>NW_016804422.1:2197885-2214540 GCF_001698545.2 Rhinopithecus bieti
ATTCTCCTGCCTCAGCAGAGCAGACAATTTTAACCGAGGATTAGGAGAGCTCAAAATATCTTTAGCATGCCTCGATTTTCCCACACTTTTGACCAAGATACAGGAAAGAGAACAAAAAGTAGGGAGAATGACTAGCCAACTCTTAATTCTTCAGGTTGGAAAGAAATGCATTTCCTGTGAGTTTAAAAGGTCCTTCCGTTCTTTATAGGTGAGTGGACAGCAGAAGTATTTTTCTTGGTATTCTAAGTAGAAGGGGCCCTGGAAGCTGCTGAATCTTGGTTTTAACCAGTCAACTGAATTTGGTTGTGTTATGGGAAGTGGACTGCTAATCATGAGTGCCTCTTCCGGTATTCCATAAAATCCTCCCACTCCATTTCCTGGCACTATAGGCCCCTTGTTTTGACAGATAGCTCTTACCTAGTGATACAGATAGTTGTTCCAATTTATGCATAATGTTTTTAGTGCTAAATTCATAACACACCATGTAGTGTTTACAGCAGTGTATTGATAACACACACATACATATGTGTAGCTAAAGACTAATAACTTGCTATTTTGTCACTTGCAACAATTTGCACTCGTTAATGATTTTTTCCCAATCCAGAGGTAGAGTCATTACAAATAAAGTGAGGGACCTATGGCAAGAGAGGGTTTGCTTTTCCCCAAACTACTCTCTACCATACCCCCTGACATCCTATCTCTATCTCCCTTCCCTGATCTAAAAAAAAGAAAACCACAAAATCTTTCCTAAGGATGTTTGTCAATGATTAAAATTCTACCTTCAATGGCATACATTCCTTTGATAGATTGCATCTCTTAATGGTATATAAATTACTCTGGAGAAAGGTTAACATTGTGATTTTGCTATTTAGCCTTTGATGTTGATAGTGAAGAATGCATAGATCATGAAGCTGCTAAATTAATCCTCACAGTGGTATTGGTGGTAGGTGAGACTGCACCAGGCAATTTTGAGTATCAAGGGAAATTTTTGTCTACTGAACATTGTGGGCAGGGTTGGCACTCAGATTGTGCTTCTTGCTTCTTGCTTGTGGCTATGGAAGGCTAGAAAAGTGTTATATAATCATGAAAAGCACTTGGAACCACTCCTGGTACTATCAGCTTTGTTGAAATTGTAGTGACTTGAGTTATGTTAACTAAAATCTAATTGTTAAAACATTTATTACCAGAATGTATTTCTGATAATGTTTATACAATCAAGAAGTGGCAAAGTTGGCCTAAGAAGCTGAATGTATCTGATTCTGGATACAAACCTTATTGTTTTGGAATCATATACATTAGGCTTCTTAGGCCAACTTTGCCACTTCTTGATTGTATAAACTTGAACTCTCAGAGCCTCATTTTCAGTTAAAGTTTATTTAAGTAAAGAGTAGTCTCCCTTTATCCACGGTTTCACTTTTGGCAGTTTCAGTTAGCCCTGGTCAATCTGAAAATATTAAATGGAAAATTCCAGAATTAAACAATTCTTAAGTTTTAAATTTTGTACCCTGAGTAGCGTGATGAAATCTCATGCTGTTCCGCTCTGTCCTCCTCGAGACGTGAATCCTCCCTTTGTCCAGAGCCTGCGCGCTGTACACACTACTTGCCTATTAGTCACTTAGTACTTGTCTTAGTTATCAGATTGACTGTCCTGGCAGCCCAGTGCTTGGACTCAGATAACCTTTTTTTTACTTACTAATGGCTCCAAAGTGCAAGAGGAGGGATACTAGCAATTTGAATACGCCAAAAAGAAGGCGTCAGTTGCGTCCTTTAAGTGAAAAGATAAAAGTTGTCAATTTTAGGAAGGAAAAAAATCATATGCTGAGATTGCTAAGATGTTCTGTCTGTGAAACTGTGAAGAAGGAAAAGAAATTTCTGCTAGTTTTGCTGTCGCACCTCAAACTGCACAAGTTACAGCCACAGTGCGTGTTAAGTATTTGGTTAAGATGGAAAAGGCATTACATTTGTGGGTGGAAGATACGAACAGAAATGTTTTCCAATTGACAGCAGTGGGGTTCAATACTATCTGTGGTTTCAGACATCCACATACCCCTTGAAACATATTCCCCATGGGTAAGGGGGGGACTGTTGTATTTTTCTGAGCTGCTTTGGCACTTTCTCCAAGACAAAACTGATAATTTGAAGAGCATGCAATTTTGTCATATTGCAAGGAAATGCTCAGATTTGCATGACCCTGGTTTAGTTTGGAGGTCTGAATTTATCCTACAGATTGATTTTTCTGAAGATGCTGGTATGTAGTTCCCTTCATTGATAATAGTTAACTCACTGGCTTACCACAGTAAGTGATAAGTGCTTCTTGAGAATGGTGTGTTTCTGCAGGGCCTAGCATAGGATCTGTGACCTGGGCCTGTCCTCCCTCTCTTGGTGGTAGAAATAAAGAACAAGGGCTATCTCCTGATGGGTGTCCTAGTACATTTGAGCTGCTATAACAAAATACCATAACCTGGGTAGTTTATAAACAGTGGAAATTTCTCACAGTTCTGGAGTCTGGGAAATCCAAGCTCAAGGTGCCAGCAGATTTGGTGTCTGACTAGTAACCCACTTCCTGGTTCATAGACGACCATCTCTGAATCACATGCAGTAAGTACTTCAACATTGTTGGTAGTCTTGGAAACTGTAACTTTAAGCAAAACAACCTATACTGGAACCTTTTTTTTCCCTCATCAGTGTTATAACGGTGTTGTTTGAGGACCTTCTATACATTGTTTTGCTTATAGTCACAGTTTTCAAGAACCTATCAACCACTTTAAGTGAGGACTTACTGTGTTTCATTTGGTTGTCATGTTGTTATTTTAGTCTCCTCTAACCTAGAAATGCTCCCCTTCCACCCCTTTTATTCTATATCTCATGACACATGTGTTTGAAGAGTCCAGACTAGAAGAAGAAAAGTGACACAGAACAAGAGGCTTCCAGCAGGCAATCCACAGGCTAGGTACAGATGTCTGTGTTTGTTCTGTATTGTACATGTAAATTTAAATTTATTGCCAGTATTTAAATAGGAGATTTCTGGCAATGCTGGGCTCACATTCCAGTGAATGTGGGTAACACGTCAATTGCAAGCCATCCTTTTTAGTATTTGTCAGCTTATACAGTATTCAACACACATGGAACTAAATACACTTTTTGGTGATACTCAATTATCGTAGTAGTACAGTCACTCTTTTTTTTTTTTTTTTGAGACGCGGTCTGCTCCGTCACCCAAGCTGGAGTGCACTGGCCAGATCTCAGCTCACTGCAAGCTCCGCCTCCCGGGTTCACGCCATTCTCCTGCCTCAGCCTCCCGAGTAGCTGGGACTACAGGCGCCCGCCACCTCGCCTGGCTAGTTTTTTGTATTTTTTAGTAGAGACGGGGTTTCACCGTGTTAGCCAGGATGGTCTCGATCTCCTGACCTTGTGATCCGCCCGCCTCGGCCTCCCAAAGTGCTGGGATTACAGGCTTGAGCCACCGCGCCCGGCCAGTCACTCTGATAGAACATAAACTCACATGGAATTATGCAGTCATAAAATTATTCTTTTTCCAGGTCTTCAGTCTACATTCCTCCAAAGAGAAAGTCTCTTTTTTTAATTGAACCTGGTATTCTTTAGTGACTCCCTAATAATCACTGATCTCCCTGTCTGACAGGGATGCTGGCCCCAGACTGAGACCATTGTTTCATAGAATTTAATAGTATTATTTTCTTTTCATTATACTTATTGACATAGTTGATGTCTGGTTATGGCAGGCAATAGTAGTAAGTAATTGTATGTGCTGTATGCAAATGAAGCAATATTAGCTGTCTTATAATAGATCTCATTTATTGAGTATCTGTTGTTTCGTAAAACTTTCCTAGGTTTTTCTCCTTTGGTCATAAAAATTGATGACCTGGAATCTTTGTTATACCCTTTTTATATATGAAGAAACTGAAGTTCACTGGGCGTGGTGACTCACGCCTGTAATTCTAGCACTTTGGGAAGCCAAGGTGGGCGGATCACATGAGGTCAGGAGTTCGAGACCTGCCTGGCCAACATGGCAAAACCCCATGTCTACTAAAAATATAAAAATTAGCCAGGCGTGATGGTACAGGCCTGTAGTCCCAGCTACTCAGGCAGCTGAGGCAGGAGAATTGCTTGAACTCAGGAGATAGAGGTTGCGGTGAGCTGAGATCACACCACTGAACTCCAGCCTGGGCAACAGAGTGAGACTCTGTTTCCAGAAAAAAAGAAAAAAAAAGATACTGAAGCTCAGCGAAGTTAAGTGACGTGTTTTGCTAGTCAAAAGCAGTTGTGCTGTTCCAAAAGATAACCTCTAAGCCACAGCAGTCCTTTAGATCTGATGATCCTGTTAAGGTCAACATCTGTAGGAAGGTGGCAGCATATGGCTTTACACGTGACATAGTGGAGCCATCAGGCAGGTGATAGTCATGTGGGTGTGGCTGGGAGAACATTGACTGATTTAGATAATATTTTTGCGTAAATTGTGGGAAGCTTTTTCAAAACAATACTGCCTCAGAAGACTTGCCAATTTGCTGTCTGCTGAGGTACATGGAGGTGCAAAGCTGAATGGTCCCAGGAAAGCATTTGTTTCAGACAACCTTTAGGTTTCTGTTTGAATGTGGGGACTTCTGTTATATAGTCACAAATTGAGACAATTATGGTCACTGCTTTTTTGCAGCATATGTAAGGCTATTTTTCCTTCTTGTGCATACCCTGCAGGAACAGCTTTCTCAAGTTCTTGATGCCATGTTTGAAAGGATAGTCAAAGCTGATGAGCATGTCATTGACCAAGGAGATGATGGAGACAACTTTTATGTCATAGAACGGTAGGAGATGGAGCTTTGAAATTGTGTGGCCACACTTAATCGGATTCATGAATCAGTGCAGATGCTTTATCCTATTCTGTATTCAGCCCAGAGAGGCTTAGGGCCAAGTGAAAAAGCTTCCCAAAGCCTTGTGAGAGTCCACAGCTTGTCCCTCTCTACCAGTGCTGTCCTGAGTCCTCAGCACAACTCATATTTGAAGAGCAATCATCTAGAGTAGAAAATCTTTAGGCCAGGTGCGGTGGCTCACGCCTGTAATCCCAGCACTTTGGGAGGCCAAGGCCTCCCTCAGTGGATTACTTGAGGTGAGGGGTTCGAGACCAGCCTGGCCAATATGGTGAAACCCTGTATCTACTAAAAATACAAAAATTAGCCGGATGTGGCGGTGCATGCCTCTAATCCCAGCTGCTTGGGAGGCTGAGGCTGGAGAATCGCTTGAACCCAGGAGGCGAAGGTTGTTGCAGTGAGCTGAGACCCCACCACTGCACTCCAGCCTGGGCAACAGAGCAAGACTCCGCGTCTCAAAAAAAAAAAAAAAGAAAAGGGAAGTCTTCTTTACAGTTAGTTAAGGAGTGCAGGGTGTGCTTTATAAACATGTTATTTGCCAGTGTCAAGTGAATTGATTCCCTGAAGAATTAGCCATGGTGCTATAGTTGTTTGAGTCTTCATATTCGAGCCTGATTTTACTCATGAATATGCTGCCCTGACCTTAACCCCTCTGGCTCAGATCTAAGTATTAGGAAAAAATGAAATATTTGGGCTTGGCCTGCTCACCCTACTGTGTCCTAACCTCTTGAGCTTAGTATCCTCTTTGGCTGGTGGCAGTGAGGTGGTTGTCCTGATCTCCTTAGTCCTGAAAGAAACACTCTCATTAGAGTTTAACATCAATAAGATATTGCTTCACCTGATATCTTCCATTAATTTAAAATAAAATGGTTTTGGAGCTAGATAATAAAAAGGAAACAAAAATAATTTTTTTATCTCGAAGTAATTTCAGAGTTACAGAAAAGTTAATCAAGTAGTACAAAAAAT
Source organism: Rhinopithecus bieti (assembly GCF_001698545.2). Lineage (NCBI taxonomy): Eukaryota > Metazoa > Chordata > Mammalia > Primates > Cercopithecidae > Rhinopithecus > Rhinopithecus bieti. The sequence goes on from NW_016804422.1 coordinate 2,203,732, forward strand.
GTGTCACAGGCCTGGTGCGGTGACTCATGCCTGTAATCCCAGCACTTTGAGAGGCCGAGGCAGGTGGATCACTTGAGGTCTGGAGTTCGAGACCAGCCTGGCCAATGTGGTGAAAGTCCATCTCTACTAAAAAAAAAAGTACAAAAATTGGTCAGGCACAGTGGCTCATGCCTGTAATCCCAGCACTTTGGGAGGCCGAGGCGGGTGGATCATGAGGTCAGGAGTTCAAGACCAGCCTGACCAACATAGTGAAACCCCGTCTCTACTAAAATACAAAATTAGCTGGGCATGGTGGCGCATGCCTGTAGTCCCAGCTACTTGGGAAGCTGAGGCAGGAGAATCGTGTGAACCCGGGAGGCAGAGGCTGCAGCAAGCTGAGATCGCCCCACTGCACACCAGCCTGGGCAACAGTGTGAGACTTTGTCTCAAAACAAAACAAAATTAGTTGGACATGGTGGTATGTGCCTGTAATCACAGCTACTTGGGAGGCTTAGGCAGGAGAATCGCTTGAACTTGGTAGGTGGAGGTTCCAGTGAGCCGAGATAGTGCCACTGCACTCCAGCCTGGGTGAGAGTGAGACTCGGTCTCAAAAAAAAAAGAAAAAAAAATTATAAATACAGGTTCCCCAGGTTAGTGTTCTCCCTTTGCTTCATTAAATTGTTGACAAGGAAGGGTGTGGTGGCTTACACCTGTAATCCCAGCATTTTGGGAGGCTGAGGTGGGTGGATCACGTGAGGTCAGGAGTTTGAAACCAGCCTGGCCAACATGGTGAAACCCCGTCTCTACTAAAAATACAAAACAACAACAACAAAAAAAAAATTAGCACGCCTGTAGTCCCAGCTACTTGGGAGGCTGAGGCAGGAGAATCACTTGAACCCACAAGGCAGAGGTTGCATTGAGCTGAGATTGTGCCATTGCACTCCAGCCTGGGTGACAGAGTGAGACTTTGTCCCCACCACCACCAAAAAAAAAGTTGTTGGAGAGTAAATTGCAGATATAATGCCCCTTTATCTCTGAATACCTCAGTGTGCATTTCCTAAAAAGGATGTTCTCTTACTTCAGTACAGAACAATTATAAAACACACAAATTAACATTTATACGATACTACATATAATATATGCACCTTATTCATATTTTTCTAATTCTCATTTTTAAAATTCTTTTAATCTCCATCAAATAGCTGTGCTAGATTCATTGGTTGCCTTTCTTCTTGAGCCTTTTCTTATTTAGATTCTTGAACAGAAAATGCTGTCCCTCCTTGAGTAACCTTTGGGTTCTTGCTACCTGTGACAAATTATTACACTTAAAGGAAATGTTTTCTTTAAATGCTGATTTAGAGTAAAGATGACATAAATAGTATCTTCTCAGAGAAAAGACTTTTGTCTTCATCTTTTGTACTAGTACTTCTTACACAAAAATTCTACAAGTAATGACAGAATAGGTTTTTTTGTTTTGTTTTGTTTTTTAGGGGGACGGAGTCTCACTCTGTCGCAAGGCTGGAGTGCAGTTGCACGGTCTCGGCTGACTGCAACCCCTGCCTCCCAGGCTCAAGTGATTCTCCTGCCTCAGCATCCTGAGTAGCTGGTACTACAGGTGTGCGCCACCACGCCCAGCTAATTTTTGTATTTTTAGTAGAGATAGGGTTTCACCATGTTGGCCACGATGATCTTGATCTCCTGAACTTGTGATCCGCCCACCTCAGCCTCCCAAAGTGCTGAGATTACGGGCATGAGCCACCGCACCCAGCCCAAAATAGTTTTAAAATAAAATTATAAATATAATATAACACTGTATTTATTTTATTTAATTAATTTATTTATTTTGAGATAGAGTCTTGCTCTGTTGCCCAGGCTGGAGTGTAGTGGTGCAGTCCTGGCTAACTACAACCTCTACCTCCCGGATTCAAATGATTCTCCTGCCATAGCCTCCTGAGTAGCTGGGATTATAGGCACCTGCCACCCACTTGAACCCACAAGGCAGAGGTTGCATTGAGCTGAGATTGTGCCATTTGCACTCCCAGCTAATTTTTGTATTTACTTAGTAGAGATGGGGTTGGCCAGGCTGGTCTTGAACTCCTGACCTCAAGAGATCCACCCACCTCAGCCTGCCAAAGTGCTGGGATTACAGGTGTGAGCCACCCATGCCAGGTCTATAATATAATAAAATTATATTACCACCTCAAGCAGCCACCTTTCCCCTTTGCTTTGCCATGTCCTCCACCACCAAGACAGAGGTCCCTTTGGGCACTTATGGTCTGGGAAATAAGCATCCACTTGTACATGTCCACAACTTAAAGACTGAAATGCCTTTGTACAGAGGGAATGATTTATTTCATATGTAAACAAAAGGGATTATTCTTTGTACAGTGAAAGTGGTGAATAAGGGCCTGGCACAGTGATTCACACCTGCAATCCCAGCACTTTGGGAGGCCAAGGTGGGAGGATTGCCTGAGCCCAGGATTGCCTGAGCAAGATAGTAAAACATCTCTATAAAACATTTTTTTAGGCTGGGCACGGTGGCTCATGCCTGTAATTCCAGCACTTTAGAAGGCCCAGGTGGGCAGAGCACTTGAGGTCAGGAGTTTGAGACCAGCTTGGCCAACGTGGTGAAACCTCGTCTCTACTAAAAATACAAAAAATTAGCTGGATGTGGTGGCGGGCACCTGTAATCCCAGCTACTTGGGAGGTTGAGGCAGGAGAATTGCTTCAACCTGGGAGACAGAGGTTGCAGTGAGCCGAGATCATACCATTGCATTCCAGCCTGGACAACAATAGTGAAAGTCCATCTCAAAAAAAAAAAAAAAAAAAAAAAATGCAGGCCGGGCGCCTGTAATCCGAGCACTTTGGGAGGCTGAGGTGGGCAGATCACAAGGTCCAGATGTCGAGAATATCCTGGCTGACATGGTGAAACCCCATCTCTACTAAAAATAAAAAAATTAGCTGAGCATGGTGACATGCACCTGTAGTCCCAGCTACTCGGGAGGCTGAGGCAGGAGAATAACTTGAACCCGGGAGGCAGTGGTTGCAGTGAGTGGAGATCAAGCCACTGTACTCCAGGCTGGGTGATAGAGTGGGACTCTATCTCAAAAAAAAAAAAAAAAAAAAAAAACCGCACAAAAAAACATTTTTTAAGAAATTATCCAGGCATGGTGGTGCATGCCTGTAGTCCACAGCTAATTGGAAGGCTGAGGTGGGAGGATCACTTGATCCCAAGAGGTTGAGTCTCCAGTGGGCAGTGATCATAACACTGCACTCTAGCCTGGGGGACAAAATGAGACCCTGTCTCAGAATAAAAAGAAAAGAAAAAAGAATGTGGTGATGAACAAATAGGAAAGGGCTGAGCACAGTGGCTCACACCTGTAATCCTAGCACTTTTGGGGGCCGATATGGATTACTTGAGACCAGGAGTCCGAGACTAACCTGGGCAACATAGTGAGACCCCTGTCTCTACGAAACAAAAGAAAGACTATCGTTCAAGTGAAAAGGTACGGTTCCTGGCCTCAAAAAGTTCATGGTCAAGTTGGAGAGACAGACCTTTCAATAGATAATTATTACATAATGTGGTGGTAACAACAATGATAAAAACATATGCCCCATTATTTAGAGGAGGACCTGAATGGGAAAGGTCAAGAGAGGCTCTCTGCAGTGCTGCTGCCTGAAATGAGTTCGTGTCACTCCCAAAGTTAAATGCTAGTGTCTGGAGGAGACACTAAAAACACTGAATTCCATGTTTCCTATTTATAACCTTATTTTGCCTTGTCTATAAAGGCCTAGGACAGGTCAGCTTCCCTACTGAGTGGTAAGCTCCCCTGAAAGCAGGGTTGGTGGCACATTCTCTGCTTTTCTTTTAATACATGATATTTAGTGATTTTATCAGACAGATGGAAGTTTTTTGTAGGAAATTTAGAATATAAAAAAATAAAAATAGGCCAGGTGCGGTGGCTCACACTTGTAATCCCAGCACTGCGGAAAGTCCGAGGCGGGTGGATTACAAGATCAGGAGATTGAGACCATCCTGGCTAACACGGTGAAACCCCATCTCTACTAAAAATGCAAAAAATTAGCTGGGCGTGGTGGCAGGTGCCTGTAATCCCAGCTACTTGGGAGGCTGAGGCAGTAGAATGGCGTGAACCCGGGAGGCGGAGCTTGTAGTCAGCTGAGATTGCACCACTGCACTCCAGCCTGGGCAACAGGGCAAGACTCTGACTCAAAAAGAAAAAAGTAAATAAATAAAATACAAACTGGATAGAAATTAATTTAGGCATAATCTGATTACCAGTATATGAGTCCATTATTTTTTCCGTGCTTTACTGTTGAGATCAGATACCTCACCCAAAATTTGGTTAAGATGTCAAGACTGATGATACACCAAAAGGGTATGAAAAGGTTTATTACTCACATGTTGAGCCATTTTAGAGCAGGGCAGGCTCCCAGACGGATCCAAAAATGACTTTAGATAGCAGGCGAGGTGACTGTCTTGGGATTTATGGTGGTTAGAAGGTGGGATTAGGTGAGGGTACTCTTACACAGGGGCTGGCATTTGTGTTGATTGAACTCCCCATCAGCACCAAAGGAGGGAGCACCCAGGCTTTCTTATCAGCTTGCCCAGATATGGGGCAGAAGAGGAAGGGTTTGAAAGCTGTCAACAATCAAACATCAAAAATGGAGTTGAGTAATGGAGTTATCTTTACATACTTTTTTTTATATTAAATCATACATTGTTGTGTGATTTAATTTTTTTAAATCTGTTTTAAGCATGTCAGGGATTATAGTATTATTCTGTTACTATTATTATTATTTTGAGATAGAGTCTCACTCTGCCGCCCAGGCTGGAGTGCAATGGTGTGATCTCGGCTCACTATAACCTCTGCCTCCCAGGTTCAAGTGATTCTCCTACCTCAGCCTCCTGAGTAGCTGGGATTACAGGCACATGCCACCATGCCCAGCTAATTTTTGTATTTTTAGTAGAGACGGAGTTTTACCATGTTGGCCAGGCTGGTCTCGAACTCCTGACCTCAGGTGATATGTCTGCCTCAGCCTCCCAAGGTGCTGGGACTACAGGTGAGCCACTGTGCCCAGCCATACTCTGTCATTATTATTTTATATACAGGCATGAGCCACCACACCCGGCCTCTGTCATTATTTTTAATGACTCCGTGATATAGATAGAAACATGTATTTGACCCATCTCCTATTATTAGCAGATGAAATTACTCATAGTTTTCACTATTATAATTATTACCTGGTGAAATCCCTGCAATTAAACCTTTTGCAGTATCTTTGATTATCTCTTTTGGAATGACTAGAAATGGAATTGCTGTATCAAAGGGTCTTTTTAAGGCGTTTGCGATATGTTCTAATTGTCTTGCAGAAACTGAAAAGTTTATGTTTCCCTCAGTGGTATGTTGAAAGTGCCTGTTTCTGCAAATGCTTGTCAGTTCTGAATTTTTTGTTTTTTTAGCAATTATTGCCAATCAATAGATAAATACTTGTATCGTTTGCGGTTTTTTTTTGAGGCAGAGCCTCTCTCTGTCGCCCAGGCTGGAGTGCAATGACGCAATCTCGGCTCACTGCAACCTCCGCCTCCTGGGTTCAAGTGATTTTCCTACGTCAGCCTCCCAGGTAGCTGGGATTACAGGTATGCGCCATGACGCCTGGCTAATTTTTTTTTTTTTTTTTTTTTTTTTGAGACGGAGTCTCGCTATCACCCAGGCTGGAGTGCAGTGGCCGGATCTCAGCTCACCGCAAGCTCCGCCTCCCAGGTTCACGCCATTCTCCTGCCTCAGCCTCCTGAGTAGCTGGGATTACAGGCGCCCGCCACGTCGCCCGGCTAATTTTTTGTATTTTTTAGTAGAGACGGGGTTTCACCGTGTTAGCCAGGATGGTCTCGATCTCCTGACCTCGTGATCCACCCATCTCGGCCTCCCAAAGTGCTGGGATTACAGGCTTGAGCCACTGCGCCCGGCCTGCTTTCTTTATTTTAATCAGTTGTGTCCTGATTTTCAAGAGACTGTGAAAGAAAACCCATGCACTCATTTCAATATCTACAGCAAAACATTTGACAAAACTCAACATCTTTTTGTGATGAAAATGCTCAGTAAACTAGCAACAAAATGACTTCCCCTAACCAGACTAAAGGCATTTATTAAAACCTACAGCTAACATCATATTTAATGGTGAAAAATTGTGTTTTACTTTTTTTTTCTTTTTTCTTTTTTTTTTTTTTGAGACAGAGTCTCACTCTGTCGCCCAAGCTGGAGTGCAGTGGCGCGATCTTAGCTCACTGCAAGCTCCGCCTCCCAGGTTCACGCCATTCTCCTGCCTCAGCCTCCCAAGTAGCTGAAACTAACAGGCACCCGCCACCACACCCGGCTAATTTTTTGTATTTTCAGTAGAGACGGGGTTTCGCCGTGTTAGCCAGGATGGTCTTGATCTGACCTCGTGATCTGCCCGTCTCGGCCTCCCAAAGTGCTGGGATTACAGGCGTGAATCACCAGGCCCAGCCGAAAAATTGTTTTTTTCTTACAACTCAGAATAAGGCAAGGATGTTTGCTTTCACCATTTCCACTTAATATTGTATTGGAGGTTGTAGTCAATTCAATAAGGCAAAGAAAAGGAAGAGAGGGAGGGAGGGAGGCAAGGAAAAAAGGAAGGAAGAAAAAATGTGACATAGATACACAATGAAATACTATTTGACCATAAAAAAGAAGGAAATCATGTCATTTGTAGCAACATGGAGGTTGCTATATTAAGTTAAATAAGACAGGCACAGGAAAACAAATACCACATGTTCTCGCTCACATGAGAGTGCTAAAGAACACTGATATCATAGATATAGAGAATACAGTGATATATACCAGAAACTGAGAAGGGTGGTGGGTGGATGAAGAGAAGTTGGCGAATGGGTACAAACACACAGTTAGATAGAAGAGATACATTTTAATGTGTCTTTTTTTTGTTTTTTCCTTTTTGTGGAGACAAGTCTCCATACGTTGCCCAGGATTGTCTCAAACTCCTGGGCTCAAGCAGCCCTCCCAGTTTAGCTTCCTAAAGTGCAGAGATTACAGGTGTGAGCCATTGCACCCGGCAAGTTCTAATGTTTTATAGCGTGATAAGGTGATTATACTTGGGTGACAATATTTTGCATATTTCAAAGTAACTATTAATAGAAGAGAGGACGTGAAATGATACCAACACACAGAAATGACATATATCCCAAGGTGATAGATACTCCAGTTACCCTGACTTAATCATCACCCATTCTATGCATAGAAAAAACACTCACATGTACCCCATAAATTATGTAAAATATTATATATTATTAAAAGAAAAAAGATTAGGCTGGGCATGGTGGTTCATACCTTTAATGCCAGTACTTTGGGAGGCTGAGACAGGAGGATTGCTTGAGCCCAGGAGTTCCAGACCAGCTTGGGCAACATAGTGAGACCCCATCTCTACAAAAATAAAAAAAATTAGGTGTGGTGGCACACATCTGTGGTCACAGCTACTCAGGAGGCTGAGGTGAGAGGATTGCTTGGGGCTGCAGTGAGCCATGATTGTGCCTCCGCACTCCAGCCTGGGCAACAGAGAACAACCTGTCTCAAAAAGTATATATATATAATTTTTTTTTAAGTAAAGATGGGGAGGAAAAAAAAGGAAGGGGCATATAGATTGGAAAGGAAGTATTAAAATTGTCTTTGTTTCAGGTGACATGATCCTCTATGTAGAAAATTCCGGCCGGGTGCAGGCTCACACCTGTAATCCCAGCACTTTGGGAGGCCGAGGCAGATGGATCACGAGGTCAGGAGATCGAGACCATCCTGGCTAACACGGTGAAACCCTGTCTCTACTAAAAATACAAAAAAAATTAGCCAGGCGTGGGGACGGGTGCCTGTAGTCCCAGCTACTCGGGAGGCTGAGGCAGGAGAATGAGAATGGCGTGAACCCGGGAGTTGGAGCTTGCAGTGAGCCAAGATTCCTTTGCTGCACTCCAGCCTGGGCGACAGAGCGAGACTCCATCTCAAAAAAAAAAAAAAAAAAAAAGAAAAGAAAATTCCAAGAATGCCACAGAAAGGCTACTAGAATTAATAAGTGAGTTTAGCAAAGTGCACAGTACAAAGTCAAAATACAAAAATATGTTGTTTTTTATATACTAGCAAAGTTCCTTTGGAAATATCTTAAAACAACATTTTCTTTTATATGTACCTGCCAGTTCTTAGCATTTATTATCAGAAGTAACTAATGAAATTATTTGTTGTCATTCTTCTAGGGGAACTTATGACATTTTAGTAACAAAAGATAATCAAACCCGCTCTGTTGGTCAATATGACAACCGTGGCAGTTTTGGAGAACTAGCTCTGATGTACAACACCCCGAGAGCTGCTACCATTGTTGCTACCTCAGAAGGCTCCCTCTGGGGACTGGTGAGTGAGAGAAATTGTTCCCCTTGTAAGGCACAGTATTAATTCCCTTTCTGTGTCTCTGTCCTCGGGCTGTTGATTTACACTGTATCTTACAGCCAATTATCTGAAAGACATGGATGTTATAAAATTATCAACTTTTTTTCTCAAATGAAATCACATTTTAAAGACATGAAAGAGCACTTTAGGGCTGGGCAGTGTCTCACGCCTGTAATCCCAGCACTTTGGGAGGCTGAGGTAGGCAGATCATGAGGTCAGGAGATAATCCTGGCTAACATGGTGAAACCCCCATCTCTACTAAAAATACAAAAAAATTAGCTGGATGTGGTGGCAGGTGCCTGTAGTCCCAGCTAGTCGGGAGGCTGAGTCAGGAGAATGGCATGAACCTGGGAGGCAGAGCTTGCAGTGAGCCGAGATCACACCGCTGCACTCCAGCCTGGGCAACGGAGCAAGACTCCATCTCAAAAAAAAAAAAAATAATAACACTGTATTGTGACATCCTGATGTTAAATTAAGAGTGCTCCTGAAAGAGATACAGTGACTTACGTGACTTAAGGATAGGTCACGCACTTGGGACTCAATGATTGAAAAACTTGAGAATAGATTTGTATAGGGGAATAATAAATAATGGGAGGCCAGGCGTGGTGACTCACACCTGTAATCCCAGCACTTGGGGAAGCCAAGGCGGGAAGATCACTTGAGGTCAGGAATTTCTGAGACCAGCCTGAGCAACATGGTGAAACCCTGTCTCTACTAAAAATATGAAAATTAGCCAGTCATGGTGATGGGTGCCTGTAGTCCCAGGAGGCGGAGGTTGCAGTGAGCCAAGATCACGCCACTGCGCTGTAGCCTGGGCGACTGAGCAAGACTCCATCTCAAAAAATATAAAACAAGGCTGGGCGCGGTGGCTCAAGCCTGTAATCCCAGCACTTTGGGAGGCCGAGACAGGCGGATCACAAGGTCAGGAGATCGAGACCATCCTGGCTAACACAGTGAAACCCCGTCTCTACTAAAAAAATACAAAAAACTAGCCGGGTGAGGTGGCGGGTGCCTGTAGTCCCAGCTACTCGGGAGGCTGAGGCGGGACAATGGCCTAAACGTGGGAGGCAGAGCTTGTAGTGAGCTGAGATCCGGCCACTGCACTCCAGCCTGGGCCACAGAGCGAGACTCCGTCTCAAAAATAAATAAATAAATAAAACAAAATAATAAGCCTTGGTGCCAACTACTGGTTCAGACCAAGATGGAATAGCCCTATACCATGCTAGTGTTCTCACTTAAAAACACACACACACCACTCTGGACACAATATAGCAAACATAGGAAGACCCTGAAAGGTGGAAAGAAGGCAGACTATCTAGGGACATTGGGGCTTGAGGAGAGACATGACAGTGAGTTCCTGGGTTCCCATATATCCCAGATGGGGTGCTGGAAAAGCCCGAAATCCAGATCTGCCAACGGGTACATTCAACAAGAGCAAAACTCCATCTCAAAAGCAAAAACAAAACGAAAAAAAAGAACAAACAAACAGAAAATCAGCTGGTGTCAGCTAGGATATAGAAGAACTTAACACCATTAATTAACAAAAGCTATGTGAAATTTCTAGAACACTGCACACAGCAACAACAGAATGAACATTTTTTTCAAGCCTATTCAACCAAATAGGCCATATCTTGGAATATAAAATAAAACTTTAAAAATGTGAAAGATTGGCCGGGCGTGGTGGCTCACTCCTGTAACCCCAGCACTTTGTCCAAGTGATCTCATTGTTCAATTCCCATGTATTGGTGAGAATATGCGGTGTTTGGTTTTCTGTTCTTGTGAAAGTTTGCTGAGAATGATGGTTTCCAGCTGCATCCATGTCCCTACAAAGGACACGAACTCATCTTTTATGGCTGCATAGTATTCCATGGTGTATATGTGCCACATTTTCTTAATCCAGTCTGTCACAGATGGATATTTGGGTTGATTCCAAGTCTTTGCTGTTGTGAATAGTGCCGCAGTAAACATACGTGTGCATGTGTCTTTATGGCAGCATGATTTATAATCCAGTAATGCAATGGCTGGGTCATATGGTATTTCTAGTTCTAGATCCTTGAGGAATCACCATAATGTTTTCCACAATGGTTGAACTAGTTTACAATCCCACCAACAGTGTAAAAGTGTTCCTATTTCTCCACATCCTCTCCAGCACCTGTTGTTTGTTAATGATTGCCATTCTAACTGGTGTGAGATGGTATCTCATTGTGGTTTTGATTTGCGTTTCTCTGATGGCCAGTGATGATGAGCATTTTTTCATGTGTCTGTTGGCTGTATGAATGTCTTCTTTTGAGAAATGTCTGTTCATATCCTTTGCCCACTTTTTGATGGGGTTGTTTGTTTTTTTCTTGTA
>NW_016804422.1:2218765-2256459 GCF_001698545.2 Rhinopithecus bieti
AAAAAAAAAAAAAAAAAAAAAAAGTCGCTTTAAGAGATCTTTGTTGTTTTCTCTTTAGTTAGAAATTTGTTGTTGTTGTTGTTGTTTTTGAGATGGACTCTTGCTCTGTCGCTCGGGCTGGAGTCTACAGTGGCATGATCTCGGCTCACTGCAACCTCCGCCTCCTAGGTTCAAGCGATTCCCCTGCCTCAGCCTCCCGCATAGCTGGGATTATAGGCGTGTGCCAACAATACTGGCTAATTTTTTATATTTTTGGTAGAGATGGGAATTCACTGTGTTGGCCAGACTGGTTTCGAACTCCTGACTTCAAGTGATCCACCGACCTCAGCCTCCCAAAGTGCTGGGATTACAGGCGTGAGCCACCGTGCCTGGCCGAAATATTGTTTGCTATTGCAGTTATACTAATCTTTGTAACACATATAGGTAGATTTATAAAATATTGGGAGTTAACTTTGCTGCCCTCTGTGTGTTTGTTTTTTAATTTTTATTTATTTATTTATTTATTTTGAGACAGAGTCTCTGTCACCCAGGCTGGAATACAGTGGTGTGATCTCAGCTCACTGCATCCTCTGCCTCCAGGGTTCAAAAATTCTCGTGCCTCAGCCTCCCGAGTAGCTGGGACTATAGGTGTGCACCACCATGCCCAGCTAATATTTGTATTTTTAGTAGACACAAGGTTTCACCATGTTGGCCAGGCTGGTCTCGAACTCCTGACCTCAAGTGCTCCACCCACTTTGGACTCCCAAAATGCTGGGCTTATAGGTGTGAGCCACTTCGCCAGGCCTTTTGTTTTATCTGTGTGTGTGTGTGTGTGTGTGTGTGTGTGTGTGTGTGTCTATCTATCTATCTATCTATCTATCTATCTATCTTTTGAGACGGTCTCACTCTGTTGGTCAGGCTGGAGTGCAGTGGTGCCCTCACACCTCACTACAACTTCGCCTCCCAGGGCTCAAGTGATCCTCCCACCTCTGCCTCCCAGTAACTGGGACCACAAGTGCACGCCACCATGCCTGGCTAATTTTTGTATTTTTTGTGCAGACAGGTTTCGCCATTTTGCCCAGGACGTTCTCAAACTTCTGGGCTCAAACAATCCAGCCACCTTGGCCTCCGAAAGTGCTGGGAATACAGTCGTGAGCCACTGTTCCCGGCCTGTATTTTTTTTTTTATACATAAATAAAATATTGGGGTTTTCTGTTTTTGTGGGGGGGGGTTTTGTTTGTTTTTTTAGTCCGAGTCTCGCTCTGTCTCCCAGGCTAGAGTGCAGTGCTGTGATCTTGGCTCACTACAAGCTCCGCCTCTCAGGTTCAAACAATTCTCCTGCCTCAGCCTCCCTAGTAGCTGGGACTACAGGTGTCTGCTGCCATGCCCAGCTAATTTTTCATATTTTAAGCAGAGACGGGGTTTCATCATGTTAGCCAGGATGGTCTCAATCTCCTGACCTCGTGATCTACCCGCCTCAGCCTCCCAAAGTGCTGGGATTACAGGTATGAGCCACTGCGCCTGGCCTGTTTTTGTGTTTTAACTAGGTTTCCCTGTGTTGCCCAGGCTGGTCTTGAATTCCTAGCCTCAAGCGATCCTCCTGCCTTGGCCTCCCAAAGTGCAGGAATTACAGGCATGAGCCACCACACACAGCCTAAAATATTGTTTTGTTTTTATTTTTTTTCGAGGCAGAGTCTCGCTCTGTTACCCAGGCTGGAGTGCAGTGGCATGATCTTGGCTCACTACAGCCTCTGCCTCCCGGGTTCAAATGATTCTCCTGTCTTAGCATCCCGAGTAGCTGGGATTATAGGCGCCCATCACCATGCCTGGCTAATTTTTGTATTTTTAGTAGACATGGGGTTTCACCATATTGGCCAGGCTGGTCTTGAACTCCTGACCTCAAGCGATCCGTCCACTTTGGCCTCCCAAAGTTCTGAGATTACAGGCATGAGCCACTGTACCCAGCCCATTATTATACTTTATAGCAATATATATATATATATGTGTGTGTGTGTGTGTGTGTGTGTGTGTGTGTATTTATACCTGACAGCCTGAGGTAGAAGAAAGGTAGTTAACTTAGATACAAATAACTGCTTGCCCATTTAGGAATCTAAGACTAAGCAATTAACATTCTCATGTGTATCTCCCTGCATATGTGTACAAATATCTGAGAAGTGCCTAGCTTTGGTTAACTGTCTCCTGATCAGAATCCATTGCTTACTAAGCCAGGCACAGTGTTGTGCACCTGTAGTCCCAGCTACTTGGGAGGCTGAGGTAGGGAGATCACTCGAGCTCAGGAGTTCAAAGTCAGCCTGGACAACAATGGGGGACCCCATCTCAAATATAAAACAAAAGGAATCCATGACTTGTTAGAGTCAAGGTATCTTTCATCTGCCTGCCTTCCATCTTTCGTATGCCTCCCATGTCTCTTCATTAACTTTAATCCTGCCTCTCTTTCAGGTCCCAGACATTTTTGCTACAAAATAATCTTTACTCACTCCTGCCTACCGTGATCTCCCCTTCTTACCTTGAAATTTATGTAGCACTTGTCTTCTGTAGTTTCACCAAGCACATTTCATATGCTCATATGCCTGTCTTGAACTATAGACGGTTGTGTGTGTGTGTGTGTGTGTGTGTGTGTGTGTGTGTGTGACAGGGTTTCAACTTATGTCACCCAGGCTGGAGTGCAGTGGTGCAATCTCGGCTCACCGCAACCTTAGCCTCCTGGGCTCAAGTGTTTCTCCAGCCTCAGCCTCCCAACTAGCTGGGACTACAGGCACACACCACCGTGCCCAGCTAATTTTTGTATTTTTGTAGAAATGGGGTTTCACCATGTTGCCCAGCCTGGTCTTGAACTCCTGAGCTCAAGTGATCCATTGATGGCCTCCCAGAATGCTGGGATTACAGTTGTGAGCCGCTGCACCCATTCTTGAAATGTAGACTTTTTATTTCTATGTATTTTGTTGTTGTTGTTGTTGATATTGTTGTTTTTGGGACATAGTCTCTCTCTGCTGCCCAGGCTGGAGTGCAGTGGTACAATCATAACTCACTGTAGCTTTGACCTCTCAGGCTCTGGTGAGCCTTTCACGTCAACCACCCAAGTACAGACGTGTGCCACCATGCCCAGCTGACTTTTTTCGTGTATTTTTTCGAAGAGCTGGTGTTTCACCATGTTGCCTTGGCTTGTCTCGAACTCCTGGGCTCAAGCGATTTGCCCACCTTAGCCCCCCAAAATGCTAGGAGTACAGGCAGTGAGCTACGGCATTCAGCCAAGCTTCATATTTTGATATTTTGTATTGTCTTCCCATTAAGATTATAAACTTTTTTAGGACAAGAACAATCTAATTGTTTTGGATTTAAAAAATTTTTTTAAATCCTGGATTCTAAGGATTAAATGATTGTTTTATTCTCTCTTTTGGTGAGATGTCTTTTTTTTTTTTTTGAGACTGAGTCTCGCTCTGTCGCCCAGGCTGGAGTGCAGTGGCCGGATCTCAGCTCACTGCAAGCTCCGCCTCCCAGGTTTACGCCATTCTCCTGCCTCAGCCTCCCGAGTAGCTGGGACTACAGGCCCGCCACCTCGCCCGGCTAGTTTTTTGTATTTTTTAGTAGAGACGGGGTTTCACCGTGTTAGCCAGGATGGTCTCGATCTCCTGACCTGGTGGTTCACCCGTCTCGGCCTCCCAAAGTGCTGGGATTACAGGCTTGAGCCACTGCGCCCGGCCTTTTTTTTTTTTGAAATGAGTGTCTCACTCTGTCACCCAGACTGGAATGCAGTGACATGATCTCAGCTCACTAGAGGTGTCTTTTATGACATTGAACAGTGACAGTGAGCTCACAAATGTTTAGGTGTTTTCTGTTTTGTGTTCTATTTATGACCCATAGGTGGCACCTATTGAGTGTTAGATAGCAAACAACAGCATGTGGGCAACTGGCTGGCTCAGGCTACAGGTCCTTTTCTTCCAGTGATGAGTCAAGATTAAAGTATCAATTAACACTTAATTAACACAGTAACTTACATATTCTGCTAATATTTGCTTTGGCCAGTTTATTAAACCATAGATGTTCCTGTATATAGGCATTTATTAGAATTTTCATATTCTTTCTTGTAGGACCGAGTGACTTTTAGAAGAATCATAGTGAAAAATAATGCAAAGAAGAGGAAGATGTTTGAATCATTTATTGAGTCTGTGCCCCTCCTTAAATCACTAGAGGTAAAGTGGCTTGAATGAGAATCTGTTCATGGAGATCAGGAAAAGCTTTTAAAACTATTCTGTTGTTAGGTTTTCAAATCATACTATTCTAATCCCATTTCTGTGTTGCATAGCTATTGTGACTTTCAATTAAGGTCTTTTCCTTTTATTTGTGAATTTGTCTGTTGTTTCAGGTGTCAGAACGAATGAAGATAGTGGATGTAATAGGAGAGAAGATCTATAAGGATGGAGAACGCATAATCACTCAGGTGAGTGAGGGCTTTACACAGCTCCTTTCCTGGAAGTCACCCCTGAATAACTAGTATATCATTTATCTCAAAAACTTCTTGCCAGACATAGTGGCTCACACCTGTAATCCCAACACTTCGGGAGGCTGAGGCAGGTGAATCACTTGAGACCAGGAGTTCGAGACCAGCCTGGCCAACATGGTGAAACTCCGTCTCTACTAAAAATACAAAAATTAGCTGGGCATGGTGGCCCACGCCTGTAATCCCAGCCACTCGGGAGGCTGAGGCAGGAGAATTGCTTGAACCCAGGAGGCGGAGGTTGCAGTGAGTTGAGATTGCGCCACTGCCTCCAGCCTGGGCAACAGAGCGAGACTCCATTTCAAATTAAAAAAAACAAAAACAAAAAAACTTCTGTGTTCTCCCACTGTTGGGAGCTCTTATTACTAGGTAATAGATCACACTTCAGAGGACAATTATATAGTCCCCTGAAGCTTATTGATGTCCATCTTACTGACACATGCAGATCTCTTGCTTCCGCTCACCTTTCCTTGGCTTCTAGTGTTTGTTCTTTGGATGTCATTTTTTTTTTACCTTAAGTAAGTTTCATCCATTGGTATTAGAACCTGGGGAAGGTTAAAGAGTTCTGCCCTCTAACTTTCTATATTTGACACAAAGGCATCCTTTTGACTAATCTAACACAAATCAGAGCCCACAGTCTTCAGTGATTAACCAAATTTGTAAGATGTCTGGTATTTCCTTTGTGCGTTTTTCTCATGTTATTTTGGGATACAGTAAGGATTACTAAACAGTGGGCTAGATCATTGTAATGAGTACTGTCTAATAATTTTCTTTATCCACTGTGTTTGTATTTTTAATAAAACATAAATAGTATTGGACTTTTCCAGGTATCAGCTTCTCTGCCTATGGTTCTGGCTCAAGAGCACTGAGAAGATACATGGTTGGCCTAGGTTGGGTGATATGCTTATCCTTGAACCCAGTACTGAGACCACGAGGAGGAAAGGCTCAGATTGGTCAGGCGTGGGTCCTGTGGGTGGAGTTGGCCCCACTAGAACCACAAGGACTAATCAGACTTACCATAAAAGGGGAAAAGAAAGCTCCCCTGGAAGAGATAAAGGACTAACAAAAATATGATGTCTACTCTGAGTCACATCTCTAAATGTATTTGTTTTCTAGGAGCCCTTACTATTAATAATTCTTTTAATTAGAAATTGGTATATTCTATAAACATTTATTAAGATAGGTAGGACCAGATAAGCACTATGATGAAGGAGTGTATGAATGACAGAACATAGAAATGGAAGTAAAACATACAATTTCATCAAGGAAATGCCATTTGAGACGGGCTTAAAAGACAAGTGCAATTTCAATGTTTGGAATCAGGGAAAGGTCCTTCAGAGCAAAAAAACAATATTAGCAAAGGCCAGTGGTGTGAGCTGTGTTTCAGAGCATGTATCATGGTATGGTAAGAATGTAGGACTGAGTTTCTGAAATGGGAGATGTTAACTGGCCACATTTGCTTCTGAATCTAAGGTGCTTTAGGTAACATTCAAAGGACCTCCAATTCATCCTGAAGGTTCTAGGCCTGTCTCATACTGGGTTTTCACAAAGTGTGTCAGGAGATGTGAAAAGTCATAGTGTTTTCTTGATTGTCTGTGCTCTTGAAGATAGAGTACTATCTATCTTCAAGGTAGACAGGTAGTGGTACAGAATGGACATTAATTAAGATGATACTAAAAGGGGCTTATTATAGGCCCCTTTTGTCAATGTATCTCACTGGACCAAGGCTTCTCAAAGTGAGATCCCAGGACCAGCAGCAATTAGCATCATCTGAGAATGTTAGAATTGTTAGGAATGCAAGTTCTTGGGCCCCCCACTAGACCTGCTGAATCAGAAAATACATTTTATGTTGTTTCATTTGTTTTGGTCAGCTTTGTTACAGTGTGTTTTACATACAATAAAATTACTAAGTTTAAGTATACAAATTGGAAGAGTTTTGTAACCATCCCCAGTGTGGTATTTCCATCATCCATACAGTTCCTTGTTTGTATTTGCATTTGCAGTCACTACCCTCCCCCACACTCACATTCCTAGAAACCATTGATGTTTTCTATCACTGTAGAAATTCCTTTCTACAATTTAATATAAATGAAATCATGCAATGTATAGTTTTTGTATCTGGCTTTTTTCTCTTAGCATAATATTTTTGAGATTTATCCATGTTGTATGTATCAGTAGATCATTCCTTTTGCTGAATAATATTTCATTGTACAAATGTAATTTTTTTTTTCATTTTTCTGTTTTCTTTTTGAAACGGAGTTTTGCTCTTGTTGCCCAGGCTGGAGTGCGATGGCGCGATCTCAGCTCACCATAACCTCCACCTCCTGCATTCAAGCAATTCTCCTGCCTCAGCCTCCCGTTATTTTTTCTTTTTAAGAGACACAGTCTTGCTCTGTCACCCAGGCTGGAGTACAGTGACATAATCTCAGCTCACTGCAACCTCTGCCTCCTGGGTTCAAGCAATTCTCATGCCTCAGCCTGCTGAATAGTTGGGACTAAAGGTTCACGCCACCATGCCTGGCTAATTTTTGTATTTTTAGTAGAGACAGGGTTTCACCGTGTTTGCCAGGCTGGTTTCGAATATCTGACCTCAAATGATCCGCCCAGCTCAGCCTCCCAAAGTGCTAGGATTACAGGCGTGAGCCACCATGCCCATCTTTTATGTAGACATACAGTTTTACTACTCTTCAGTAAATACTTTTTTTTTTTTTGAGACAGAGTCTCGCTCTGTCACCCAGGATGGAGTGCAGTGGCGTGATCTCAGCTCACTGTAACCTCTGCCTCCCGAGTTCAAGCAAGTCTTGTGCCTCAGCCTCCCAAGTAGCTGGGACCAGAGGCATGTGCCACTATACCTGGCTAATTTTTTTTGTTTTCTTTTGTTTTTAGTAGAAATGGGATTTCACCATGTTGGCCAGGCTGGCATCTTTAGTAAATACTTAAGAGTGCAATTGCTAAATTATATGTTAACTTCATAACAAACAGCCAAACTGTCTTAAAATGGCTGTACTGTTTTGTATTCCTACCAGCCATGCATGAAAATTCAGTTGCTCTGCATTCTCAACAGTAAATAGTATTTACAGCCTTTAAAAAAAAAATACAGGCCAGGCGCGGTGGCTCAAGCCTGTAATCCCAGCACTTTGGGAGGCCGAGACGGGCGGATCACGAGGTCAGAAGATCGAGACCATCCTGGCTAACACGGTGAAACCCCGTCTCTACTAAAAAATACAAAAAACTAGCCGGGCGGAGTGGTGGGCACCTGTAGTCCCAACTACTCGGGAGGCTGAGCCAGGAGAATGGCGTAAACCCAGGAGGCGGAGCTTGCAGTGAGCTGAGATCCGGCCACTGCACTCCAGCCTGGGCGACAGAGTGAGACTCCGTCTCCAAAAAAAAAAAAAAAAATACAGTCAGGGTCTTGCTATGTTGCCCAGCCTGGTCTTGAACTCCTGAGCTCAAGCCATCTGCCCACCTTGGCCTCCCAAGTGCTGGGATTATAGGTATGCCCCTCCATGCCTAGCCTTCATTTTCTTAATGGTATCTTTTGAAGAGAAAACAGTTTTAATTTTGACAAGTCCAGTTTATCATCTTTTCTTCTTTATAGTTTGTACTTTTGCTGCTGTATTTTAGGAAATCTTTGCAAAATCAATAATATTTTCTCCCAGGTTTACTTCCAAGACCAGCACTGTTCAATAGAAATAACATGTGAGCCGGCCGGGCACAGTGGCTCAAGCCTGTAATCCCAGCATTTTGGGAGGCCAAGATGGGAAGATCACGAGGTCAGGAGATCGAGACCATCCTGGCTAACACGGTGAAACCCCGTCTCTACTAAAAAAAAAATACAAAAAACTAGCCAGGCGAGGTGGCAGGCGCCTGTAGTCCCAGCTACTCAGGAGGCTGAGGCAGGAGAATGGCGTGAACCCAGGAGGCGGAGCTTGCAGTGAGCTGAGATCCGGCCACTGCGCTCCAGCCTGGGCGACAGAGCGAGACTCCGTCTCAAAAAAAAAAAAAATAACATGTGAGCCACATATGTAATTTTAAAAATCTTTGGTCAGGCAGGGTGGCTCATGCCTGTAATCCCAGCACTTGGGGAGGCTGAATAGCTTGAGGCAGATAACTTGAGGCCAGGAGTTCGAGATCAGCCTGGCCAACATGACGAAACTTCGTCTCTACTAAAAAATACAAAAATTAGCTAGGTTTGCTGGTGCACAACTGTAATCCCAGCTGCTTGGGAGGTCTAAGCACGAGAATCGTTTGAACTTGGGAGGCAGAGGTTGCAGTGAGCCAAGGTCATGCCACTGCATTCTAGCCTGGAGGACAGAGCAAGACTTGGTCTCAAAAAAATGGGAGAAATAAAAACTTTCAATAGATACTTGAAATAGTGAACTTAATTTTAATATATTTCATTTAACCAGTATATCTAAAATATTGTTACATCTAAGTGATATAAAACTTTATTAATGAGATATTTTACATTTTTAATACTAAGTCTTCAAAATGTATGTTTTACATCTTTAGTACATCTAAGTTTATACTAGCAACATTTCAAGTGCTGAGCCACATTTGACTAGTGGCTAATGTATTAAGCAGTACAGCTCTAGACATTCACAATTTTAGCTCTTACCTTAGGTCTGTGATCCATTTTGAATTATTTTTATTGTTTTTGTTTTGTTTTTTTGAGATAGAGTCTTGCACTGTCATCCAGGCTGGAGTGCAGTGGCGCGATTTTGGCTCACTGCAAGCTCTGCCTCCCAGGTTCACACCATTCTTCTACCTCAGCCTCCCAAGTATCTGGGACTACAGGCGCCTGCCACCATGCCCGGCTAATTTTTTGTATTTTCAGTAGAGATGGGGTTTCACGGTGTTAGCCAGCATGGTCTTGATCTCCTGACCTCGTGATCCTCCTACCTTTGCCTCCCAAAGTCCTGGGATTACAGGTGTGAGCCACTGCGCCCGGCCTTGTTTTTGTCTTTTAGAAGCAAGGTCTCGCTCTGTCTTTCAGGCTTCAGTACAGTGTGCGATCGTAGCTCACTGCAGCCTCGAGCTTCTGGGCTCAAGCAATACTCTTCCCTTAGCCTTCCAAGTAGTGCCACCACACCCAGCTAATTCTTTTTTTTTTTTTTTTTTTTTTTGAGAGGGAGTTTTGCTCTTGTTGCCCAGGCCAGAGTGCAATGCCAGTATCTCAGCTCACCACAACCTCCGCCTGCTGGCGGAGGATCAAGAGATTCTCCTGCCTCAGCCTCCCAAGTAGCTGGGATTACAGGCATGCACCACCACGCCCAACTATGTTATTTTATTTTATTTTATTTTTAGTAGAGACAGGGTTTCTCCATGGTGGTCAGGCTGGTCTGCGAACTCCCGACCTCAGGTGATCCACCCACCTCGGCCTCCCAAAGTGCTGGGATTACAGGTGTGAGCCACCGTGCCCGGCCTACACCCAGATAATTTTTAAATTTGTTGTAGACAGGTTCTGTCTGTGTTGCCCATGCTGGTCTTGAACTCCTGGCCTCAAGTGATCCTCCCACCTCATCTCCCAAGTAGCTGAGATTACAAGCTTCTGCCATGACACCTGACTACATTTTTGTGTTTTGTTTTGTTTTGTTTGTTGAGATGGAGTTTCGCTCTTGTTGTCCAGGCTGGAGTGCAATGGCACAATCTCGGCTGACTGCAAGCTTCACCTCCCCAGTTCAAGTGATTCTTCTGCCTCAGACTCCTGAGTAGCTGGAACTACAGGCATGCATCACCATGCCCGGCTAATTTTTTTATTTTTAGTAGAGAACAGGGTTTCGCCCTGTTGGCCATGCTGGTCTCAAGCTTCTGACCTCAGGTGATCCGCCCGCCTTGGCCTCCCAAAGTGCTGGGATGTTGTGAGCCACAGCGCCTGGCCTACATTTTTGTTTTTTAATAACTTGCATAATTTTCACAAGTAATTTTCATAATTGATAGAATATTTAGCTTATGGCCGGGCGCGGTGGCTCAAGCCTGTAATCCCAGCACTTTGGGAGGCTGAGACGGGCGGATCACGAGGTCAGGAGATCGAGACCATCCTGGCTAACATGGTGAAACCCCGTCTCTACTAAAAAATACAAAAAACTAGCCGGGCGAGGTGGCAGGCGCCTGTAGTCCCAGCTACTCGGGAGGCTGAGGCAGGAGAATGGCGTGAACCTGGGAGGCGGAGCTTGCAGTGAGCTGAGATCCGGTCACTGCACTCCAGCCTGGGTGCCAGAGCGAGACTCCGTCTCAAAAAAAAAAAAAAAAAAAAAAGAATATTTAGCTTATTCTCAGAATAATGTAGACAGAAGGTGGCTTTAATTTTACAAAATCATGTTTTATGTTTTCACTATTAAAGTACCATTGCATTAAACCCAAAAGATTCCCATATCCTGAAAATTAGGGCTTCAGTCTTTTTTTTTTTTTTTTTTTTGAGACGGAGTCTCGCTCTGTCGCCCAGGCTGGAGTGCAGTGGACGGATCTCAGCTCACTGCAAGCTCCGCCTCCTGGGTTTACGCCATTCTCCTGCCTCAGCCTCCCGAGTAGCTGGGACTACAGGCGCCCGCCACCTCGCCCGGCTAGCTATTTTTTTGTATTTTTTAGTAGAGACGGGGTTTCACTGTGTTAGCCAGGATGGTCTCGATCTCCTGACCTCGTGATCCGCCCGTCTCGGCCTCCCAAAGTGCTGGGATTACAGGCTTGAGCCACCGCGCCCGGCCCAGTCATTCTTATAGTGGAATGTGAATCTTATATTATCTATTGTGAAAAAGAGACATAAAAACCTGATGACATGTTTACAAAGACCTAAAATGCAGTACAGTCTGGCTTCTTTACTCTTGAATATAGAAGGGAATGTTCTTTCTGTGAGATGGGTACACAGAGCCTAGTAGTGAACTTGAAAAGCAGGATACTTGGTGGGGCATGGTGGCTCACGCCTGTAATCCCAGCACTTTGGGAGGCCGAGGCGGGTATATCACCTGAGGTTGGGAGTTCGAGACCAGCTAATCCCAGCTACTCAGGAGGCTGAGGCAGGAGAATCACTTGAACCCCGGGAGGCAGAGGTTGTGGTGAGCCGAGATCACGCCATTGCACTCCAGCCTGGGCTACAAGAACGGAACTGTGTCTCAAAAATAAATAAAATACGTACATACATACATACATACACAAAAATTAGCCAGGAGTGCTGGTGCACACCTGTAATCCCAGCTACTTGGGAGGCTGAGGCACAAGAATCACTTGAACCTGGGAAGTGGAGGTTGCACCACTGTACTCCAGCCTGGGCAAAAGAGACTCCGTCTAAAAAAAAAAAAAGACCTGGTGTGGTGGCTCATGCCTGTAATCCTAGCACTTTGGGAGGCTGAGGCAGGTAGACTGCCTGAGCTCAGGAGTTCAAGACCAGCTTGGGCAACATGGAGGTGAAACCCCATCTCTACCGAAAATACAAAAAATTAGCCAGGCGTGGTGTGCACCTGTAATCCCAGCTACTCAGGAGGCTAAGGCAACAGAATTGCTTGAACCCAGGAGGTGGAGGTTGCAGTAAGCTGAGATCATGCCCCTGTGCTCCACCCTGGGTGACACAGTGAGACTGTCTCAAAAAAAAAAAAAAAAAGGAAAAGGAAAAAAAATGACAGCAGAGACGAGGGTATGTGTACAGGATAACAATGACGCCACCACGCCTGGCTAATTTTTGTACTTTTAGTAGAGATGGGGTTTCACCATGTTGGTCAGGCTGGTCCCAAACTCCTGACCTCAGGTGATCTGCCCACCTCAGCCTCCCAAAGTGCTGGGATTACAGGCGTGAGCCACCACACCTGGCCTTTTTTGTATTTAGTAGAGACGGGGTTTCACCATGTTGCCCAGGCTGGTGTCGAACTCCTGGCCTGAAGCAATCCGCCCCCCTCAGCCTCCCAAGGTGCTGGGATTACAGGTGTGAGCCACTGTGCCTGGCCTTTGCTGTCTTCAAAACACACGTACATTCCTTCCCTCACTTTGTTTCTATTCTAGCTACCACCCTAATTTCTTGCATAGCCAGAGGCTTTCAAAGTGTGATCTGACAATATAGACGAAAAGAAGCCAGATAAAAATGTATGTCTCCATTTATATTAAGGAATGGCCAAAACCTACAAGGACAGAAATTAGATATAGTTACTTCATGGGTGGGAATGTGGTATTTTTGACTGAACTCCAGAGGGAGCCTTTTGGAGTATGGATATATTTTCTGTTTTGATCTAGGAGGTGGTTATACAGGTTTATACATTTGTAAAAAGTCATCAATCTATAGCCTTGAAATGTGAGCACTTTAAATGGTGGATGTTATACACCTATCTAAACAAAAAGGGCTCAAGCACTATCCTTCACCACTTATCACTTGCAGATCTTTCCTACCACACAGATCTTCCCTTTTCATCACCCTCTTCTTGGTAAAATAACCTCTCCCTCTTTGTGACTCTGCTTCTGGCTCCTACTAAGTTTCTTTCATGGCTCTTCATCCTTTGTCACCTCCTATCATGCAGCTGTTTGTGTAATGCTAGAACTTCATGGTTATTTGGCTCTGCTGGTTATAGGATACCTACCCAACATAGGGCAGAAACCCACAGCCACCCCTTTGTAAAGCTGTGGCATTTACTCATATGGGGCAGTGATATGTCCTGGGATTAGATTGACTCAGAAACGTCATCCTAGCTGTGTATGGTGCCCACGTGGGGCTCTGTGTGATGGTCAAAGGACATGAAGTTTGTGAAAGCCTCAGAAGTAGATTCTCACTGAAGACATAAGACCCACACAGAGTGAGAGTGCATGAGTAATATTGCATTATCTGATGGAGATGGTATTTGTTCCAGAAGTTAATAGTGAGGGGTCAGAAACTGAATGAAGTGTGCCTGAAAGCTGCTTCACGTATATCTGCATGCCTAACTCAGACGTCCTCCCGGTCTTTGCTCAGATCTCACCTTCTCAAACTCCTTTTTTTTTTTTTTTTTTCCTTTTCCTAAGAGGCAGGATCTCATTGTTGCTCAGGCTGGAGTGCAGTGGCAGGATCATGGCTCACTGCAGTTTTCACCTCCTGGGCTCACGTGATCCTCCCGCCTTAGCCTCCCTAGTAGCTGGGGCTGCAGGCATATGTCACTGTGCCCAGCTAATTTTCTAAATTTTTTGTTTGTTGAGACAGAGTCTCACTGTATTGCCCAGGTTAGTATTGAACTCCCGGCCTCAAGCAATCCTCCAGCCTTGGTCTCCCTAAGTGCTGGGATTACAGGAATGAAGCACCACACCCAGCCTCAGTAAAGCTCTCATGTATAGGATACCCACTCCTTCCCCAGCACTCCAGATCTCACATTCCCTGTTTTACTCTTTTCGTGTAGCACTTATCGCCTTGCAACAGAACAATATAATTTACTGATTTATTATGTTGACT
Organism: Rhinopithecus bieti; assembly: GCF_001698545.2. NCBI lineage: Eukaryota > Metazoa > Chordata > Mammalia > Primates > Cercopithecidae > Rhinopithecus > Rhinopithecus bieti. The sequence goes on from NW_016804422.1 coordinate 2,232,658, forward strand.
GTTTAAAAGTTTGTTTACCCTGTCAGACTGTAAGTTCTACAAGGCCAAGGGGTATTCGTTTTGTCCACTGGGTATATTTCACATGCCTAAAACAGTGCCTTGCATATAGTAAATAACTTGGTAAATAAATTACTTGTTGAATTAAGTAAATGACTGGTTCAACCATGTGGTTTAAAATCAAAACAAGTAGGCTCATGCCTGTAATCCCAGCACTTTGGGAGGCAGAGGTGGGTGGATCAGTTGAGCCCAGGAGTTTGAGATCAGCCTGGGCAATATGGCGAAACTCTGTCTCTGCAAAATATACAAAAATTAGCTGACCATGGTGATGTGCACATGTAGTCTCAGCTACTTGGGAGGCTGAGGCAGGCGTATCACTTGAGCCTGGGAGGTTGAGGCTGCAGTGAGCCATGATCACACTACTGCACTCCAACCTGGGCAACAGAGCAAGGCCCTGTTTCCAGAAAAATAAATAATTAAAAATACAAAATAAAACAAGCAAAAGCCTAAGGTTCATAAGGGTAACATCAAAGTACCTCTCTCACCAAGACAGAACCTTCCAGATCCATGCTGTCCTGTTGAGAGTTATATTTAATGGTTCAAGATTATCCCTGGACCCCATACTTCAGGTGTGGCCAGGAATCACCTTGACATTGTCTGCAGCAGCCTTGGCTGCTGGTCCCTGTCATAGGTTTCAATAGCAGACCAACATGAGCAATCAGAACAGTGATGCTTTATGCACTTGGCAACCTGGGCACATTAATGGAGATAAATGTGAGTGGTTCATGCTAAGAAGTGGGAGATGTGTCAGTTGTAGTTAGGTTGATGTCCCAATGATCAGAATCCTCTTCATTTTGTTTTGAATTTGTTTTTTGTTTTGTTTCGTTTTTTGTTTTTTTGAGGTGGAGTCTCGCTATGTCGCCAGGCTGGAGTACAGTGGCGCGACCTCAGCTCACTGCAACCTCCGACTCTCTGGTTCAAACGATTCTCTTGCCTCAGCCTCCCCAGTAGCTGGTATTATAGGCACGCGCCACCACGTCTGGCTAATTTTTGTATTTTTAGTAGAGACGAGTTTCACCATGTTGGCCAGGATGGCCTCAATCTCCTGACCTCATGATCTGCCTGCCTCAGCCTCCCAAAGTGCTGGGATTACAGGTGTGAGCCACCGTGCCCGGCCTACTCTGAACTTGTTTACTATTGATTCATTTGTAGAGTTAAAAAAATAAATACAAATCAGAGCTTAAGCAGTGAAAAAGCAAACTATTTCTTTATTCCCCTTCAATACTAGGTATGGCTCTGACCTGGCCTCCTTTTTCTTTCAGGGTGAAAAGGCTGATAGCTTTTACATCATAGAGTCTGGTGAAGTGAGCATCTTGATTAGAAGCAAGGTGAGTTTATCAGTTTATAGGTGATGGTGTACACACAAAAAGTAACAGTTTGCTTTAAATAATGTGAAGTGTGTTGAATGCAGCAAACCGTCATTGTTATGTGAGATGTGTGACTGGCAGAGACCCATGTTTAAGCCCATTAGTATAGATTTAGTATATTTAGATTAAATATAGATTTAGTATATTCTTATTCTTACTGCCTTTGCGTCTGCCATGTAATTAATGATTTAGGGAATATCGGCCTACAAATCAATAAGGAAAAGATAAAAACCCTAATAGAAAATGGGGGCTGGGGCCGGGCACGGTAACTCACGCCTGTATCCCAGCACTTTGGGAGGCTGAGACGGGGGGATCATGAGGTCAGGAGATGGAGACCATCCTGGCTAACACAGTGAAACCCCATCTCTACTAAAAATACAAAAAAAATTAGCCAGCATGGTGGCGGGCGCCTGTAGTCCCACCTACTCATTAGGCTGAGGCAGGAGAATGGCATGAACCCGAGAGGCAGAGCTTGCAGTGAGCCAAGATTGCGCCACTGCACTCCAGCCTGGGTGACAGAGCAAGACTCCGTCAAAAAAAGAAAAAAGAAAATGGGGCTGGGCGCAGTGTCTCACACCTGTAATCCTAGCACTTTTGAGGCCTAGGCAAGAGGATCTCTTGAGCCAAGAGACTGAGGCTGCAGTGAACTGTGATTGTGCCACTGCACTCCAGCCTGGGTGACAGAGCAAAACCCTGTCTTTGAAAAAAAAAAAAAAAAAGAAAAGGAAAGAAAATAGGGAAATTATATAATAAAAAGAGATTGGAAGGGATGAATATGAAGAAAGCTTCCTTTTTAGAGCACTACTAGAAGAGGTCTCTAGAATAACTGTGGTCATTTAATGGATGATGTGACCTAGAAAACTGAGGAGCTATGAGTAGAAGGAATGACTGTTACTGGTAAATCTATCATCACCAGATTTTTCAATTTCTTTTTTTTTTTCTTTTTTGAGAATATAGAGTTTGTTAAAATAGTTATATATAATACTAAGTCGAACTAATATTAAAACTTTTGCAAAATATATTGAGTAACAGTTAATAAGTAGCTGGGCATAGTCGCTCACGCCTGTAATCCCAGCACTTTGGGAGGCTGAGGCAGGCGGATCACGAGGTCAGGAGATCAAGACCATCCTAGCTAACACAGTGAAACCCCGTCTCTACTAAAAATACAAAAAATTAGCCGGGCATGGTGGCGGGTGCCTGTAGTTCCAGCTACTTGGGGGGCTGAGGCAGGAGAATGGCGTGAACCCGGGAGGCGGAGCTTGCAGTGAGCCGAGATCATGCCACTGCACTCCAGCCTGGGCGACAGAGTGAAACTCCCTCTCAAAAAAGAAAAAAAAAAAGAAAACAATAGTTTGAAATGTCTGTGTCATTTTATTTACAGTTTTTGGATTAGTGATGTTTGTAGATTTCTCAGGTATTCATTGACACCTGCTATGATCACAGCATAGTGTTAGGTGCATAAGATCAGCAGCAGCATGGCACTGGGATATTAGGGGGTGGGAGGTTTGTCAGAAGTGTAGAGGCCTGAGCTTTTCCCCAGATCCACTGAATCAGAATGTGCATTACGAGAAAACCTGCATAATACTGGAGCTGGTACGTATGTGACGGTGTGATAAGTCCCTCCTGTTCTAGAGAAGGGACTAAGTGGGCACAAATATGGCTGCAACTCCAGAGAATGCTACTGAAATTGGAAAGAGAAAGTTGGCTCAGATGGAACAGACCAACTTCAGAGCAACAGGGCAGAAGTGTAGAAGGAAGAAGGGTTAAACCGTGTAAGCCAGTGTAGCAGTTTTGTTTGTTTTAAAAATTAACCAAAAAGGAAATTATCTTTCTGCCTACAACATAAAGTGGTTCTTAGAGATTGAGACTAATTCTTACTAAAAAATTCTAAACAATTTTTTACTTAAATTATCACTTTGGTTAGCAGTTGAATTTGTTAAAAAAAAAAAAACAACAAACTCTAGATATTAATACAATGTAGTATATTATCTTAAATTTAGTTACTTAACTCTTATTTTAAAAAATGGGAGGAGGGAGGCCAGGTGCAGTGGCTCACGCCTGTAATCCCAGCACTTTGGGAGGCCGAGGTGGGTGGATCACAAGGTCAGGAGCTCAAGACCATCCTGGCGAACATGGTGAAACCCTGTCTCTATTAAAAATACAAAATAAATTAGCCGGGCGTGGTAGCGGGCGCCTATAGTCTCAGCTACTCGGGAGGCTGAGGCAGGAGAATGGCATGAACCCGGGAGGCAGAGCTTGCAGTGAGCAGAAATCATGCCACTGCACTCTAGCCTGGGCAACAGAGCAAGACTCCGTCTCAAAAAAAAAGGGAGGAGGGACCACTAACTTAAGATACAGATAGTACTTAAAAAGAAATTTGTTGGCCAGAAGCAGTGAATCACTCCTGTAATCCGAGCACTTTGGGAGGCCAAGACAGGAGGATTGCTTGAGGCCAGCAGTTCAAGGCTGCATGAGCTATGATCATTCCTCTGAGCTCCAGCCTTGGTGACAGAGTGAGACCCTGTCTCTTAAAAAAAAAAAAAAAAAAAGAAGGTGGAGAGCTTGGCGGATTTTGTCACTGTAAAATGTTGTTCAAGGCGTAGTCTCAACTCAGAGAAATAGCCCAAGTTTGTGGCTCATTACCTAAGAGAAGCATTGTCCTTATTTAAACAAGATTGGGTATGTTCAGGGTGGTATGGCTGTAGATTACCTTAAAAATGTTAGGACTCAGATGGAGCCCTAGGTGAAAAGCAAACTCCTCTGATCAAACCAGACCACTGAGATTAGTCCGTGGAGTTTACATGGTACAGTTAGTGAATTTTCTGCAAAGTGAGTGCCTCAGTAATTGTGTGGAGTGTGCTGAGAACAATGCGTGTGTGTGCAACTGGACATGCCCAGCTGTGATCCTGGAGTCAGCCTAGGTCATGTTCTTTGCTTGCTGTAGACTAAATCAAACAAGGATGGTGGGAACCAGGAGGTCGAGATTGCCCGCTGCCATAAGGGGCAGTACTTTGGAGAGCTTGCCCTGGTCACCAACAAACCCAGAGCTGCCTCAGCTTATGCAGTTGGAGATGTCAAATGCTTAGGTAAGATAAATTCTTTATGCATTAATACTCTTTTTCTAACGTGTAGTATTTTTTTCCCATCAGCAAACCTTGACGTATTCTGCCATCTTTTACTGCTCTCTAGGCCTAGGCAGTTTATATGACCAACCAGAGATGGATGAATGGATACTTTCAGCAAACATTTCTGAGCATTGATGACAGCCTGTGAGCAAGACAGGCATGCAGGCCCTTTAGCCATATGAAAAGAACTGATGTCCAGGGCTGTGGGAGAATGGGGAGAACAGGTGCTGCTGGACTCTGTAAAGTCTCTAACTTGGATGACACAGTTTCTGAATTCATGTAGAAACATCCCTTTTTGCAAGTAGCCAGTGTCCCAAGGTGTAATCTCCTACAACATGAATGGGTATGTTTAGGAAAAGGTTTGCATGAGGGAAATGACTTGAATTCATTCTCTCCCTCACCTCTTTTTAACAATGCAGTTATGGATGTACAAGCATTCGAGAGGCTTCTGGGGCCCTGCATGGACATCATGAAGAGGAACATCTCACACTATGAGGAACAGCTGGTGAAGATGTTTGGCTCCAGCATGGATCTGGGCAACCTCGGGCAGTAGGTGTGCCATACCCCAGAGCCTTCTTAGTGTGACACCAAAACCTTCCGGTCAGCCACAGAACACATACAGAAAACAAACATGACAGAACTGTTCCTGCTGTTGCCACCACTGCTGCCATTGCTGTGGTTATGGGCATTTAGAAAACTTGAAAGTCAGCACTAAAGGATGGGCAGAGGTTCAACCCACACCTCCACTTTGCTTCTGAAAGCCCATTATTAGACCATTTGTAAAGATTACTCCAACCCAGTTTTTACATCTTTGGTTCAAAACAGCATGTCTCTCCAACAATTTAAGTGCCTGATACAAAGTCCAAAGTATAAACATGCTCCTTTCCTCTCTTGCTGCTACTCTTACTTTTGGAAGTTACCACAGGGTCTGCAAAAACCTGTTGTGTAACTGTAGACACTCTCTAATCGTTCTCAAAGGAGGAAATGTAGCCTTCAGTCTCCTCATTTGTCCCTTGAGAAAGTCTACATTTGTTCACAGTCGCAGCCTGTGGTTTTACAGTGGGAAATGGTGGTGGATGGTATGGACATATGTAGCCCAGTGGCATTGTACTTTCTGCTGGCAGCTGCACACATAACAGCTGTCTCCAAACCCACAGTGATGCTTAGGGAAAGACCCTGCTCAGGACCCAGCAGGTCAGCACCCCGGAGCAGACTGATAGGTCAGTGGGACCCATGTTAAAGCAGGAAATTTGGGCTTAGCACATTTTACTGTTAGTAGAGGGCCAGGAAAGGTTTTCTGGGTTGGGGATTTTGTGGGTTTTTTAAATCTTTTTAGTAGGTTTTGTTTAACTTCTGTGCAGTCTGCATGAATGAATTGCTATCCATTTATAAGGAGCCAGGGTCTGGAGGGTTGCTATCACTTTGTCCAACCCAAATACCTTCCTGGGCAACTCCTACCATTTGTTTGCAGTTGCCCCTACTGGCCAGTGGCAGTATGCTGGAAAGAGGTTATACTATAAAGAGAGCTCTTTCTTTCTACTCCAGAGTTGTTGTGTAGCTTTGCCATTGAACCCATCAATTTTTAAACTCTTTAAAGATAGCAGCAGCTATTTTTTTTGAAATTAAAGAAAATTCTCAGGCCAGGCTCAATGGCTCATGCCTATAATGGTAGTGCTTTGGGAGGCTGAGCTGGGAGGATCGCTCAAGACCAGCCTAGGCAACAAAGTGAGACCCTGTCTCTACAAAAAAAAAAAAAAATTTTGTTGTTGTTGTTGTTGTTGTTGTTGTTGAGATGGAGTTTCACTCTTGTTGCCCAGGCCAGAGTGCAGTGGCGCGGTCTTGGCTCATTGCAACCTCCGCCTCCCAGGTTCAAGCAATTCTCCTGCCTCAGCCTCCTGAATAACTGGGATTACAGGCATGCACCACCATGCTGGGCTAATTATTTTGTATTTTTAATAGAGATGGGGTTTCTCCATGTTGGTCAGGTTGGTCTCGAACTCCCAACATCAGGTCATCCGCCCACCTCAGCCTCTCAAAGTGTTGGGATTACAGGCGTGAGCCACTGCGCCTGGCAAAAAAAAAAAAAAAAATTTTGTTGTTGTTGTTGTTGTTGTTGAGATGGAGTTTCACTCTTGTTGCCCAGGCCAGAGTGCAGTGGCGCGGTCTTGGCTCATTGCAACCTCCGCCTCCCAGGTTCAAGCAATTCTCCTGCCTCAGCCTCCTGAATAACTGGGATTACAGGCATGCACCACCATGCTGGGCTAATTATTTTGTATTTTAATAGAGATGGGGTTTCTCCATGTTGGTCAGGTTGGTCTCGAACTCCCAACATCAGGTCATCCGCCCACCTCAGCCTCTCAAAGTGTTGGGATTACAGGCGTGAGCCACTGCGCCTGGCAAAAAAAAAAAAAAATGTTTTTTTAATTTGTCAGGTGTGGTGGTTTGTGCATGTAGTCCCAGCTACTTAGGAGGCTGAAATGGGAGGATCACTTGAGCCCAGGAGGTCAAGGCTATAGTGAGCTGCACTCCAGTCTGGGCAATACAGTGAGACCCTGTCTCTTAAAAAAAAAAAAGAAAAGAAAAAATTACTCTTTAGGTAATTTCACTTGGACATATTCATATATATGGAGTTTGTCAGCTAACTCAGGCATTTATCCTAAAGATCAAATCTGTTTTCAAAAATTGGCATCGGTCGGGCACGGTGACCCACTCCTGTAATCCCAGCACTTTGGGAGGCCAAGGCAGGCGGATCACAAGGTCAGGAGTTCAAGACCAGCCTAGCCAACACAGTGAAACCCCGTCTCTACTAAAAATACAAAAAATTAGCCAGGCATGGTGGTGCGTGCCCGTAATCCCAGCTACTTGAGAGGCTGAGACAGGAGAATTGCTTGAACGCAGGAAGCGGAGGTTACAGTGAGCCGAGATTGCACCATTGCACTCCACCCCGGGTGACAGTGCAAGACTCCATCTCAAAAAAAAATTGGTATCATTTACAATTTCATAGAATTACTGTGAAGGCCTTTCTAGTTGAGATGTTGGGGTATTTGGGATTCTAATTGTTAACCCCAGAAGAAGGTAATTTAGCTTGTATTTATTTAAAACCCATTTAGCCTTTTAATTATATCAGGTAGAAGTCCAGTGATCATCCTAACAAGGTATATTTCAGAATAAATTTTTTTTCCTTCAGAATAACTTAGAATCAGATGCTCCTAGGGCTCCTAGGAGCAGTGTGAAATTTCTGTAAAGATAAATTTGAATGTTGTAACCAAGTTTATATTAAATCAAGAGGCCATTTCCAATATGATTTTTTGTTTCTTTTTAACTTGTTAAGTCCCTAAGAGATTACATGCTAGGGCTTGAGTCATTTCTGTCATAGATAGCGATGGCCCACACATTCACTTTCAACTGTCCACATAAGCTAGGCTTTCCGCTTTTGCCACGAACAATGTAACCAAGATATTTCCAGAGTAAATAACCCACCACAACCTTGGTAATTCCTCTTTTCTTCTTAAGCTCCATGAAGCAAAAGCAGAAGAACTCTTTTCAGACTGCCCTCTGTAGCCTACGTTGCAGCCTTCAGAATTGTGAAATGTTATAATTAATACTCCAAAACAGGCAGCTAGCACTGGGAAAGCCTATGTGGTGACCCCACATTTTTTTGAGGTTCTTCTTTTCCATGGTGTTACTTTATTATCAAGTAAATTGAGAAAGCAGGTCTTGCCCTTAACAGGCAAGAATCACACCAGTTTCTTGCAAAGGTAATGGATACATTGGGATTCAGGAGTGACATAGAGGTCCAGCCCCAGAACTTGTGAGGATTTTGTTTGAACACTGAGCAGATGCCTCCTCCCTGTCACCCATCACACTAGTTAGGGCTGGCCATGAATTCTATGCCAGAGTTTCTCCTGCAGTCTGCTAGGGATGGGCCTTCTCGTCCTGCTCTGGCACACATCCCAGTCTAGTCTTTCCCGTCAGAGTCCTCCTTGACACCCCTGACTTAACGATGGTTACTGTTTTGGAGTAGAATTGATCAGGTTTAAGTCATCCTGCTCAGGTTGGGCATGGTGGCTCATGCCTGCAATCCTAGCACTTTGGGAAGCCAAAGTGGGAGGATTGCTTGAGCCCAGGAGTTCCAAACCATCCTGGGCAACAGAAGGAGACCCTGCCTGTACCAAGAAAAAAAAAAAGAAAAGTTAAAAAAACAATTAGCTGGACCTGGTGGTGCACACTCAGGAGGCTGAGGTAAAAGGATTCCTTTAACCCAGGAGATTGAAGCTGCAGTGAGCCATGATCGTGCCACTGCACTCCAGCCTGGGGGACAAAGCGGGACCCTATCTCAAAAAAAAAAAAAAAAAAAGTCATCCTTCTCTAACTACTGATTGACATGTGGATCATCAGTTCAGACCCTCACTGCATACAGGATCCCTAGGGGGTTCTATTTAATAGCTTGAGAAAGGGAGACTATAAGGACGTCTGTGAGTGAAATAGGGTAGAGCCATTACCACAGTGCCAGGACCTGAGAGCGTTCCAATTCTTTTTGCATCATGGGGAATCAAAGGTGGCAGACCAAGTTCAACTCAGGGCTGAGGTATCCGCATTGTCCACATCAGGCAAGCCCTGCACTGATGGTTGAGCCTCATGGAGAGGAGCATGTGTTGGGAAGAGATCCCTTTGTTAACTGTTTTGTGTTGTTCTCTTCAATGAGTTAGAGCTCATGCCCCTTTTGTGGCTTTGCTGTTGATTTTGGATGGTAGAGAATATTCCTGAGAGCCTTCCTTTTGACCCCTAGCTTATCCCACCCACTCTCTTCTCTTGGTTGAATTCTCTGAAGGAAAGGTTCATGTGCTACTGTCCTGTTAGTCAATAGTCTTCACATATAATTGTGTTACATATATGGCTATCGACTCTCAGAAATCGGGGTAGAGCTTTTCCTTTGAGCAGTTTAATGAGTGAATTCAGCAGCAAGTGGCAAGAAATGGTTCTCCAGCCAGGAGAGGTTATGTTTATCCTCCGATTGCCCGTTTTCTCTGCACACAATAATACCGTATTCAGTGAGAGGTGCTGTTGGCACCCAGCAGCACCCTGGGCACACAGCATTTCATGTCATGTCACAGTGTACAAGCTACCCTCTCTCATTTAGAAAGAAGAGCATTTTGCACAGAGAAAAAGTAAAAAGATCCATGAATGTCATTTTTTATCTTTTATTTTCAGTTGGCTGATGTTGGAATTTTTGTTCTTGTCATGAACTTGTAAACCAATCTTGCCAAGATACAAGTTGTTTTGGTTTTTCACTACGATGACCTCTTGTTCCTCCTGTCTTGACTGCTGACGTTTCCTCAATGATTCTATTGTCTATTTTATGGGAAGCAGCCTTCCTATAGGTTTCCTTTTACACACTGCAGGGCTATCTTTATACTTTAAAAAAAAAAAAAAAAAAAGACAAGAACTGTCACTAACCTCATGGGGGATTTGCGTAAAACCATTTAGCCCACCTTGAGCAAAGGGTAGATTCCGTGTTGTTTTTTTAAGCTCACTGTAATAAAATAAATCTAATTCAGCATTATTGTGCTACCTCAAAGGTAAAAAATGTTTTAAGGTCTTCTTTTGGTCCTGAGTTCTGCATACAGTGTTTGAAATGTCTTTCAATTGGAATTATTTTTTAAATCATTGGAGTGAATTTTATTTTAATCTGTTTTAAACTTGTATTTTAATCTCAGAAGAATAAGTGATTGAAACGTGATCAATTCTTGCTCTGTGGTGTTAAACATATAATGAACAGTCATTAAGAATTAAGTCACTGTTTGCCATAAACAAGGTTGATGTTCTTTTTGTTGTTGTTAAGGAAACCCTAGGGCTTAGCTTTACTCTTGATTAATAAAGGCTGACAAATCATGTCTGACTTTCTGGTGCAGTCTTGTGTTATGTGTTTGCCATTTTGTTTCAGGGCTCCAGGCCGTCATAGCACTCCTTTGGCAGATTCACTCTTCTGGCAGATCTGGGATTGGGTTATGAGCCCTTGAAAATTAGGGACCCCTTGTACTAGTCAGGGTTCTCCAGAGAAGCAGTCAGTAGGGGGTGTGTATGTGTGTGTGTATAAAGATTTTTTTTTTTCAGTGACAGGATCTCACTATGTTGTCCAGGCTTGTTTCAAACTCCTGGGCTCAAGCAGTCCTCCTGTCTCAGCTTCCCAAAGTGCTGGAATTACAGGTGTGAGCCACTGCACCCAGCCTAAAGATTTATTATAAGGAACTGGCTCACACAGTTATGGAGGTGGGCAGGTCCCAAGATCTGCAAGGTGAATTGGCTAGCTGGAGACCCAGGAGAGCCAGTGGTTTAGTTCCAGTTCCACAGCAGGCTCAAGACCCAGGAAGAACCAGTGTTTCAGTTAAGAGTCCAAAGGCAGGAAAAAAGACAATGTCCCAGTTCAAAAGTGGTCAGGAAAGAGAATTCTTTCTTACTTGGGGAAGAGTTGGCTTTTTTGTTCTATTCACACCTTCGACTGATTGGATGAGGCCCGCACACATTAGGGAAGGTCATCTGCTTTACTTCTGTACCAAATTAAATGTTAGTCTTATCCAGGCCGGGCTCGGCTTAGGCCTGTAATCCCAGCACTTTGGGAGGTGGAGGCAGGCAGATCACCTGAGGTCAGGAGTTTGAGACCAGCCTGGCCAACACGGTGAAACCCAGTCTCTACTAAAAGCACAAATATTAGCCGGGCATGGTGGCACATGCCTATAATCCCAGCTATTTGGGAGGCTGAAGTAGGAGAGTCACTTGAACCCATGAGGTGGAGGTTGCAGTGAGCCGAGATTGCATCATTGCACTCACTCCAGCACGGGCGGCAAGAGTGAAACTCAGTCTCAAAAAAAAAAAAAAACCTTATCCAAGAACACCCTCACAGAAACATCTGGAATAATGTTGGATCAAATATCCAGGCACACGATGGCCCGGTCAAGTTAACACATAAAATTAGCTATCACAGCATGGTATTTCACTTGTTGTGGATGATGTGCAAGGGTATCCTGTGTATCCCTTGCCAGGAAGACATAAACTCACCAATGAAACCCAGGAGAGCTGGGTATGGTGGCTCACACCTGTAATCCAAGTGCTTTGGGAGGCTAAGGCAGGAGGATCATTGAAGTTTGAAACCAGCCTGGGCAACATAGTAAGACCTTGTCTCTACAAAAAATAAAAAATAGGCCAGGTGCAGTGGCTCAAGCCTGTAATCCCAGCACTTTGGGAGGCCGAGACGGGCGGATCACGAGGTCAGGAGATCGAGACCATCCTGGCTAACACGGTGAAACCTTGTCTCTACTAAAAGAATACAAAAAACTAGCCGGGCGAGTTGGCGGGTGCCTGTAGTCCCAGCTACTCGGGAGGCTGAGGCAGGAGAATGGCGTGAACCCGGGAGGTGGAGCTTGCAGTGAGCTGAGATCCGGCCACTGCACTCCAGCCTGGGCGACAGAGCGAGACTCCATCTCAAAAAAATAAATAAATAAATAAATAAATAAAAATAAATAAAAAATAGCCAGGCACAGTGTCTGAAAAAAAGAAAAAGGCCGGGCGTGGTTATTCATGCCTGTAATCCCAGTACTTTGGGAGGCTGAGGGGGGTGGATCGTTTGAGGTCAGGAGTTTAAGACAAGCCTGGCCAACATGGTGAAACCCCGTCTCTACTAAAACTACAAATATTATCCAGGTGTGGTGGCAGATGCCTGTAATTCCAACTACTCGGGAGGCTGAGGCAGGAGAACTGCTTGAACCCAGGAGGTAGAGGTTGCAGTGAACCAAGATTGTGCCACTGCACTGCAGCCTGGGAAACAGAGTGAGACTCCATCTAAAAAAAAAGTAGAAAACATCTGTCACTCTATTATTTACATAATTTCCTTCTCTGTAACATGGCTATAACCAGAACTACCAAGGATGCTGTGACAGCCCACTGTACCTACAGTTTCTTTTCAGGTGACCAAAGGAAGCTTATGCTATCGTAAAGCCTTGTTCAGTTTGATCTTGCCCACATTTGGACAGAGACACCTGCCTGTATCAAAGGGCCAAGCCGTGGGAACATGAAATCTAGGACCCAAGAAACTGGTAGATGGAAATCTTGGGACCCACTAGGGCCCAATAAACTGGTAGCTGAACCCTCTAAAAACCAAAATGTCTGTTTCAAAGCTTTAAAAATTAAATGTCAGCCAGGCATGGTGGCTCACACCTGTAATCTCAGCCCTTTGGGAGGCTGAAGTGGTAGGATCGCTTGAGCCCAGGAGTTTGAGACCAGCCTGGGCAACATAGTGAAACCACATCTCTCTTTTTTTTAAGACAGTCTCGCCCTGTCGCACAGGCTGGATTGCAGTGGCACGATATCGGCTCACTGCAAGCTCCGCCTCCTGGGTTCATGCCATTCTTCTTGCCTCAGCCTCCCGAGTAGCTGGAACTACAGGCACCCACCATGCCTGTCTAATTTTTTTTTTTTTTTTTGTATTTTTACTAGAGACGAGGTTTCACCGCGTTAACCAGGATGGTCTCGATCGTGAAACCGCATCTCTAAAAAAATGTTTTTAATTAAAAAAAAAATGTGGACGGGCACAGTGGCTCAATGCCTATAATCCCAGCTCTTAGGGAGGCAGAGGCGGGAGAACAGCTTGAGTCCAGGAGTTCGACCTGCCTGGGCAACATAACAAGACCCTGTTCTTCACCAAAAGGAAAAAAAAATTGTAGTTTAGTTTTCGTGGTAATATTGCTATGACATAAGACGTTCTAGGACAATGTCAAGATCATATCATCCCTAGTCTCAGCCTTTAAGAGGGAACATTACATGAGGACTATGTTAGTGTGTCCTAATAGGAAGCTAGAAATTTGTCCCATCAAAGTTACCTGAATATATTACCTGAGTATATAGTGATAGGGAATCACTTAATTTTATAACAACAATTAAAACAGTATTGTAAAGTGGGAGAAAATTGGGGTCACTTAACAAAGCATCATATTAAGTATAAATTTTGCTTCCTTTACCCATTCTCTCTAGAGACAAATCATGGGGAGTGATACATACTGTTACCTGATTGTTTTCTGATATGTAAATAAAATGCGGAGTGTTGACCAGGCGCTGTGGCTCACGCCTGTAGTCCCAGCACCTTGGAAGGCCAAGGCAGATGGATCATGAGGTAAGAGATCAAGACCATCCTGGCCAACATAGTACTAAAAATACAAAAATTAGGCAGGGTGCGGTGGCTCACACTGGTAATCCCAACACATTGGAAAGCCAAGGTGGGCAGATCACGAGGCCAGGAGTTCAAGACCAGCCTGACCAACATGGTGAAAACCTGTCTCTACTGAAAATACACAAATGAGCCAGGCGTGGTGGTGTGCACCTGTAATCCCAGCTACTCAAGAGGCTGAGACAGGAGAATCATTTGAAACTGGGAGGTGGAGGTTGCAGTGAGCCGAGATCGCACTACTGCACTCCAGCCTGGGCAACAGAGCGAGACTCCATCTCAAAGAAAAAAAATAAAAGTACAAAAATTAACTGGGCGTGTTGGCATGCACCTGTAGTCCCAGCTACTCGGGAGGTTGAGGCGGAAGAATAGCTTGAACCCGGGAGGCGGAGTTTTCAGTGAGCTGAGATCCTGCCACAGCACTCCAGCTTAAAAAAATGCCTAGTGTTGACCAGGAACCTACTAATCAGTTGGGAATTCAGACAAGTATTACCAAGTTCTAACTTGGAATGTCGGAAGTTAGGTCTGCCTAAGCTCATTTGTTCATTGAATAAATCCTGATGACCAGCTGTGGATGTTTCTAACTCTTGTGTTTAAACCCCAAGAATTAGCAACAATAATGGTACTGAGATCCATCAGGTGATTCCTGGAGCTTTCATCCAGTGCCCATGGAGTTTATCCTCCATGTTTTTTTTTTTTTTTTTTTTTTTTTTGAGAAGGAGTCTCACTCTGTCGCCCAGGCTGGAGTGCAGTGGCGCAATCTCGGCTCACTGCAACCTCCTGAGTAGCTGGGATTACAGGTGTGTGCTACCATACCTGGCTAATTTTTGTATTTTTATAGAAACAAGGTTTCACCATGTTGGCCAGGCTCCTCTCAAACCCCTGACTTCAGGTGATCCGCTGGCCTCAGCCTCCCAAAGTGCTGGGATTACAGGCATGAGCTGCCACTCCAGGCCTGTTCCTCCACGTTTCTGGACTCACACAGATAGCAGCCCCTCTCCCATATCAAGGATGATTATGCTCCTAGTGTCTGTTGTCCTTATGCTACTCTTTTCTCTCTGGGCTGCTGTTGTGTCTTCATAAAATGAGTGACCTAGACACGCAAGCATATGATGTCCCTTGCTGCTCTACCTTGCATCATACAATTCTGTTTATAGAAGGATTCTGGGGGAGCAGTGAAAGGAGAACAGCTAGTTTTTTGTTTTGTTTTGTTTTTTGAGACAGAGTCGCACTCTGTTACCTAGGCTGGAGTGCAGTGGCGTGATCTCAGCTCACTGCAACTTCCACCTTCCATGTTCAAGCGATTCTCCTGCCTCAGCCTCCTTAGTAGCTGGGACTACAGGCACGTGCCACTATGTCTAGCTAAGTTTTGTATCTTTAGTAGAGACGGGGTTTCCCTATGTTGGCCAGGCTGGTCTTGAACTCTTGACCTCATGATCTGCCCGCCTTGTCCTCCCAAAGTACTGGGATTATAGGCATGAGCCACCGCGCCTGGCCAAGAACAACTAGAATTAAGATTTGAAGGACTCCCCCCAGGTAGGGACTCCTCAGAAACTTTTTTTTTTTGAGACAGAGTTTCACTCTTGTTGCCCAGGCCAGAGTGCAGTGGCACAATCTCGGCTCACTGCAACCTCTCTGCCTCCCGAGTTCAAGTGATTGTCCTGCTTCAACCTCCCAAGAAGCTGGGATTACAGGCACCCACCACCATGCCCAGCTAATTTTTGTATTTTTAGTAGAGACCGGGTTTCACCATGTAGGCCAGGCTGGTCTGGAACTCCTGACCTCAAATGATTCGCCTTCCTCAGCCTCCCAAAGTGCTGGGATTACAGGTGTGAGCCAACGCACCCAGCCAGAAATTGTGATCTTTATGCTAGTTATTCTAAACATCATGAGGAAGTTTGGCCAGCAATGCATTTCTGGCCTCAATTGCCTTCTGTGAGGTCAGGTGCTAGGAATCAAATTTTTCTGAAGGTGTCTCTTTTTTTTGTTTTTTGTTTTTTTGTGTGTGATAGTCTAGCTCTTATTGCCCAGGCTGGAGTGCAATGGCGCAATCTGGACTCACTGCAACCTCCGCCTCCCGGGTTCAAGCGATCTTGCCTCAGCCTCCTAGTATAGCTGGAATTACAGGCATGCGCCACCATGCCCAGCTAATTTTGTATTTTTAATAAAGACAGGGTTTCTCCATGTTGGTCAGGCTAGTCTCAAACTCCCGACCTGAGGTGATCCTTCCGCTTCAGCCTCCCAAAATGCTGGGATTGCAGGCGTGAGCCACCGCGCCTGGCTGAAGGTGTCTCTTATGTGTGACTTTTTTTTTTTTAAGACAGTCTCTATTGCCTAGGCTGGAGTGTGCAATGGCGTGATCCTGGCTCACTGCAACCTCCTCCGCCTCCCGGGTTCAAGCAATTCTCCTGCCTCTACCTCCCAAGTAGCTGGGATTACAGGCATGCGCCACCACCCCCGGCTAATTTTTGTATTTTTAGTAGAGATGGGGTTTCACCATGTTGGCCAGAATGGTCTCAAATCCCTGACGTCAAGTGATCCACCCACCTTGGCCTCCCAAAGTGCTGGAATTATAGGTGTGAGCCACCATGCCCAGCCATGTATGATATTTCTAACCCTCCCTCTCACTTCTTCCCAACCAGAATCCTTGCTCTTGGGGGCATTTCTTTCTGTTCTATAAAACCATTTATTTGGCGTGTCTTTGAGTACACAAAGTTAGGCATGCCCAGCCCATTTGTACACCACAGGGCAGGAGGCTAGCCAGGCTAGAGTGTGAGACCAGAGGATTGGCAGTACCCATGCCACTAGGAAAACCAGCAGGACTCTTCACCAATCAGTCTATGCTGATAGGCAGACGAATGCACATTTGACAGGCAGTTCTTGGGGAAGGCCGTTGAAACAGAAGATACCAGCCAAATCCCCTGTAGCATTCTTGGCCGTGGGCCTACCGCTTCCTCCCTCTGCAGAACTGCACTGAGCCAGGGCACAAAGGTCACTGTGTACTTTGCTGTAAGCCAGGATCCAGCAATCCCCTTTCTGGCTAGGTCCTCCAACCCCTAGAAGGAGGGGAGGTGTGTGCAATTGTTTATTGTCTAGTAAACAGATAAAAAGGAGCTGAAGTCTAGACCCACCAGATAAGCAAACCAGCACTTTAGAGTATAACATCCAGTGATGGTCAAACTGTTCACTTTCCTTCTGAAACTGCTGGTGTGGGCATGAGTGGACAGCTGCAGTACACACTCCCCTGTCTGCTATGAGCTGAGTCTTGGCCTATGGCCAGGTAGGGAGAATACCTTTGAAACAGGTAAGCCTCAGACGAGGGACATGCTGGATGCACGCGTGAGTGGCAGTGCTGCATTTTGCCGCTTTGGCCAGCAGGGGCTGGGCTGTCCTGGAGCTCCCAGCATCCTGCCCCAGAACTGCGCAGCCGGCCCCAAGCCCAGGGTGACAAATGAGGCTTCGCGCTGGCTTAGGGCCCCCGGTGACCTTCCAAGTCTCGGCCTAGACCCCGCATGAGGGGTTATTCTCCAGGAAGCTCCAGCCTTGGTGGCGCTGGGTTCCTGGGCTCTTGTCCAAGCACAGCATAGCTGGGTGGAAGAGCATGTGACCCTCAGACCCTGTGCTTGGAGCGCTGCACCTCCCTCAAGACTCAAGATAGACCTGGCTGACAGCTCCTGTCTCAGTCTGGCCAGACAAAAACAGGTTGGGACCCTCATCCTGGGCCTCCGCTTGCAGCTGTGTACGAAGATGGCAGGCTTATGGGAGGATGTCTACTCCCACTGACCCTGGCATTTCCCGAGTCCCTTGCCTACCTGGGCTGGGCCAAGACCCAACTACAGTCAAGTGGCTGGGGTCCACTCACTGCTGTGGTCTCTGCCTTTGTGCTTACCTCAAGGTTTGTATCTGGCTTACAGCAAAAGCAGCCCCCACCCCCAACACAGAGCTGGCCTCACAACCAAAAACCAGGAAGGCCCTCACTTGGCACTGGGGAACTAGTTCAAGGGCCAAGTGCACGCAAGGGCATATTAAGAGTGTGGGAGTGGCTCACTGAGACTGGGTGGGCTTCTAGCACAATGGGAGTACCTCAGCTGGCCCCTCCAGCTTTGCCCTGCCTGGATGTGCTGGGGACAGGGTGTGTGTGTCCAGGATGTGCTAGGAACCATCCCAACCCTGGCCTTGTGGGATCCTTTTCTTGGTAATTTTCGTGTCCTTTGTTCTGGAAAAAAAAAAAAATCTGGGAATTGTTTGCCGCCAACTCCTCCCTGCATGGCCCACGTCCCAGGACTGGGGGTGCAACTGAGGGTCGTCAGAGACCTTAGTTCCACCCCTGCCCGATGGGAACATTGTGTTCCCAGCTCCGAGCTGAGCTGTCTATCCAGTTCTTCAGCGCTGGAGGCCCTGGGCTGACTCCAGGCAGGAGGGAGTGGGGATGAGCAAGAACAGTCAGTGGGTTTAAGGAATGGGCAGGAAAAGGAACCTGGAGTGCGGAAGCACCCCTCTACCTCCTCATCAGACTCGCCCCCTCCACTTTGGAGGTCCTCTTTGGGGATCAGAGGCCCATCTCTGCCAGGGGCCTGAAGACCTACATCCTGGAGGTGAAGTCTCTTCTCAGCATGTCACCTGTACCCTTCATCTCCAAAACCATTGCAGTGCTTGCCACCTTGCCCTACAGCCCTGTCCTCTGACTTCTCGCACCTCTGCCTCCTTCAGCAATGACTTGCCATGGGTCAGAAACTCCAGGCTCCCTCTTTGCTCCCCACCATCCTCCTCTAGCTTCTGCCCCATTTTGAAACTTGCCTGTGGTTACTGTCACCCTTCCTCACCTCCCATTCTTGCCACAGCCCATGGCACAGTCCCCAGTGACTTCCGCTGACAAAACCAGTGCACATACTAGCTCTCTGGAATCCCCACAAAATTCACCAGGATTGACTTCTCCCTCCTGCTTCAAGGACCACATTCTCAGGAATCATTCAGCCCTCCTGGTTTTCCTTCCATCTCTTATGATCATCCTCATCTCTGTTGCCAGCTTTAACTACACATAGTTAAATGTTGGAGTGACCCAAGACTGCCCTCTGGGCTCTTCTCCCTCCCTCCCTCCTTGGGGAATTTTATCAGGAACAGTGTGGCTTTGAGTGTTATCACCATGCTGCTCCCTCTGAATTTATACTTCCAGATGGGACACTTCATGCTGAACTAATTGTCCCACTGTGTGCTTGACATCTCCACTAGGCTATGAAACAGCTGTCCCAAATATTGTCTTTTTTTTTTTTTTTTTTTTTTTTTTTCTCTTGAAGTGGAGTCTCGCTCTGTTGCTCAGACTGGAGTGCAGTGGCACGAGCTTAGCTCACTGCAACCTCCACCTCCCAAGTTCAATGGATTCTCCCGCCTCAGCCTCCTGAGTAGCTGGGATTACAGGTGCACGCCACAACGTCCTGTTAATTTTGTATTTTTAGTAGAGACAGGATTTCACCATGTTGGCCAGTCTGGTCTCAAACTCCTGACCTCATGTGATCCGCCTACCTTGGCCTCCCAAAATGCTGGGATTGCAGGCATGAGCCACCGCACCTGGCCCATCCTCTTATTTTTCATCAGTACTGCCTCTCCAGTTGTACCACCCTTCTGTCCTGAAGAAGTCTCCAACTGCCAGCACCTCCAATCTGTCCACTCTCAGATACCAACTCTTCTTTAAAATCCCTCCACTGCTTTCCCCTCCTTGGACTTAATACTTGGCCCTAGTCGCAGTCTTAATTACCCTCTAGGATCCACAGCCAGAGTCTTATTTTTGAAAAGCAACTTTTGCCACATCAGCCCTTGGCTGAATCCTCATGTAACTTCCTACCAGCCTTGCAAAGGCGTAAGTGGTCCAGGCCAAGGCCTCTCTACTGTCTCTTCACTGCAACCACTGGGGACCTTATGCAAATTTTGCTTTGCTTTTGGTTTTATTTGTTTGTTTTTTGAGATGAAGTCTTGCTTTGTCACAAAGGCAATGGCACAGTCTCAGCTCATTGCAACCTCCATCTCCCGAATTTAAGCGATTCTCCTGCCTCAGCCTCTCGAGTAGCTGGGACTACAGGTATGTGCCACCACACCCAGCTAATTTTTTGTATTTTGTATTTTTAGTAGAGACAGGGTTTCACCATTTTGGCCAGGCTGTTCTTGAACTCCTAACCTAGTGAACTGCCTGCCTCAGCCTCCCAAAGTGCTGGGACTACAGGCGTGAGCCACCGTGCCTGGCAGGTTTTGTTTTTTTAATTTAATTTTTAAAGTGTAGGATATAACAAATACATAAAAGTACATAAAACAAAGATATTCTGCTCCATTATTTTTCACAGACCAAACACTCAGAAACCCAAACACACGAAAAACATTCCCAGGGCCCTGCAGCTCCCCATTGTGACCCACCGGTCACCCCTCCCTGCCCTATCCTGAGTTTTAAGATAAGGAGGTCATCACTTCCTTGATTTTCTTAATCTTTTTGTCACCTAAGGATGCCTCTCTAAAGAATTTCTTCCTTCATCCAGCTAAATATATACCTGTAATTAATTGCATAAGAGAGAACCCATCGTAACTGCTGTTGTTTAAATCTTTTATCTTTTACTCTTTTCCCTTCCCTCCCTTCTATCACCATTTTCTGCAACTCATGTTTACAAACTGTATGTTCCCTATTTTTTTCTCCTGGCTTATATAATTATAAAAGCATACACATGGCCGGGTGTGGTGGCTTACACCTGTAATCCCAGCACTTTGGGAAACTGAGGCAGGCGGATCACCTGAGTTCAGGAGTTCGAGACCAGCCTGCCAAACAAACAGTACATGGCGAAACCCCATCTGTACTAAAAATACAAAAAATTATCTGGATGTGGTGGCAGGTGCCTGTAATCCCAGCTATTCGGGAGGCTGAAGCAGGAGAATTGCTTGAAGCAGGAGAATTGCTTGAAGCAGGAGGCGGAGGTTGCAGTGAGCCGAGATCGCACCACTGCACTCCAGCCTGGGCGACAAGAGCAAAACTCCATCTAAAAATACATAATTTTTTTAAAATACAAAATTTAGCTGGGTGTGGTGGTGCATGCCTGTAGTCGCAGCTACTCGGGAGGCTGAGGCACCAGAATTGCTTGAAACCGGGAGGCGGAGGTTGCAGTGAGAGAAGAGAGATCGCACCGTTGCACTCCAGCCAGGGAGACATCATGAGACTCTGTTTCAAAACAAAAAAAGCATACACACATTCACACAAAGTGGTTTGTCTTTGTTGTACACATTTAGGTCACTTTGTACATAGTTTTCTGCATCTCACTTTTCTTAATCATTCCAACTTTGTGGCAGGCCCTCCAAATCAAGTGGCATTATCCCAGTTCCTTCTTTTTGATGATAATATAAAACCTGTCCACATAGCCAGGCACGGTGGCTCAAGCCTGTAATCCAAACACTTTGGGAGGCTGAGGCAGGCGGATCACCTGAGGTCAGGAGTTCGAGACCAGCCTTAACATTGAGAAACACCATCTCTACTAAAAATACAAAATTAGCTGAGCATGGTGGTACATGCCTATAATCCCAGCTACTCAGGAGGCTGAGGCAGGAGAATTGCTTGAACCTGGGAGGCAGAGGTTGCGGTGAGCCGAAATTGCACCATTGCACTCCAGCCTGAGCAACAAGAGCAGAAAACTCCATCTCAAAAACAAACAAACAAACAAAAAAATCCTGTCCACAAATATTTTTATACTCTTCCCACAAAAAGTGGAGTCTAAGTTCCCTCTCCTTTAATATGGCCCAACTTCAGTGACTGCTTCTATTGAATAGAATTGGGCAGAAATGATACTGTGTGATATCTGAGTCTAGGTTAGAAAAGTTAATAGAACTAAAACAGGAACCAGACACAGTGACTCATGCCTGTAATCCCAGTACTTTGGGAGGCCGAGGTGGGAGGATCACTTGAGCCCGGGAGTTCAAGACCAACCTGGGCAACATATAGACCAGGTCTCTATTTTTAAAAAAAAGAACTTAGGTAGGAGGTGGGTGGGACTTGACTCCAGAGGTGGGGCTCGGACACTGCACTAGATTGAGGACTAGCTAAAACAGGGTCTGGGGAGGAAGAGGCTTTCAATCAGGCATGCCCACCAATGTGCTGTCAATTTACCATTGCTATGGCAACACCCAGGAGTTACTGCTTCTTTCCATGGCAATGATCCAATGACCCAAAAGTTACTACCTCTTCCCTAGAGATTTCTGCTTAGACCCTTAATCTGCATGCAATTAAAAGTGGATATAAATAGGACTGCAAAACTGCCTGGAGCTACTACTCTCTGCCCAAGGGATAGCCCTACTCTGCAGGAGCAGTCATGGAGCCATAACACCACCTCTTCAACAAAGCTGTTTTCGTCTACCTCTGGCTTGCCCTTGAATTCTTTCCTGGGCAAAGCCAAGAACCCTCATGGGCTAAGCTCCACTTTGGGGCTCACCTGCCCTGTATCAGAACTTCCACTTTACTTGCTCTCACTTATTATAATCATCCTTGGAATCTATCCACTATGTTGTGAGGAGGTCCAGGAGAGGCCACATGCAGGTTTTCAGCCCTGGCTAAATTCTCAGATTACAGCCAGTCTCAAATGGCAGACTTCAAGTAAGGAGCCTTCAGATGATTCCAACCCCAGCCTGCAGGCTTCCCCAGCTAATGCATCAGAGAAAAGTTGTCTCCATAGAATCTTGCTCAAATGGCAGATCTGTGAGCAAAGTAAGTTGTTATAAGCCACTAAATTTGAGGTAATTTGTTACACAATGTAGTAACCATAACAATATAGAGATCCCAAAATGTCACCAACCATGCCCTTGTGGATGGGCTATCACTTTGCAGGCTTTTCCCTCCACTACATTTGATATAGCAATAAATATCCCTGACTATATTGCTCATATCTCAATGCTTTTTTTTTTTTTTCTGAGACGGAGTCTTGATGTGTTGCCCAGGCTGGAGTACAGTGGCATGATCTCAGCTCACTGCAAGCTCCACCTCCTGGGTTCACGCCATTCTCCTGCCTCAGCCTCCCAAGTAGCTGGGACTACAGGCACCTGCCACCACACCCAGCTAATTTTTTGTATTTTTAGTAGAGACGGGATTTCACTATGTTAGCCAGGATGGTCTCGATCTCCTGACCTTGTGATCCGCCCGCCTCAGCCTCCAAAAGTGCTGGGTTTACAAGCGTGAGCCACCGCGCCCGGCCATCTTAGTGCTTTTATTTCTATAAGTGAGAATCCCAAGATTGGAATTATAGGACCCTGAAGTATATGCATTTTTATTTTACTGGAGTTTGCCAAATTGCTTTCCAAAAGGCTGTAGCCAATCTTACCTCTGTCAACAGTGTTTGGAAGCATTCTTTTTCTCACGTTCCTGAAAGGAAGAGTTGGTGCAGCTTTTTATTTTTTATTTTATTTTACTTTTTTTCGAGACAGAGTCTTGCTCTGTCACCCAGGCTGGAGTGCAGTGGTGCGATCTCGGCTCATTATAACCTCCACCTCCCGGGTTCAAGCAATAATCCCAGCACTTTGGGAGGCTGAGGTTCTCCTGCCTCAGCCTCCCGAGTAGCTGGGACTACAGGCATACACCACCACACTTGGCTAATTTTCGTAGTTTTAGTAGAGACGGGGTTTCACCGTGTTGGCCAGGCTGGTCATGAACTCCTGACCTCAGGCAATCCACCCGCCTCAGCCTCCCAAAGTGCTGGGATTATAGGTGTAAGCCACTGCGCCCAGCCTGGTGCAGCTGTTTTTGATTTTTGCTAGTCTGTTGATAATAAATCGACTTATATATTATGTCATATATATGTACATACGTATGTACATATATATAGAGAGAGAGAGAAAGAGAGAGAGAAAGATAGTCTTGCTCTGTCACCCAGGCTGGAGTGGAGTGGTGTGATCTTGGCTCACTGCAATCTCTGTCTCCTGGGTTCAAGCAATTCTTGTGCCTCAGTCCAGTAGCTGAGATTTCAGGCATGTGCCACCACACCATCTTTTTTTTTTTTTTTTTTTTTTGAGATGGAGTCATGCACTG
>NW_016804422.1:2256631-2258297 GCF_001698545.2 Rhinopithecus bieti
TTTTTTTTTTTTTTTTTTTTTTTTTGAGATGGAGTCATGCACTGTCACCCAGGCTGGAGTATAGTGGTGCGATCTCCACTCAATGCAACCTCCATCTCCTGGATTCAAGCAATTCTCCTGCTGCGGCCTCCCAAGTAGCTGGGATTACAGGTGCCTGCCACCACGCCTGGCTAATTTTTTGTATTTTTAGTAGAGACAGCATTTCACTATGTTGACCAGGCTGGTCTTGAACTCCTGACCTTATGATCCACCCAAAGTGCTGGCATGAGCCACTGTGCCTGGCCAATTTTTGTATTTTTTACACTGTTTCCCCGCCCCCCTTTATGTGAAGAATGGGGTCTCACTATATTGCCCAGGCAAGTCTTGAACTCCTGGGCTCAAGCTATCCCCCTGCCTCTGCCTCCCTAAGAGTTGGGATTACAGGCGTGAGCCACCATGCCCGGCTGTAATTTTCAGTAAAGCCAGGGTTTTGCCATGTTGGCCAGCCTGCACTCAAACTCCAGGCCTAGTGATCCACCTGCCTTGGCCTCCCAAAATGCTGAGATTATAGGCATTAGCCACCACGCCTGGCAACTGTTATTCTTTTGTTTTTTGAGACAGAGTCTTGCTCTGTCACCCAGGCTGGAGTGCAGTCGTGTGATCTTGGCTCATTGCAACCTCCTCCTCCCAAGTTCAAGCAATTCTCCTGCCTCAGCCTCCTGAGTAGCTGGGATTAAAGGAGTACACTACCACACCTGGCTAATTTTTGTATTTTTAGTAGAGACAGGGTTTCACCACGTCGGCCAGGCTGGTCTCAAACCCCTGACCTCAAGTGATTTGCCCGCCTCAGCCTCCTAAAGTGCTGGGATTACAGACGTGAGCCACTGTGCTGGCCTATTACTCTTTTTTTTTTTTTTTTTTTTTTTTCTGAGATGGAGTCTTGCTCTGTTGCCCAGGCTGGAGTGCAGTGGCACAATCTGGGCTCACTGTAGCTGAGACTACAGGTTCCTACCACCACACTCAGCTAACTTTTTTTTCATTCTTTTTTTTTTTTTTGTAGTTTTAGTAGAGACAGGGTTTCACCATGTTATCCAGGATGGTCTCGATCTCCTGACCTTGTGATACACTCGCCTCGGCCTCCCAAAGTGCTGGGATTACAGGCGTGAGCCACTGTGCCTGGCCTTTTTTTTTTTTTTTTTTGAGATGGAGTTTCGCTCTTGTTGTCCAGGCTGAAGTGCAATGGCACGATCTTGGGTCACCACAACTGGATTCAAGCAATTCTCCTGCCTCAGCCTCCTGAGTAGCTGGGATTACAGGCATGCACCACCATGCCTGGCTAATTTTGTATTTTTAGTAGAAATGGGGTTTCTCCATTTTGGTCAGGCTGGTCTCAAAGTCCCGACCTCAGGTGATCTGGCCGCCTCAGCCTCCCAAAGTGCTGGGATTACAGGCGTGGGCCACCACACCTGGCCCTGTTACTCTTTTTTTTTTTTTTTTTTTAGACAGAGTCTCACTCTGTCGCCCAGGCTGGAGTGCAATTGTGCAATCTCGGCTCACTGGAACATCCACCTCCTGGGTGTCAGGCCTCTGAGCCCAAACCTGCACATATACATCCAGATGGCCTGAGGCAACCGAAAAAAGTACAAAAGAATTGAAACAGCCAACTCTTGTCTTTTTTTTTTTTTTT
>NW_016804422.1:2258396-2264560 GCF_001698545.2 Rhinopithecus bieti
AAAACTGACTTCTATTTTTATGCATTCTACCAAAATCTGAAATATGTATATACACATACATACATACATAAACACACACAAAGGTTTATTTGGCAAGCATCTAATTCTATAACTGGCATTAACTTGTACAAATAATAAGAAAAAATCAAAATATAAATTTGAGTAACTGGTACTCATTTGTCTTATCACGTATTATAGTATTTTGGTAAACTAGACATTAAGATTTATGTACAAAAGTAGCCATTATGACTCTATGTAACAAAATACCACAACGACTGTTATAATATTCCTTTTTCTGTCTTTCATGACTTTCAACACATAACCTTTTCTTCTCTCTTAATTAGACCTTTTGCTTCGTTTAGAAAAATATGGGTAATTCCAAAAACATTCCAGACTTTCTGTTTTTTTGTTAGATTATGCCTTAATTTTTGAAATGGAGCCTGGTTCTGTCACCCAGGCTGGAGTGCAGTGGCGCTATCTCAGCTCACTGCAAGCTCAGCCTCCTGGGTTCACACCATTCTCCTGCCTCAGGCTCCCGAGTAGCTGGGACTACAGGTGCCCGCCACCACACCCAGCTAATTTTTTGCATTTTTAGTAGAGACAGGGTTTCACCATGTTAGCAAAGATGGTCTCGATCTCCTGACCTCGTGATCCGTCCACCTTGGCCTCCCAAAGTGCTGTGATTACAGGTGTGAGCCACTGCGCCCGGCCTCCAGCTCCTGTCTTAACTGATTAACCAACCTTAAGACATTCCATTATGACTTGTTCCTGCCCTGCCCTGCCCAACTGATCGATTAACCTCGTGACATTCTTCTTCTGGACAATGAGTCTTATGATCTCCCCACCATGCACCTTGTGACCCCGCCCCTGCCCGCAAGAGAAAAACCCCCTTTAACTGTAACTTTCCACTGCTTACCCTAGTCCTATAAAACTGCCCCATCCCTAACTCCCTTTGCTGACTCCTTTCTCAGACTCAGCCCACTTGCACCCAAGTGAATAAATAGCCTTGTTGCTCACACAAAGCCTGTTGGTGGTCTCTTCACATGGACACGTGTGACATTTTGGTGCCGTGACTCAGATCAGGGGACCTTCCTTGGGAGATCAATCCCCTGTCCTTCTGCTCTTTGCTCCATGAGAAGGATCCACCTACGACCTCCAGTCCTCAGACCAACCAGCCCAAGGAACATCTCACCAATTTTAAATCAGGTAAGTGGCCTCTTTTTACCCTCTTCTCCAACCTCTCTCACTATTCCTCAACTTCTTTCTCCTTTCAATTTCTGTGCCACCCTTCAATCTCTCCCTTCCCTCAATTTCAGTTTCTTTTCTTTTCTGGTAGAGACAGAGGAGATGTGTTTTATCCGTGAACCCAAACCTCCGGCGCTGGTCAAGGATTCGGGAAGACAGTCTTCCCTGGGTGTCTAATCACCATGGGGATGCCTGCCTGATTATTCACTCACGTTTCAGAGGTGTCTGATCACCGTGGGGATGCCAGCCTTGATCCTTCACCGTAGTGGCAAGTACCACCTCCTCTGGGTGGCAAGTACCACCCATCACCCCCCACCCCAAGTGTCTCTACCCTCTCTTTTCTCTAGGCTTGCCTCCTTCACTATGGGCAACCTTCCACCCTCCATTCCTCCTTCTTTCCCCTTAGCCTGTGTTCTCAAGAACTTAAAACCTCTTCAACTCTCGCCTGACCTAAAACCTAAGTGTCTTATTTTCTTCTGCAACACGACTTGGCCCCAATACAAACTTGATAATGGCTCTAAATGGCCAAAAAATGGCACTTTTGATTTCTCCATCCTACAAGACCTAGATAATTTTTGTCAAAAAATGGGCAAATGTTCTGAGGTGCCTTACATCCAGGCATTTTTCACACTTCTTTCCCTCCCTAGTTTCTGCTCCCAATGTGACTCGTCCCAAATCTTTCTTCTTTCTCTCCTGTCTGTTCCTTCAGTCTCCACCCCAAGCTCTTGAGTCCTTTCAATCTTCCTTTTCTACCAACCCATCTGACCTCTCCCTTCCTCCCCAAACTGCTCCTCTTCAGGTCTCTCTTCACCAGACTGAATCAGGCTCCAATTCTTCCTAAGCCTCCGCTCCTCCACCCTACAACCTTTCTATCACCTCCCCTCCTCATACCTGGTCTGGCTTACAGTTTCGTTCTGTGACTAGCTCTTCCACACCTGCCCAACAATTTCCTCTTAGAGAGGAGGCTGGAGCTGAAGGTATAGTCAGGGTACATATGCCTTTTTCTCTATCAGACCTTTCCCAAATCAGCCAGCATTTAGGCTCTTTCTCATCAGATCCCACTAAATATATACAGGAATTCTGATATCTAACTCTGTCCTACAATTTAACCTGGAGTGACTTAAATGTCATCCTAACTTCTACCCTCTCCCCAGATGGACAGGAAAGAGTTTTTTCTCTAGCCCAGTCTCATGCTGACAACTGCTGGCTTCATGAGCCAGACCTTCAAGAATGCATTAGAGCAGTTCCCTGAGAGAATCCCCAATGAAACTATCACGCAGATTCCCCAGGTATAGCTAGGCAAGATTCCAGGGTTTCCTGCCTAGTTGGGGGCTTAAAAAGGCAGCATACAAAGCTGTTAATGCGATAAACTTAAAAAAAACTACCCGGCCGGGCGCGGTGGCTCAAGCCTGTAATCCCAGCACTTTGGGAGGCCGAGGCGGGCGGATCACGAGGTCAGGAGATCGAGACCATCCTGGCTAACACGGTGAAACCCCGTCTCTACTAAAAAAATACAAAAAACTAGCCAGGCGAGGTGGCGGGCGCCTGTAGTCCCAGCTACTTGGGAGGCTGAGGCAGGAGAATGGCGTAAACCCGGGAGGCGGAGTTTGCAGTGAGCTGAGATCTGGCCACTGCACTCCAGCCTGGGTGACAGAGTGAGACTCCGTCTCAAAAAAAAAAAAAAAAAAAGAACTTCAAAACACCTAAGCTACAGTGGTCAGGCATTCCTACAGGACCTCCTCCATCAGGATCTTGCTTCAAATGCCAGAAATCTGGCCACTGGGCCAAGGAGTGCCCACAGCCTGGGATTACTCCCAAGCTGTGTCCCATCTGTGCAGGGACACACGGGAAATCAGACTGCCCAGCTCGCCTGGCAGCCACTCCTAGAGCCGCTAAAGCTCTGGCCCAAGGCTCTCTGACTGACTCCTTCCCAGATCTGCTTGACTTCGTGGCTGAAAACTGACACTGCCCAATCGCTTCAGAAACCCCCTGGACAATCACGGACGCCGAGCTTCGGGTAACTCTCACAGTGGAGGGTAAGTCCATCCCCTGTTTAATTGATATGGGGGCTACCCACGCCACATTACCTTCTTTTCAAGGGCCTGTTTCCCTTGCCCCATAACTGTTGTGGGTATTGACGGCCAAGCTTCAAAACCCCTTAAAACTCCCCCACTGTGGTGCCAACTTGAACAACATTCTTTTATGCACTCCTTTTTAGTTATCCCCACCTAGCCAGTACTCTTATTATGTCAAGACATTCTAACTAAATTATCTACTTCTCTGACTATTCCTGGGCTATAGCCACACCTCATTGCCACCCTTTTCCCCAGTTCAAAGCCTCCTTCACATTCTCTCCTTGTGTCTCCCTACCTTAATCTGCAAGTATAAGATACCTCTACTCCTACCTTGGTGACCAATCACGCACTCCTTATCATCCCATTA
This sequence comes from Rhinopithecus bieti, assembly GCF_001698545.2. Classification (NCBI taxonomy): domain Eukaryota; kingdom Metazoa; phylum Chordata; class Mammalia; order Primates; family Cercopithecidae; genus Rhinopithecus; species Rhinopithecus bieti. The sequence continues at coordinate 2,262,084 of NW_016804422.1, forward strand.
AAACCTAATCACTCGGCCAGGTGCAGTGGCTCACACCTGTAATCCCAGCACTTTGGGAGGCCGAGGCGGGCGGATCACGAGGTCAGGAGATCGAGACCATCCTGGCTAACACAGTGAAACCCCATCTCTACTAAAATACAAAAAATTAGCCAGGCGTGGTGGTGGGCACTTGTAGTCCCAGCTACTCAGGAGGCTGAGGCAGGAGAATGGCATGAACCCAGGAGGCGGAGCTTGCAGTGAGCCGAGATCGCGCCACTGTACTCCAGCCTGGGCGACAGAGTGAGACTCCATCTCAAAACAAAAAAAAAGAAAAAAAAAAACAACCTAATCGCTCTTACCCCACTCAACACCAATATCCCATCTCACAGCAGGCTTTAAAAAGGTTAAAGCCTGTTATCACTTGCCTGCCGCAGCATGGGCTTCCAAAGCCTATACACTCTCCTTACAATTCCCCATTTTACCTGTCCAAAAACCAGACAAGTCTTACAGGTTAGTTCAGGATCTGCACCTTATCAACCAAATTGTTTTGCCGATCCACCCTGTGGTGCCCAACCCATACACTCTTTTGTCCTCGATACCTTACTCCACAACCCACTATTCCATTCTTGATCTTAAAAATGCTTTTTCAGTATTCCCCTGCACCCCTCATCCCAGGCCCTCTTTGCTTTTACCTGGACTGACCCTGACACCCATCAGCCTCAGCAACTTACCTGGGCTGTACTGCTGCAAGGCTTCAGGGACAGCCCCATTACTTCAGTCAAGCCCAAATTTCTTTCTCACTCATTACCTATCTCAGCATAATTCTTCATAAAAACATATGTGCGGCTGGGTGCGGTGGCTCAAGCCTGTAATCCCAGCACTTTGGGAGGCCGAGACGGGCGGATCACGAGGTCAGGAGATCAAGACCATCCTGGCTAACATGGTGAAACCCCGTCTCTACTAAAAAATACAAAAAACTAGCCGGGCGAGGTGGCAGGTGCCTGTAGTCCCAGCTACTCGGGAGGCTGAGGCAGAAGAATGGCATAAACCCAGGAGGTGGAGCTTGCAGTGAGCTGAGATCCGGCCACTGCACTCCAGCCTGGGCAACAGAGTGAGACTCCATCTCAAAAAAAAACAAAAAACAAAAAAAAAAAACACACGTGCTCTCCCTGCTGATTGTGTCTGGCTAATCTCCCAAACCCCAACCCCTTCTAGAAAACAACAACTCCTTTCCTTTCTGGGCATGGTTGGATAGTTTCAACTTTGGATACCTGGTTTTGCTGTCCTAACAAAACCGTTATGTAAACTCACAAAGAAAAACCTAGCTGATCCCATAGATCCTAAATCCTTTCCCCACTCCTCTTCCCATTCCTTAAAGACAGCTCTAGAGACTGCTCCTACACTAGCTCTCCCTGACTCATCCCAACCCTTTTCATTACGCACAGCCAAAGTGCAGGGCTGCACAGTCAAAATTCTTACACAAGGACTGGGACCATGCCCTGCAGCCTTTTTGTCCAAACAACTTGACCTTACTGTTTTAGGCTGGCCATCATGCTTCTGTGCAGTGGCTGCAGCCACCCTAATAGTTTTACAGGCCCTCAAAATCACAGACTATGCTCAACTCACTCTCTACAGTTCTCATAACTTTCAAAATCTATTTTATTCCTCACACCTGATGCATATACTTTCTGCTCCGCAGCTCCTTCAGCTATACTCACTCTTTGTTGAGTCTCCCACAATTACCATTGTTCCTGGCCCAGACTTCAATCTGGCCTCCTACATTATTTCAGATACCACCCCTGACCCCCATGACTGTATCTCTCTGATCCACCTGACATTCACTCCATTTCCCCATATTTCCTTCTTTCCTGTTCCTCACCCTGATCATACTTGGTTTATTGATGGCAGTTCCACCAGGCCTAATCATCACTCACCAGCAAAGGCAGGCTATGCTATAGTATCTTCTACATCTATCATTGAGGCTACTACTCTGCCCCCTCCACTACCTCTCAGCAAGCCAAACTCATTGCCTTAATTCGGGCACTCACTCTTGTAAAGGGACTATTCGTCAATATTTATACTGACTCTAAATATGCCCTCCATATCCTGCACCACCGTGCTGTTATATAAGCTGAAAGAGGTTTCCTCACTACGCAAGTGTCCTCCATCATTAATGCCTCTTTAATAAAAACTCTTCTCAAGGCTGCTTTACTTCCAGAGTCATTCATTGCAAGGGCCATCAAAAGGCATCAGATCCCATCGCTCAAGGCAACAATTATGCTGATAAGACAGCTAAACAAGCAGCTAGCATTCTAACTTCTGTCCTTCATAGTCAGTTTTTCTCCTTCTCATTGGTCACTCCCGCCTACTCTCCCACTAAAACTTCCACCTAACAATCTCTTCCCACACAAGGCAAATGGTTCTTAGACCAAGAAAAATATCTCCTTCCAGCCTCACAGGCCGATTCTCTTCTGTCGTCATTTCATACCTCTTCCATG
>NW_016804422.1:2265529-2272875 GCF_001698545.2 Rhinopithecus bieti
ATTTTGAGACAGAGTCTTGCTCTGTTGCCCAGGCTGGAGTGCAGTGGCCCAATCTCGGCTCACTGCAAGCTCTGCCTCCTGAGTTCATGCCATTCTCCTGCCTCAGCCTCCGTAGTAGCTGCGACTATAGGCACCTGCCACCACGCCTGGCTAATTTTTTCTATTTTTTTTTAGTAGAGATGGGGTTTCACCGTGTTAGCCAGGATGGTCTTGATCTCCTGACCTTGTGATCTGCCCACCTCAGCCTCCCAAAGTGGCTTACAGGCGTGAGCCACTGCGCCTGGCCAAACTAATGGTATTTTAAAGACACACCTCACTAAGCTCATTCTCTAACTTAAAAAGGACTGGGCTATACTTTTACCTCTTGCCCTTCTCAGAATTAGAGCCTGTTCTCGAGATGCTACAGGGTACAGTCCATTTAAACTGTTATATGGATGTACTTTCTTGCTCAGCTCCAGCCTCGTCCCAAACACCAGCCCTCGAGGTGACTATCTTCCAGTCCTCAAGCAGTCTAGACAGGAAATTCACCAGGCTGCTTCTCTTGCCTACTCCAGATTCCCAGCCATATAAAGACACCCTAGCTAGATGAACAGTTCTTATTAAAATTCTGACCCCTCAAACTCTACAACCTTGATGGACTGGACCCTACTTAGTCATCTGTAGTACCCCAACTGCCGTCTGCCTGCAGGACCCTCCTCATTGGGTTCACCATTCCAGAATAAAGCTGTGTCCATTGGACAGCCAGCCTGATCGCTCTTCTTCCTCCTGGAAGTCGCAAGTAATCTCCCCTACGTCCCTTAAACTCATTCGCATTTCTGAAAAACAGTAATAACTCTTATGAGCCTAATACATCCCTTCATTCTATTAAGTCTATTCATCCTTACCCTACTTTTTGCAACAGGGCTCTACGCAGTCACTCCCACTACTTGGACTGTGCCCCAAAAACCTGTCATCCCTACTATATTCTGTCTAGTCATACTCCTATTCTCCATTCTCAACTACTCACAAATGCCCTGCCCTTGTTTACACTGCCGGTTTACTCTTTTCATCCAAACCATCATAAGTGATATCTCCTGGTTTTATCCCAAACTGCCTTAAGTCTCTCTTGAAGTAAATGAAAGATGTTCGGTGGCAAGGCACACCCCGCTACTTCCGCCCTGATGAAGCCCTATTCTCTCCATAGGCTTGTCATTGCCACATTGCTTACTTTGATGTCCATTCCTTGCCTTCTGATGAGTTTCAACATCTTTTCACGCTGTGAGATTCTGTCCATTGCCTCTTAATACCCTTTTCTCCTTCTTTGCTAACAAATCTTGATTTTGTCCAGGAGGGTAAGTGTCCAGTCCCAAGTAACGGACAAATCCTGACCTGTTCTCTGACTTCTCAGCCTCCTTGTGAGCCTGAGAAGTCTGAGTCATTGGTCAGTGAACAATAAATGGAAGTCTGCTGGGGCTTCTGGGAAAGCATTTGCTTACCTGATAAAGGGGATAGATGTGGCTGGTGCCAGCCTACCTCCTACTTTGAATACATGATGTTTGGAAAGGATGCAGCTATCTTTCAAAGCGAGGGCCATAAGCCTGAGGACAGAATCCAACACATCAAGGATGATGGTGAAAGGATCCAAATAGCCTGAGTTATATGCAACAGAAACAAATGGTGTGTCCACCAAAAGACATGTAAAAGAACATTCAGCCAGGCATGGTGGCTCACGCCTGTAATCCCACCACTTTGGGAGACTGAGGTGGGTGGATCACCTGAGGTCGGAGTTCAATACCAGCCTAACCAACATGGTGAAACCCTGTCTTTACATAAAATACAAAAGTTAGCCCAGCATGGTGGTGCACACCTGTAGTCCCAGCTACTCGGGAGGCTGAGGCAGGAGAATCAGTTAAACTTGGGAGGAGGAGGTTGCAGTGAGCTGAGATCATGCCACTGCACTCCAGCTTGGGTGACAGAGTGAGACTCTGTCTCAAAACAAAACAAAACAATATTTTATATTTTGTTCTTAGTTAAATATTTGTAAATTAAATATTTTCTCATTTTATTCATTTTAGGGGCCAATTTGTAGCAAATGCTATTATTTTCATGTATTTTTCTTGTATTTATCACCTTAACATTTTATCTTATTAATTGTAATAATTTTCAAGAAAGTCCTTTGGATTTTCTAGATTTGCAATCATGGCATTAACTACAGAGATAGTTTAATGTCTTTCTCTCCAATATTTATAGCATGCCATTTTCTTTTCTTATTATATTCGTTAGGACTCTTTTCTTTCCTCCAAAGCCAAATACTTTGGAAATATTTGCTAGAATTCTAAGACAATGTGTTATAATAGTGTTGCCATCATCCCTGTCTAGTTCCTGTTTTAAAAAAATGTTTTGCATATCTGGTGTACCTGAACTTATTGTTATATCGTTTATGTATAGTTTATGTCTGTTTCTTTTTTCTTTTTTCTTTTTTTTTTTTTGAAGATAGAGTCTTGCTCTGTCACCTAGGAGTGCAGTGGCATGATCTCAGCTCACTGCAACCTCCGCCTCCTGGGTTCAAGCGATTCTCGTGCCTCAGCCTCCCAAGCAGCTAGGACTATAGGCATGCATCACCACGCTTGGCTAATTTTTGTATTTTTGATAGAGATGGGGTTTCGCCATGTTGGCCAGGCTGGACTTGAACTCCTTGTCTCAAGTGATCTGCCCGCCTTGGCCTCTCAAAGTGCCGGGATTACAGATGTGAGCCACAGTGCCCGGCCATGTCTGTTTCATAAATTGTCTCTTTCTGTGTTAGATAGCGGCCCTGTTTATTTTGCTCAATGCCTGTCACCTTAAGTCCTACCTTTTCTCATGTGTACTCCTGTTCTCCTCTAGTTTGTGCTGGCCTGATCTCTCTGCCCACTCCTTTATTTTTCAGCCTTTTCTATTCATGTGGTCTCAAATATCCTACAAATAGCATGTGGCTGGGTTTTGTTTCTCTAATCCAGTCTCTATGTCTTTAAAGGGAGTTCAGGATTTATTTACTGTGATAAAGATGTTTAGTTTTGCTCATTCCATCAATTCTTTTTTTTTTTTTTTTTTTTTTTAAGACACAGGATCTCACTATGTTGCCCAGGCTGGACTTCAAATCCTGGGCTCAAGCAGTTCTCCTGCCTCAGCCTCCAGAGTAGCTGGGATTAAAGGTGAGAGCCATAGTGCCCAGCCCCATAATTTAGACTTATTATTATTATTACTATTATTATTATTACGTTTTTGAGATGGAGTCTCGCTCTGTAGCCCAGGATTGAGTGCAGTGGCGCTATCTCGGCTCACTGCAAGCCCCACCTCCTGGGTTCACTCCATTCTCCTGTCTCAACCTCCTGAGTAGCTGGGACTACAGGCGCCCGCCACCATGCCCGGCAAATTTTTTTGTATTTTTTTAGGAGAGACAGGGTTTCACCGTGTTAACCAGGATGGTCTCGATCTCCTGACCTCATGATCTGCCTGCCTCGGCCTCCCAAAGTGTTGGGCTTACAGGCGTGAGCCACCGTACCCGGCCTCGGTTATTTTTTACATTGCAGTTTTATATTTATATTCAGTTGACCTATATCAAACTACTGTTTTTGTAGGTTAAAACAGTTGAATATTAGCAGTTTCATAGGGTCAACCTAATATTTTCCTCTTTCTCTTGCTCTCTTTGATTAAACTGTCATTCATTTAATGTTTCCCCTTGGTAATTTGAACATTCTACTATTTTTTTTCTTGTTCCATTTATGGTTATTGTTTCTCTCCAGGCATGACAACTGTCCTTTAGCTGGGCCTAGGTGGGCTGATAGTGCACCTGTGTTACGGGGAAGAGTTTGAGGCCAGCTGGCCCTTCTTCCTTGGTATATAATTTGTTTTATCTATCAAGAAGCTTGTATAATGGTCTCTTTCTCCTTGGAGTTTAAGAATTTTACTGTAGTCTTTCTCTTTCATCCTTCTTGGGAATGTGATCAGCTCCTCCCATCTACACACAGCGTTTTCTTTTTTCTTTTCTTTTCTTTCTTTCTTTCTTTTTTTTTTTTTTGAAAGGGAGTCTCGCTCTGTCACCCAGGCTGTAGTGCAGTGGCGTGATCTTTGCTCACTGCAACCTCTGCCTCCCAGGTTCAAGCGATTCTCCTGTCTCAGCTTCCAGAATAGCTGGGACTACAGGTGCGCACCACCACGTCTGGCTAATTTTTGTATTTTTTGGTGGAGACAGGGTTTCACCATGTTGGCCGGGCTGGTCTCAAACTCCTAACCTCAAGCAATCTACCTGTCTCAGGGTCCCAAAGTGCTGGGATGACAAGTGTGAGCCACCGCGCCTGGCCGACACAGCGTTTTCTTCATGTCGTGAAAGTTTTCTTCCGTAATTTGACTAGCCGATGCCTCCATTTCAGCTGTCCCTTTTTCTCCTTTTAGGACTCCTGCTGTCTGCACATCAGAATTCCTGGACTTGCCCCCCAGATCTGTGGTCTATTCCTTCATCCTTTTCTGCTCTTTGCATCTTTCCCTTAAGTTCTGAGCTACTTCTTCCATTAGACCCAAGTGGCTTTTTCATATTCCTTCAGAATGTCAAACTTCTTCTTTCCTCAGGGTCTTTGTACTTTCTGTGCTTTTCTGCCAGAAATGGCTTCCTCTAGATCTTTCCATGCTCAGTCAGTGCCTTTGGGCTGATCTTAGCTCAGATGTCCCCTTCTCTACCTCTCCTGCTGCTTTAGACGTAAACACCATACTCTGCACTTTTGCTTGGTTCCTTTTCTCCATTGCAGTCACTCTGCCTATAATTATGTTATTTGTTCTTTTACTGTCTGTTGCCTCTCACCCACCTCTGGACAAATAAATCATTTTAATTCTTACTGTGTTTATTCATGCTGCATCCCTGGTGTCTAATCTAAGTCAGACCTTGATAAGCACTTGCAAAAGGAATGGAAGAGTGAATAAATGCTCAGGCTGCTCCAAGGAGACTCTGCCTTGCCCAGCCTTATACCCCACACAGAGGAGCACTGGAATGGGAGATGGGGTGGGGAGAGGGTAGAGCACTGGTCTATATGTTAAGGACCTGAATGTGTAACTGCCCAATGGGTTCACCTTGCCCACTGACTAGACAGACCCAATTTATCAAGACAGGGGACTTGCAATGGAGAAAGAGTAATTCACGCACAGCCGGCTGTATGGGAGATCAGAGTTTTATTATTACTCAAATCAGTCTCTGGAGCATTCAGTGATCAGAGTTTTTAAAGATAATTTGGCCGGTAGGGGCTCAGGATGTGGGGAGTGCTGATTGGTCAGGTTGGAGATAGAATCACAGGGATGTCGAAGTGAGGTTTTCTTGCTGTCTTCTGTACCTGGCTGGGATGGCAGATTACTGGTCTGGGTGGTGTCAGCTGCATCGAGTGCAGGGTCTGAAAACATCTCAAACATTGATCTTAGGTTTTACAATAGTGTTGTAATCCCCAGGAGCAGTCTGGGGAGGTTCAGACTCTTGCAGCCAAAAGCTGCATGACCCCACTAAACCGTAGTTTCTAATCTTGTAGCTAATTTGTTAGTCCTACAAAGGCAGACTGCTCCCCAGGCAAGAAGGGGGTCTTTTGGGAAAGGGCTACTATCAATTTTGTTTCAGAGTCAAATCATAAACTAAATTCCTTCCCAAGGTTAGTTCATCCTATGCCCAGGAATGAACAAGGACAGTTTAAAGGTTAGAAGCAAGATGGAGTCAGTTAGGTCTGATCTCTTTCAGTGTCATCATTTCCTCAGTTGTAATTTTTGCAAAGTCAGTTTCAAATGATTGGTGCCTTTTGAGCCTTTATTCAGCAGCCACTGTAGGTCCTGAAGCCACAGGCAGGGAACAGGAACAGGAACTGGGCCAGGCTTCCCAGCGATTCTGCTGGTATGAGGGGCCTTCTGGGCCTGACCTTAACCTGTGGGATTCTTACCTTGCCCCAACCTCTAGCGGCCCCATTTTATTTTTCTCCACAGTACTCACCACTTAACACCGTGTGGTACTCAATTTATTCAGTCAGTCAACTGGTATATCTAGAGCTTAATTGGTATTTGAGTTGCTCAGGATACATCCATGAATGAAAGGGCGACTCTCACTTCACAGACCTCTCTTTCTTGTGGGAGAAGCGAGGCAATGCCATATAAGGATAATAAGCATTTACTTTTAAAGTGTGTGAAGCTGAGTGCAGTGGCTCACATTTGTAATCCTAGCACTTTAGGAGGCTGAAGCAGAGGGATTGCTTGAGCTCAGTAGGTCAAGCCCAGCCTGAGCAATATAGCAAGGCCTTGTCTCTACTAAAAATTAAAAAAATAGAGGACCAGTCTCGCTGGCTCATGCCTGTAGTCCCAGCACTTTGGGAAGCTGAGGTAGGCGGATCACTGGAGGTCAGGATTTTGAAACTAGCCTGGCCAACATGGCAAAGAAGCCTCATCTCTACTAAAAATACAACAATAGGCCAGGTGCGGTGGTTCATGCCTGTAATCCCAGCACTTTGGGAGGCCAAAGCGGGTGGATCACCTGAGGTCAGGAGTTTGAGACCAGCCTGACCAACATGGAGAAACCCCGTCTCTACTAAAAATACAAACTTAGCTGGGCGTGGTGGCACATGCCTGTAATCCCAGCTTCTCGGAAGGCTGAGGCAAGAGAATCACTTGAACCCAGGAGGCGGAGGTTGCAGTGAGCCAAGATTGCGCCACTGTTCTCCAGCCTAGGCGACAGAGAGACTCCATCTCAAAAAAAAAAAAAAAAAAAAAAACTATTCCCCAGTTGTAGTGGTGCATGCCTATAAACCCAGCTACTCAGGAAGCTGAGGCAGGAGAATCACTTGATCCCAGGAGGTGGAGGTTACAGTGAGTTGAGATCACACCACTGCGCTCCAGCCTGGGTGACAAAGTGAAACTGTGTCTCAAAAAAATAAAAAAATAGCCAGGCATGGTGTCATATGTGCCTGTAGTCCTAGCTACTTGGGATTCTGGGAGTTTGAGGTTGCAGTGAGCCATGATAGAACCACTGCACTCCAGCCTGGGTGACAGGGCTAGATCCTGTCTCCAAAAAATAAAAAAAAGTGTGGCCGGGCGCGGTGGCTCAAGCCTGTAATCCCAGCACTTTGGGAGGCCGAGACGGGCAGATCACGAGGTCAGGAGATCGAGACCATCCTGGCTAACCCGGTGAAACCCCATCTCTACTAAAAAATACAAAAAAAAAAACTAGCCGGGCGAGATGGCGGGCGCCTGTAGTCCCAGCTACTCGGGAGGCTGAGGCAGGAGAATGGCATGAACCCGGGAGGCGGAGCTTGCAGTGAGCTGAGATCCGGCCACTGCACTCCAGCCTGGGCGACAGAGTGAGACTGCGTCTC
>NW_016804422.1:2273046-2311357 GCF_001698545.2 Rhinopithecus bieti
AAAAAAAAAAAAAAAAAAAAAAAAAAAAAAGTGTATGAGAAGGTGGTAACTGCTAATAAGCGGCCGGGCGCAGTGCCTCACGCCTGTTATCCCAGTACTTTGGGAGGTCAAGGAGTGTGGATCACTTGAGGCCAGGAGTTTGAGACCAGCCTGGCCTGGATAACATGGTGAAACCCTGTCTCTATTGAAAAATAGAAAAATTAGCCGGGTGTGGAGGTGCACGCCTGTAATCCCAGCTACTTGGGAGGCTGAGGCATGAGAATCGCTTGAACCCTGGAAGCAGAGGTTGCAATGCCATAGCACTGCAGCCTGGGCGACAGAGCAAGATTCTGTCTCAAAAAATAAAAAAATTCTGAGAAGGTGGTAACTGCTATGGAAACATATAGAGCCAGGATAAGGGGATAAAGGTAATCATGAGTGCTGGGGCAGAGTGGGGCAGGTTACAGTCTGAAATGAGGGGCTCTGAGAGCTGGGGTGCAGCCCTTTGGAAATCTGTGCAATCCAGGCATGGAAACAGCCATAGCTCAAAGACTGTGCAGGAGAGTGCATGGGGTGTTATGTGTGAGGAACACTGGGAGATTGAGCAGCAAGGCCGAAAGCTGGCCGGGGAGATACAGTCAGAGGGGTAATAGGGAATCATGAGGGTCCTGCTGTCTCTGGTTTTTCCTTGGAGAGGAGGTACTCCACAGTTCTGAGCAGGGATTGGGAGGGTCTGACTCATATATTCACAGGTTGATGTGTGCAGAACAGACTGAAGGCATCGGGGCGGCAACAGGAGACCAGGAGGCAGCTGTGACATTGCCCTTGAGAGAAATGGTGGCAGTTTGGACTCAGTGGAGCATGGACATAGTAGGAAGTGATTTCATTTTGGGTAGATGATGCTGATGGGGACAACAGAACTTCCTGGTGCACTGGATATAGCTGGGAAAGAGAGTAGTCAAGGGGTACTTTGAGGTGTTTGGCTTGAGCAACAAGAAGGGTTGAGGTGCAATCCCAGCACTTTGGGAGGCCGAGGCGGGCGGATCACGAGGTCAGGAGATCGAGACCATCCTGGCTAACACGGTGAAACCCCGTCTCTACTAAAAAATACAAAAAACTAGCCGGGCGAGGTGGTGGGCGCCTGTAGTCCCAGCTACTCGGGAGGCTGAGGCAGGAGAATGGCGTAAACCCGGGAGACGGAGCTTGCAGTGAGCTGAGATCCGGCCACTGCACTCCAGCCCGGGCGATAGAGCCAGACTCCGTCTCAAAAAAAAAAAAAAAAAAAAAAAAAAAAAAAAAGAAGGGTTGAGGTGCTATCACTCAATTTGGGAGAAGTGGGGTGAAGTAGGTTTAGCGGATGAGCCAGCGTTACGGTGGCACAAGTTGCGTTTGAGATGCCAATGACTGGAAGTCAGAGTGCAGACGTTTAGTTGACAGTGGGACTAGTGAATCTGCCACTCAGGAAGCGTCTGGACTGGACAAACACTTTTAGGAGTGATTGACATGGTGGCATTCGAAGTCATGAGCCTGGATAAGATTTTGGAAGAGTGAGCGTAGACAGAAAACACACAGATGAGAAACTGGTGAGATTGGAGGAAACCAGGAGGACATGGAGCCCTGGAAACCACATGCTAGGGTGAGAGGAGCTGCTCACAGGAAGTCTCTCCTGTCCACTGTTACAAGGTCAGGGGTATTTATTTATTTTCCCTTTTTGTTCACTGCTGTATTTCCAATACGAGTGTAAGTGCTTAATAAATACTTGTTGACTTAAGGAGTGTATGAGTGAATTTACACCTTTGCAAATACCCAGTACACAGGGCTGCAACACTGGCCTTCTTTACAGAAAGAGCAGAGATCAGGTAGGAGGCTCTGCCCACTCTCAGTGGCACTAACCCTCTCCTTTGCCTTTCACAGCTACACTCACATTCAGTCAGGTGAGAGCCCTTCTGCCCAACACAGGCCCAAGACAAATGAGCCTCAGACAAGCCTTGTGGTGTGGAGCTTGATGGGAGCTGGGTTGGGCACTGGGTCATCCACCAGTCCCCAGAAGACTCTATGGCCACTTCTCTGTCTACCCTTCCATATCTAATAATCTGTCTGTCTGTATATATAACCATTTCTTTGTCCACCGTCTACAGTCACTCTTTTGTCCCTCTTTCCGTCTATTCACATCCAGTCTTCTATCCATCTGCTAGAGTCACCAACTTCCCAGTTTGTAGTGGACTGTCTCTGTGTTAGCATTGAAATTCCTGCATCCTGCGAAATCGCTCAGTACTGAACAAACCAGGACTGTTGGTCAATCCATCTGCTTCCCAGGTATCCTGCTGTCCATCGGCTCGCAGCTAGTCTGTCCACCCAACCGCCCATCACACCTCCCGACCATCCTCCCCGACGGAGGACAATTCTCCGCGCTCTCTGGCCCCGCCCCCAGTCACCGCCTTTTCCGGAAGCTGCTGCAGCGAATCCTGGCACCCTAGCAACAGCGCCTTTCAGGCTGTCCAGTCCGCGTGCGCAGCTCCTAGGACGAGCCAATAGCGAGGGGCACCGGGAGCGAGGTGCAGGGGGCGGGGCTCGGCCTGGCTGCAGCCATTTTGGTGCGAGAGAAACAATAGGACCGAAGCGCCGAGGAACCCGGCTGAGGCAGCAGGTAACGCTCGCGTCCTATGGCCCTAGTGCCCCAGGAGCTTTGAGGGAGATTTTTTTTTGGGCTACTGGGAGATGGGGTCTCTGATCATTGGAGTCTCCCAGGTTATTTGGGAAGGACTTCTTCCGTGGTCTTTGTGGGGGAAATCTCCTGGGGTCCTTGTGGATTCGATTTCCCTGGGTAATTTGGGAGGAGCATTTTTCTTCTGATCATTGAGGGAGAGATTTCCCTGATTTTGGGGTGCAGAATCTTTCCCGGTCATTGGAGAGGTCTCCCGGGTTGGTGGGGGGGGGGGCAGGATCTTTCCTGGTCATTGAGGAGATCTCCCCGGGTCTTGGGGAACGCAAGATCTACGGTGTCATTGAAGGGTCTTCCCAGGTCGTTGGCGGCCACGATCTCCCCAGGTATTTGGCGGGTTGGGGGGTCTTCTTCCTAGATCTTTGGATAGGGAGTCAGCCCAGCGCCTCAGGTACTGTTACCTGGGGTCGGCAGATGTGCAGCCATTTTGAATGTTGAATGCCATTTGGGCCCGTCAGATGGTGTTCGATGAGGGAATCTACACACTTAATTAACCTCACTGTAGAAAAAAGGCCTTTAAATGGGTAAGAGGACACCTTTATAGTGATATTTCCACTCTTTACATTTGATTAGAGACCGCTTTTGTCTTTTGCATTCTAATGCCTTATTTCATTTTAGGATTGTATTCAGTTTCATATATCAAGAAAACTACACTAGCAGAAAAATGAGTGAAAATAAAATGTAGAAACCAGTAAAATCTAGTGCTCTTAAATACCAGAGGAAATAGAACTAGTCACTGCTTGGAATTAAGCATTTCCGTAGCAGAATGTACATAGAACAAAAAATCATCTTGAATAGTTTTAAGAAAAAATACTGGAACTTTGGAACGTGGTAACAAAAATGTTGTAGATCATCAGTTCTATGATATTTTTAATAAAGGACCATGATTACAGTAATTTTGTTAAATTCTAGTGTTTAAAATGTTTGCTGTATTTGCAGTTGTAGCCAGGTAATATTTTAAGTGAACTAAGATGCTTATTTATATAGGTTGTTGCTGTGGGGTTTGTATAATTGCATCCTGTAACTTGGGTGTTAAGTATTTAAAGAGAAGCTTCAGGGTGTTGTTTTAACTTTAGCCACTATCAGAGTTAGAAAGGGCCAAATGGATACTTTATCATATTTGACATAATAGGCAAGTTGATGGCCTAGTAACTTTTTTTTTTTGAGAAAAGTTAAACTATTAACTGTCATTAAAATTTTTTTTTCTATTTTCTGTGGTCTTGTCTGACATTGTCATTTCGATAGATTTACTTGTTTTGTGACTGTAGAATTCACAGGCATTGTTAGAAATCAGATGGAGAATCACTTGAGCCCAGCAGTTCAAGATCAACCTGGGCAACAGAGCAACACCTTGTCTCTACCAAAAAAAAAAAAAAAAGAGAAAGAAATCAAATGGATAAGAACAAGGACTAGAGTTGATACAGTTGTAGAAACTAGTTTTTTGTTTGTTTGGTTTGTTTTTTATGCAGGGCCTGGGTAGGGAGGGAGCAAGGCAGGGACCTGGGAGATCTAGAAATCAGTGTAACAGATATAATAGACTTCTTTTGTGCTTCAAAGCTTCCTAGGTGACAGACAGGTACACTGTATGCTAGTCCTGTATCTGTCTGAGCAGTGGAATGTGCCGGGAAGGAAGGAGCAACCACTGACTGATGAACCTTTGCCAGTCTCCCTTCCAAGAGGGATGCCAGAGCCTTCTGTAAGCTCCTGGGATGTCACTGGTATCTAGGCAACAGGGATGAGCCTGAACCTCCCAGAGGCCAGCTTGCTGAGGTGAAAATTTTCCATTGTTTGGCTCATAAAGAGGATGCATTGGGGAAGAATTTTCCCTTTAAGTGAAGTTATTTCACCTAGTGAGATAATCTTCTTAAGTAACAAATTGAACACACTCTTGTACATTAGAAAGTAAGCAGTTGATTATTCTCATGTTATTACATTTTAAAGCATATATTTGTTTTTTTATTTTATTTATTTATTTATTTATTTATTTTTTTGAGACGGAGTCTCGCTCTGTCGCCCAGGCTGGAGTGCAATGGCCGGATCTCAGCTCACTGCAAGCTCCGCCTCCCGGGTTTACGCCATTCTCTCGCCTCAGCCTCCCGAGTAGCTGGGACTACAGGCGCCCGCCATCTCGCCCGGCTAATTTTTTGTATTTGTTTTAGTAAAGACGGGGTTTCACCGTGTTAGCCAGGATGGTCTCGATCTCCTGACCTCGTGATCTGCCCGTCTCGGCCTCCCAAAGTGCTGGGGTTACAGGCTTGAGCCACCGCGCCCGGCCATTTGTTTTTTTAAATAAATTATGTTTTTGCCCGTTTGTGTACCATGTAATAAAAGTAATAAGAAGTAGTTGTGTTTTACAGTATATTCTGGTGGCAAGGAAATGTCCTTTTCTCCAAAAATTGAATTTAGAGCCCACCTCAGGATTTGGAGAAGTCAATTTGCCGAGATGATGCACAGTTGATTTGGGTCTTTCACACATCACCAGCTTCAGTAGTTACTAATTGCTGGCCAATCTGGTTTCATCTACACTGTGCCCATCCCCATCACTGCCCTACTTTTTTTTTTTTTTTGATACACAGTCTCGTTCTGTCACCAAGGTTGGAGTGCAGTGGTGCCATCTTGGCTCGCTGCAAGCTCCGCCTCCTAGGTTCACGCCATTCTCCGCGCTCAGCCTCCATGCCTGGCCTGCCCTACCTTTTAAAGAAAGGGCCAGGGCCAGGCTTGGTGGCTCATGCCTGTAATCCCAGCACTTTGGGAGGCCAAGGCGGTTGGATCATGAGGTCAGGAGTTCAAGACCAGCCTGGCCAACGTGGTGAAACCCCCCGTCTCTACTAAAAATACAAAAACTAGCTGGGCACTGTGGCAGGTGCCTGGAATCCGAGCTACTCAGGAGGCTAAGGCAAGAGAATCGCTTGAACCCAGTGGGTGGAGATTGCAGTAAGCCAAAATCGCGCCACTGCACTCCAGCCTGGGTGACAGAGTGAGAGACTCTGTCTCAAAAAAACAAAAAGGAAAAATAAAGGGCCGAGGGTGGTGGCTCACGCCAGTAATACCAACACTTCGGGAGGCCGAGGTGGGCGAATCACTTGAGATCAGGAGTTTGAGACCAGTCTGACCAACATGGTGAAACCCCGTCTCTACTAAAAATACAAAAATTAGCTGGGCGTGGTGGCGGGAGCCTCTGTCTCAAAAAAATAAAACTAAACAAATTTCTGCGATGTACTCCCTTTAAAATTCAGGGTTTTTTTTTTTTTTTTATGAGGCGGAGTCTCGCTGTGTCACCCAGGCCTGAGTGCAGTGGTGCGATCTCGGCTCACTGCAACCTCCACCTCCTGGGTTCAAGCTATTCTCATGCCTCAGCCTCCCGAGTAGCTGGGATTACAGGTGCGTGGCACCACACCTGGCTAATTAATGTTGTTTGCTTTCTTTATGTATCCACCTATCTTACTTGAGACACTCCTATGTGTTTTTGAAATTAGAATGTCTAATCCCAAACCGAAGGAAGAGTAAAACTTCTTTAAATGGAATGAAACGTGTTAGTTAACAAGAAGCAGAACATCTGGCTCTAGTGTTGTTGCTTTTGCATTTAGTTTGTGAGAATGTGCCCATTTGGAACCTGGGCTACATCTCCTAAGTCTGGGTTTGTGGAAGGCTGCCACGTTGCTTGGTCTGACCCTGAGGTGCTATGGCCCAAGTTCCCCAGGCCATATTACTCTACCTTAACCCCACCTGTTAGAAGAGCCCACCCGTTGTGGCTCCTTGCCTTGAACCTTGTCTTGCTCTTTCAGTTTGGGCTGCTTCGGGGCCAACAGGCCTTCCTAACTAAAGCTGCACACTCAAATGAGATGACCCATGGGCTATGTGAGCTTGTCTCAGCTTTCATGGGGATTGCAAAAATCTCACGTCCCCCTTCAGTGTTTGTTTTATAAGAATAGTAGGTTATTTTGCTTTGCAAGTGTGAAACTAACATTGGATATGACTTTTGGTATAACTACTGCCAATTCAGATTTTATATATGTCCAAGTGTCTGAGATTTATATATTTATTATTATTATTATTATTATTATTATTATTATTATTTTTGGAGACGGAGTCTCACTCTGTTGCCCAGGTTGGAGTGCAGTGGTGTGATCTTGGCTTGCTGCAGCGAGCCTCCCGAGTTTAAGCGATTTTCTTGCCTCAGCCTCCTAATCAGCTGGGCCTACAGGCGTCTGCCACCACGCCTGGGTAATTGTTGTATTTTTGTAGTGATGGGTTTTCACCTTGTTGTCCAGGCTGGTCTTGAACTCCTGACCTCAAGTGATCCGCCCACCGTGGCACTCCAAAGTGCTGGGATTACAGGTGTGAGCCACCGCGCCCAGACTGTACATATAGATTTTAAATAAAGACGGTCTCACTCAGTTGCCCAGGCTGGAAGGCACTGCAGCGATCATAGCTCCCTATGGCCTCAACCTCCTGGGCTTAAGTGATCCTCTTGCCTCAGCCTCCCAAGTAGTTGGAGCCACAGGCATACGCCACTCGGCCCAGCTCATTTTTAAAATTTTATTGTAGGCTGGGCACGGTGGCTCACACCTGTAATCCCAGCGCTTTGGGAGGCCGAGGCGGGTGGATCACGAGGTCAGGAGATTGAGACCATCCTGGCTAACACAGTGAAACCCCGTCTCTACTAAAAAAAATACAAAAAATTAGCCGGGCCCGTGGTGGTGGGTGCCTGTAGTCCCAACTACTCAGGAGGCTGAGGTAGGAGAGTGGCGTGAACCCAGGAGGTGGAGCTTGCAGTGAGCCAAGATCACGCCACTGCACTCTAGCCTGGGCGACAGAGCAAGACTCTGTCTCAAAAAAAACAAAAAAACTTTTTTTGTAAAGACAGGGTCTCACTTTTTTTAACCCAGGCTGGTCTTGAACTCCTGGCATTAAGCAATCTTCCTGCTTCAGCAGGAAAAAAGCATCCAGAAAAAATCCTCAGTGTCCAAAAGCGCTGGGATTACAGGTGTGAGCCACTGCATTTGTCAAAGATCCCTTTTCTACACAAATTTGATGGTATTGTTGAGGCTGCAGCCACATTTGCTTGGGGATTAACCTAACTGCAAGCCTGCCCATTTTCATTCTGATGTCCATTTGTTTAGATGTGCTTTATACTTGGTGTCTCTGTACTGTGCTATGGTTCCTTCCTCATCAGCAGGGGGTGGTGGTAAGCAGTTTACCTGCTTTTATGGGGTACCCTAAGGAGGTGTGCAGACCTGGTATCTGCTTAGCTCTGGTGCTGAAGAGTCATCATATTTTTTGAGAACTTGCCTAGTTACTCAAGGAAGAAAGGAGGGCTGATTGTAGTATACTTGACCAAGGAATGTGTATTTTTATGAGCTTGAACAACCTGAAAGAAAAACAATAACAAATAACTTGTTAAACCAACTTTTTGCACGTTGCTGAGATTATGATCTTCTTAAATTAGTTAATTCTTACTGAAGATTTTCAATTTTTCATCTACTATGAATAGAAGTTTTACTTGTAAGGCAGTAAAAGGTGTCATGCCTTGAACAGTATCTGTTCTTCCAGGCAAGTGCCTCTGGAGGAGAGAGAGCCCAGTTGATTACAGACCCACTACTGAAGGGCTGGGCTTTTTCTTGCTTTGTGTTTGTATCTGAGCACGAGGATAAAAGTGTCTGTCTCTTCCTCAGGTTTTTGGGCCACCTCTGCCCTTTGTAGATTCTCTGCTGGGCATTTGGAACTAACACAGCAACTTCTAGGGTCTCACGTTGAAGACTTTATGGGTTAGTCAGAATGCTGCATTTACACTGGGAAGGCCAGAGGAGGACTGTAAATCCAGGAGACAAGGTCCTGGGGGATTTGGGAGGGTGGAACTTACAGGGGTGCCAGTTGGCAGCTGACAGGTTTAGATTCTGGGGCTTAAAAACTAATAGATGTGTGACCTGGTTCAGTGGCTCATGCCTATAATCCCAGCACTTCAGGAGGCTGAGGTAGGCGGATCATTTGATCCCAGGAATTCGAGACTAGCCTGGGCAACGTGGCGAAACCTTGTCTCTACTAAAAATAACAAAAAATTAGTTCGACATGCAGCATGTGCCTGTAGTCCCAGCTACTTGGGAGGCTGAGATGGGAGAATCAGTTGAACCCAGGAAGGCAAGGCTACAGTGAGCTGTGATTACACCAACTGCACTTTAGCCTGGGAGACGTGAGTGAGACCCTGTCTTAAAAAAACAAAAACAGGCCGGGCACAGTGGCTCAAGCCTGTAATCCCAGCACTTTGGGAGGCCGAGAGGGGCGGATCACGAGGTCAGGAGATCCAGACCATCCTGGCTAACACGGTGAAACCCCGTCTCTACTAAAAAAATACAAAAAACTAGCTGGGCAAGGTGGCGGGCGCCTGTAGTCTCAGCTACTAGGGAGGCTGAGGCAGGAGAATGGCGTGAACCCGGGAGGCGGAGCTTGTAGTGAGCTGAGATCTGGCCACTGCACTCCAGCCTGGGCGACAGAGTGAGACTCCGTCTAAAAAAAAAAAAAAAAAAAACAAAACTAATGAACATGAGCAGCAGGACGAGGGCAGGTGAGTCCTGGGAAAGTAAGGGACAGGACCCCTAGGATGATTTATCTCACACTCAAAGACTGTTTTTACTTTGGAAAATAACTTAAGCTCCTTGTAATGAGCAAGAGAAGAGTAAGATGTTAAAACTGGAAGTACCTTGTTGGCCTTCACTGCTGGTCCTGAAATGCAATCTTATTTTATTTTTACTTTTTTTAGAGACAAGGTCTCACTCTGTCACCCAGGCTAGAGTGCAGTGGCAGTCTCATAGCTCATGATAACCTCGACCTTCTGGGCTAAGGTGATCCTCCTGCCTCAGCCTTCTGCATAGCTAGGATTACAGGCACGTGCCACCAAGCCTGGCTAATTTTTAAAACATTTTTTTAAAGACAGAGTAGGCCGGGCGCGGTGGCTCAAGCCTGTAATCCCAGCACTTTGGGAGGCCGAGACGGGCGGATCACGAGGTCAGGAGATCAAGACCATCCTGGCTAACATGGTGAAACCCCGTCTCTACTAAAAATACAAAAAAAAAAAAAAAACTAGCCGGGCGACCTGGCGGGCGCCTGTAGTCCCAGCTACTCGGGAGGCTGAGGCAGGAGAATGGCGTGAACCCGGGAGGCGGAGCTTGCAGTGAGCTGAGATCCGGCCACTGCACTCCAGCCTGGGCGACAGAGCGAGACTCCGTCTCAAAAAATAAAATAAAATAAAATAAAGACAGAGTCTCACTGTGTTGCCCAGGCTGGTCTCAAACTTCTGAGCTCAAGCAATCCTCTTACCTCATCTTCCCATACTGCTGAGATTATAACTGCTGAGGATGAATTCATGTGTCATTTGGGTTTGGCAGTGAGCTAAGAGCTAAACGGGGTAAACATTGCCCACTGGCAGGAAACGTATAATCTTGTCTGAAGCTAACGGACCGTTACTTTTTTGTTTGTTTGTTTGAGACAGTGTCTCGCTCTGTCACCTGGGCTGGAGTGTGGTGGTACGATCTCGGCTCACTGCAACCTTGAGCTTTCTGGCTCAAGTGATCCCTCCACCTCTGCCTCCCAAGTAGCTGGGACAACAGGCATGTACCACCACACCTGACTAATTATTTTTTGTAGAGACAAGGTCTCACTGTGTTGCCAGGATTGTTCTCAATCTCCTGGGCTCAAACAGTCCTCCTGCCTTGGCCTCCAAGTGCTAGGATTACAGGTGTGAGCCACCACACTAGCCCTATGGGACCATTACTTACTGGCATATGAGAGAACTGTGACTTGAGGTAGCAAAAATCCCTCAGAGATTGAGACCTCTGAGCAATTTTGGCTTTAGTCTGAGAGAGTTGCTTCTCTGTGTTCCTGTTGAGTTACGTTTCTTACAATGTGGTAGGAGACGGGAGACTGAGAATTGTCCTTGAAAAAGGGGTAACTGGCTTTTACAAGAGAACTGAAAATTCCTGGTATGTGTACAGAATCCATTTAGCTATTTCTAAGAAAATTTGGCCAGATGACTCATGCCTTGTATCCTAGCACTTGGAGAGGCTAAGACGGAAGGATCACTTGAGACCAGGAGTTTGAGGCCAGCCTGGGCAACATAGCGAGCCCCCTTTTTTTTTTGGGACGGAGTCTCGCTCTGTCGCCCAGGCTGGAGTGCAGTGGCCGGATCTCAGCTCACTGCAAGCTCCGCCTCCCGGGTTTACGCCATTCTCCTGCCTCAGCCTCCCGAGTAACTGTGACTACAGGCACCCACCACTTCACCTGGCTAGCTTTTTTTTTTGTATTTTTTTTAGTAGAGATGGGGTTTCACCATGTTAGCCAGGATGGTCTCGATCTCCTGACCTTGTGATCCGCCCGTCCCGGCCTCCCAAAGTGCTGGGATTACAGGCTTGAGCCACCGCGCCCGGCTGCCCCCATCTCTTAAAACAAAATAAAGTTTGATATATTGATAAAGGGGACATATGAGACCTTAGAATCAATCATTGTTTTATCTAGAAGCTTTTAAAAATTGCTAAAATTCTTTGTAATTCTAGCAGGTTATTCAGATAAACATATTTCTTTTTTATTATTTTTTGTTGTTTGTTTGTTTGTTTGTTTGTTTTTGAGACAGGGTCTCGGTCTGTCACCCAGGCTGGAGTACAGTGGTGTGATCACGGCTCACTGCAGCCTTGACCTTCCAGGCTCCAGTGACCCTTCCACCTCAGCCTCCCAAGTAGCTGAGACCACAGGTACGCGCCATTGCACCTGGCTATTATTTTTTATATTTGGTAGAGACAAGGTGTCCCCATCTTGCCCAGGCTGGTGATAAACATATTTCTAGGTAGGCTGAAAGTTCCTTCTTCCTGTTTCCCTTACTTTGGAGCCCTCTAGTCTGTCATTCCAGAAACCTGGTCAGATGAGGCAAAGAGATAGGGCAGCATAGTCGTGCTGGTGGTTCTAGAAAGGAGAAGCAGCTGAGAGGCTACTGTGTCCCTTATGGAAAAGCTGAGATTTGTCCAGATTTTTGGAACAGAATCTCCTGTTTTGGGGGAAGAAGCTACATTGTTGTATGACTTTCATGAAATCACTCCAGTTAAAATCCGTGGTTTCTTCTTTATTAAAACCAGAATGAGGCTGGGTACGGTGGCTCACACCTGTAATCCCAGCACTTTAGGAGCCTGAGAGTGGATCATCTGAGGCTGGGAGTTTGAGACCAGCCTGTCCAACATGGAGAAACCCTGTCTCTACTAAAAATATATATAAAAATTAGCCAGGCGTGGTGGCGCATGCGTGTAATCCCAGCTACTTGGGAGGCTGAGGCAGGAGAATCACTTGAACCTGGGAGGTGGAGGTTGTGGTGAGCCGAGATCAGGCCATTGCACTCCAGCCTGGGCAACAAGAGCGAAACTCCGTCTCAAAAGATAACATAACATAACATAACATAACATAACATAACATAACATAACATAACATAACATAACACCACACCAGAATGAAATGCTATTGAGGGCTCTGACCTTCTAGCACCTTGTATACACCTTAAGGACAGTGTGTATTGTGGTTGTTATTCTCACTTGGAGTGAAGCTCTGAGTATGAAGGGTGGGCTGGATCAGTGTTTGTTTCTAGATGGATTTTAAACCATCAAGAGCCAGGCAGCCATCTGTGTTTTCCTGTTTCAATCTTGAATCCTCCTCTTCCCCCAGTATTTTCTCTTTCAGTTATAAAGGTAATGTGTGCTCAGAGTTGGAGGACATTATAAGAAGTTTGAAACATTGAGAAAACTGAAAAGCGGGCAATCATGAACTTACCACCTAGTATAGGGCAGGTTTTGTGGTGTCTGAAGCTTATATAAAATAATATAAATATATATAACATAAATATATAATTTGTAATTATACATGTGATTATAAATGCCATCTTTAAACAAAATAATGTAGAAATATGAAAACAAAATTAGGTAAGAAAGTGAATGTTTAGATTGATAAAATCACAAAAGTTACACATTTAAAATGCAGAAGAAAGTTCTACAGTACTTACCTCCCTACATTTTGGGGCAGCATTTTGACCACCGCTTGCTTGCCTTTTTATTTTTTGGGGGACAGGGTCTCATTTTGTCACCAGGCTCACTGCAGGCTCAGTCTCCCAGGTTCAAGCTATTCTCTTGCTTTAGCCCCCCAAGTAGCTGGGACTGTGGGCCCGTGCTACCACGCCCAGCTAGTTTTTGTATTTTTAGTAGAGATGGGGTTTACCATGTTGCTCAGGCTGGTATTGAACTCTTGAACTTAAGCTATCTGCCTCCCAAAGTGCTACAATTACAAGCCTGAGCCACCGCACCTGGCCTGACCACTGCTTTCTATAATAGCAATATTACAGCTTTCTATAGAGAGAACAGAAGGGTCACCATAGTACTCCTCAAGGGTAGTTGATCCCAACTTTGTTTGTTTGACATGGGGTCTCACTCAGTCATGCACACTGAAGCTCAGTGGTATGATCAGAGATCACTGCAGCCTCAAACTCCGGGGCTCAAGAGATCCTCCTGCCTCAGCCTCCTGAGTAGCTAGGGCTACAGATGTGCACCACCACAACTTGCTAATTTTTTTGTAGAGATAGGGTCTTGCTGTATTGCCAAGACTGGTCTTGAACTTCTGGCCTCAAGTGATCCTATTGCCTTGGCCTTTTTTTTTTTTTTTTTTTTTTGAGATGGAGTTTCACTCTTGTTGCCCAGGCTGGAGTGCAATGGCGTGGTCTCGGCTCACTGCAACCTCCACCTCCCAGGTTCAAGTGATTCTCCTGCCTCAGCCTCCTGAGTAGCTTGGAATACAGGTGCCCGCCATCATGCACAGCTAATTTTTTGTATTTTTAGTAGAGACGGGGTTTTGCCATGTTGGGCAGACTGGTCTTGAACTCCTGACCTCAGGTGATCCACCTGCCTCGGCCTTCCAAAGTGCTGGGATTATAGGCGTGAGCCACTGCGCCTGTCCTTCTTGTATTTTTTTATTTTCTGTTTATTTTATTATTATTATTATTATTTTTGTAGAGAGGGGTTTTTGCCATGTTGCTTTGGCTGGTCTCGAACTCCTGGGCTCAATCAGTCCACCTGCCTCAGCCTCTCAAAGTGTTGGGATAACAGGCGTGAGCCACCACGCTTGGCCAAGCTGTAGTGTATCCTTGAATAATTCTTTTAGAGAAGGCTTGTGAATATCAAGTCTTTATTTATTTATTTATTTATTTATTTATTTTATTAATAGACAAGGTCCTGCTCTGTCACCCAGGCTGGAGTGCAGTGGCATGATCATACCTCACAGAATTCTGGAACTCCTGCACTCCAGGGATCCTCCCACCTCAGTCTCCCCACCATGCCTGACTAATTAAAAAATTATTTAGAGACTGGCTCTCACTATGCAGCTTGCCCAGTCTGGTCTCGATCTCTTGGCCTCGTGATCCGCCCGCCTCGGCCTCCCAAAGTGCTGGGATTACAGGCGTGAGCCACCGCGTCCGGCCCCATCTTCCTTCTTGTAACTTAAAAGTTTATCATAAGTGAGGCCGGGTGCGGTGGCTCACACCTATAATCCCAGTACTTTGGGAGGCTGCGGCGGGCAGATCACTTGAGGCTAGTAGTTTGAGACCATCTTGACCAACAGCTGAACCCAGTCTCTACTAAAAAATGCAAGTTAGGCCGGGCTCAGTGGCTCACGCCTGTAATCCCAGCACTTTGGGAGGCTGAGGTGGGCAGATCATGAGGTCAGGAGATCGAGACCATCCTGGCTAACACGATGAAACCCCGTCTCTACTAAAAAAATGCGAAACATTAGCCGGGCGTGGTGGCAGACACCTGTAGACCCAGCTACTCGGGAGGCTGAGGCAGGAGAATCTCTTGAACCCAGGAGGCAGAGGTTGCCTTGAGGTGAGATCATGCACTCTAACCTGGGCAACAGAGCAAGACTCTGTCCCAGAAAAAAAAGAAAAGTGTATCATAAACGGCCCGGTTCGGTGGCACATGCCTGTAATCCCAGCACTTTGGTTAGGCCAAGGCAGGAGGATCACTTGAGCTCAAGAGTTCAGGACCAGCCTGAACAACATAGCAAAACCCGATCTCTACACAGGAATACAAAAATTAGTTGGATGTGGTGGTGTGTTCCTGTAGTTGTCCCAGCTACTTGGGAAGCTGAGGTGGGAGGATCACTTGAGCCTGGGTGGACAAGGCTGCGGTGAGCTGAGATTACACCACTTGCACTGCAGCCTTAACAATGGAGACCTTGTCTCAAAAGAAAGAAAAAAGGTATATCATAAGCATTTTCTCCCGGTTAAAAAATATAAAATTGATAAGAAAGCTCTTTGTGGTATCCTAATAGTCTGTCACACAATTGTGTGAAAAAAATATTTTTGTTTCATTCCTCTCCTGTTGCTGGATGTGGAGGCAAATGTGTTCATCATCAAGGATGATAGATGTCCTGATTTTATGGAGCAGTGGACTTGATTTTTATGGAGTTTTCCTGAGGTTGATGGTAGTTTGATGCCATGTACCCAGACAGGTCAATATGGTGTTTCCCACAAGACATCCTTTCAGAGTCAGACATTGACTGTTTCCTTCCTGGCTTTATTTTACTAAAAATGGTTTTTAGTTTTTTATTGTTTTTTTCTTTTCTTTTCTTTTCTTTTTTTTTTTTTTTTGAGACGGAGTCTCACTCTGTTGCCAGGCTGGAGTGCAGTGGCGCGATCTCAGCTCACTGCAACCTCCGCCGCCTGGGTTCAAGCAATTCTCCTACCTCAGCCTCCCAAGTAGCTGGGATTACAGGCGTGTGCCACCATGCCCGGCTAATTTTTGTTATTTTTAGTTGAGATGGGGCTTCACCACGTTGGCCAGGCTGGCCTCGAACTCCTGGCCTTAGGTGATCTGCCTGCCTCGGCCTCCCAAGGTGCTGGGATTACAGGCATGAGCCACCGCACCCGGCCGATAGTTTTATTTTAAAAAAATATTTTTAGGCCGGGCGCGGTGGCTCTCCTGTAACCCAGCACTTTGGGAGCTGAGACGGCGTGATCACGAGGTAGGGATCGCAGCCATCCTGGCTAACCGGTGACCCCGTCTCTACAAATACAAAAACTAGCCGGGCCTAGGTGGGCGGGCGCCTGTAGTCCAGCCCACTCGGGAGGCTGAGGCGGAGGAATTGGTGTAACCCGGGGAGGTGGGTTGCAGTGGGCTGAGATCCCGGCCACTGCCACTCCAGCCCAGGCGAAAGAGCGGACTCGTCTCAAAAAAAAAAAAAAAAAAAAAAATTTTTTATATTTATTCTCATCTCCATGGTTGCAAGAGATTTTTGTTGTTGTTTTGTTGTTTTTTTTTTTTTTTTTTTTGTTTTTTTTTTTGAGACAGAGTCTAGCTCTGTCTCCCAGGCTGGAGTGCGTGCCCACATCTGTCACAGCAGCCTCCGCTCCCGGGTTCATGGCCATTCTCCTGCCTGAGCCTCCTGAGTAGCTGGGAACTCAGGCTGCCAGCACCATGCCTGGCTATTTTTTTTTTTTTTTTTTTTTTTGTATTTAGTAGAGGCGGGGTTTCACCGTGTTATCCAGGGATGGTCTTGATCCCCTGACCTTGTGATCCACCCGCTCGGCCTCCACAGCTGCTGGCGATTCAGGCGTGAGCCCACCGTGCCGCGGCCTCGTTACAGATACACAGTTTTATATTTATAGTTTTATTTTAAAACTATTCTGGGCCGGGTGCGGTGGCTCACGCCTGTAATCCCAGCACTTTGGGAGGCCGAAGTTGGCGGAACATGAGATCAGGAGATCAAGACCATCCTGGCTAACACGGTGAAACCCTGTCTCTACTAAAAATACAAAAAAATTAGCCGGGCGTGGTGGCGGGCACCTGTAGTCCCAGCTACTCAGGAGACTGAGGCAGGAGAATGGTGTGAACCCGGGAGGCAAACCTTGCAATGAGCCGAGATCTCAACACTGCACTCCAGCCTGGGTGACAGAGCAAGAGTCCATCTCAAAAGAAAAAGAAAGGAAAAATTAAGCTGGGCAGTGCCAGAGATCATGTGCCCTAGAGACAGCTGTGTGGGATTCACTTGGGAGAAGTGGCCCTGGGTGAGTTTCCTAACCATCTCTAATCAGCTTCATTGTTTGCAATAGGGAGAGTAGTGTCTACCGCAAAGAAAGTGTCATGAGGACCAAATGACATAAGAAATTCCTGTCATGAGCCTGATACATAATAGGTGCTTTCCCCATATTAGAGGTCAGAGGGCACATCTGCAGATCCATCCTCACTCCTCTCTCAGTTGGAGTCATGGGAACTGAAGGAGTTCCCAGTAAAATCTCTGTACAGATACTGAAATATAACTCAAGCCCTGTAAATAATGCTAGTAGAGACTGCATAACTTGTAAATTAGACAAAACAGAGAATGAGTGTGACATGACCTGAACCGGTTAACAGGGTGCATACAGAGGTGTGCTTCGTTGATGCGGCATCCAGTGCGTGGCTGAGTGAGTGGATGCGAGCCCTGATTGCCCCAAAAGCATAACTTTGGTTTAAAGGTGTGTACCAGCTTTCGGTGATCAGGATAGAACTGACAAAAATAGTGACCTAGAACACTGTGTATCTTTTTAAATGGAGTTAACCAGCCTTGATCAGTTGTTTTTAGTTGTTAATCATTAAAACTGGACCCAAGTTCCATTGCTAATAAGGTTAATGGGGCTTGTCTTTGGCCTTGGGCAGGAACAGTGTGCATAGACAAACTGGACAAGTAAATAATGAGTCTTACTAGATAATGAGTAAGCAGGTTTTCCCTGTATTTAAATGCATTTTATAAAAATATAATTAATGGGGCTGGGTGCGGTCGCTCACGCCTGTAATCCCAGCACTTTGGGAGACCGAGGCGGGCAGATCACGAGGTCAAGAGATCAAGATCATGCTGGCCAACGTGGTGAAACCGCGTGTCTACTAAAAATACAAAAATTAGCTGGGCATGGTGGTGCATGCCTGTGATCCCACCTACTCGGGAGACTGAGGCAGGAGAATGGCTTGAACCCGAGAGGCGGAGGTTGCAGTGAGCCGAGATTGTGCCACTGCACTCCTGCCTGACAACAGAGAAAGACTCCATCTCAAAAAAAAAAAAATCTGTGTGTGTGTGTGTGTGTGTATAAAATTAATGGGAGACTTGGGCATCACCCACTTAAAGCTTGACACTCTTATTAGAAAATGGTAAGATTTAATCCAAATATTAGGCATGAAATTGTGATTTCACCTCACCATGGCATCAGTTTTGCCTGCGGTAGTGGCTTTCTAACACCGTAGTGGGACCTCTGCCTTTTTAGGGCCCCTGGAACCCATTCCCTGCCTGTCTGCATCTAACCCCGCCCCATGAGCTCATAGTGTGTTTGTTTTTCTGCCGGAGAAGGAGGGGCCAAGGTGGGTGGCATGGGCGGAGTCCCGCAAGAGCTCAGACTGTTTGTCTTTGTCTTTCTGCTGGAGGAGCAGGGTGAGCAGCTCTAAGGCACTTCCCACGCTACTTCGAACCCCCATGTCATCATTGTGTTTGCTTCCAGCAGAGCATCCTGGCCAGAACAAGCCAAGGAGCCACGACGAGAGGGACACACAGACAACAGACGGAAGACGTACTGGCCGCTGGACTCCGCTGCCTCCGTCTCCCCGCCATCTGCGCCCGGAGGATGAGCCCAGCCTTCAGGGCCATGGATGTGGAGCCCCGCGCCAAAGGCGTCCTGCTGGAGCCCTTTGTCCACCAGGTTGGGGGGCACTCATGCGTGCTCCGCTTCAATGAGACAACACTGTGCAAGCCCCTGGTCCCAAGGGAACATCAGTTCTACGAGACCCTCCCTGCTGAGATGCGCAAATTCACTCCCCAGTACAAAGGTAAGTCCCAGCTGCTCGAGGGGTTGCCACACTGGTGAGGAGATGTGAAGGATCGTGGCCATGGAAGGCCCTGGCAGCCATCCCTGGAGCCCTCACTCCCTCCCACTCTGTGCTTTCCCTCCCTCTCCTCCTTCTCCTCCTCCTGGCCCTCAGCCCAGCATCTCACACCCTCAGTTTTCAGCCCTGGTAAGATTGCTCAATTCTGTTTTGTTTTGTGGATTTGAGTTTGATTTTGGTAGAAGTGTAGTTGTGTTTTATGTTCAGGTGTCTCTTGATCACAGTAACCCATAGTTCCCCACTGGGGGGACAGTGGGGGAAGACTTTGGGAGGATTTTAACCCAGAATACTTGCCGCCTGCTTTTTGTCCTCCAGGAAACCAGAAGCCCGGGTGATTAGGTAGGCCGGGGGAGCAGGGTTGAGTCAGATGGAATGCAGGAGTGGGAGGCCTGTGCTGATTAGCCCAAGCCCTTTGCTGTTACAGAATGTCCCCAAAATTGCTATGTGAAAGCAACCTTTCGATTCACATATGATAATTTCTAATTTCTTTTTATAAATTATTTTATAGGGGACATGAGCAGCCACCAGCATGGTGGGGTCTTTGTTGGGGAGTGGGGGAGACTTTTGTAAATCTAGGAAGAATCCATTAAATAAATTAATTTTAAATGTGCATTACCTGGTTACATAAAGGACTCTAGAACAACTTAGGTTCTTTTGGGACTCTTGAAACATTGTCTTTAAGGACAGAACGTACTGGGTGCCTTTCTCTGTACTCTGAATATGCATGTGTATTGTGGTGGGGATGGGGGAGTTGGGGGCCCTCACTTGGTCCTTCTCTGTTGTTTTTTTCCAGGACAAAGCCAAAGGCCCCTTGTTAGCTGTCCGTCCCTGCCCCATTTTTTCCCCTGGTCCTTTCCCCTGTGGCCACAGGGAAGTGTGGCCTGAATCCCCCACCCCAGCTCCTCTGCACCCAGAGCTGGGAGCCACCTCAGAAGTGTCGTCTCTCTCTGAGCACGCATTCCCCTGCAGCAGTCGAGCGGGCGGGCAGCAAGGACTGAGCAGATTGAGTGATGCTGGGGCAGAGAGGCCTGGGAGGAAAGGTGTTCAGCCAGTCGTTTGTAAGGCGCTCGTCGGCACCTGCTGAAACGCCCCCACCTGACAGCCCCATCCTCAAAGACTGTCTAATTACTCATGGCAGGTTCTAGAGACTTAAGGGGGAACGCTGCTTTCAAGGCCACCACATGTCTGTGCTCCCCAGCCAACTCTATCTGCCTTGTGTTCATTTTGTTATTTTGTGACGTGAGACTGCAAAGACCAATAAAAACATATTTTAAAAGAACAAAAGGCCTGGGTGCCTACCCACGTGGGGGCACTGTGGGAAGCCTTTGCTAGGGTGTCTTGTGCTGTGTGGTTTGTTTTGTTTGCCCCTTTATTTTGTTTTGCTTACCCAGTCTTCCCTTATTCTTGGATGCTTCTTAACCCTCAGGCAAACCTGTGTTCCTGCTGTATTCAGGCTCTGCTTTAAATAAGCAAGCCATGAGGCTGTTGGAGTTTCTGTTTAGGGCATTAAAAATTCCCGCAAACTATAAAGAGCAATGTTTTCAATCTTTTAGGATTAGAAGAATTACATAAAAATTAATAAACATTTTCAATGATGGAAAAATGTGTCTTGTAATTCTTTGGCTCTTGCCTCGTTGAGTACATAAGAGAAGACTCTCGGCCATGTTTGCTCCCTAATTGCTTGTCTTGTATGGTGTCATCTTTTCTAGCTGTTTTGATATTTGTTAAGTTTGCAGATGAGTTTGGGGCCTCTGGCAACATAGAGACTAAGGAACTGGGTAAGAAAAAAACAAATGTTACAATCATGTTACTTACAGTGCTTCTTCTTGTGGAATTAAAAGTTCTTTCTGCTCCTCACCCCCTTCCAGGTGTGGTATCTGTGCGCTTTGAAGAAGATGAAGACAGGAACTTGTGTCTAATAGCATATCCATTAAAAGGGGACCATGGAATTGTGGACATTGTAGATAATTCAGACTGTGAACCAAAAAGTAAGCTCCTAAGGTGGACAACAAACAAAAAACATCATGTCTTAGAAACAGAAAAGACCCCTAAGGACTGGGTGCGTCAGCACCGTAAAGAGGAGAAAATGAAGAGGTGAGTGTAAACAGAGGACAACTCTGGGCTATGTGGGAGGGGAAGTGTTGGGGGTTTTGTTTACAGCCCAGTTCCCTGGAGCTAAGGACTCAAGTGGATTTAGTAGGTACCTGTCATTCAGTGGCCAATTCCCACATGGCATGCTCAGCCTCTTTCTTTAGTTGACTCTGGTTAGATCCTGCCAGTTTGGGTATGACTGCTCTGTGCCAGGCTGTGTTCTGGAGATGTAGCAGTGACCAAGAGAGGAGCTATCCTTTTACCTCGGTTGTTCACCAATGGTGGGGGACAAAATGGGCAGTTGGGCATCCCTGAAACTCAGCGATCCCCCTAAGCGGGGCCATCCTACTGCTGCACCTTGGCAAAGCTTGTGAAAATGTAAATAGTATATATATAAAGTAAAGGACATGTAATGTAGCTAAGTAGGTTAACTTAGTCCCATGGAATTTCAGTTCCTATTTTCCCAGTTGCCAGCTTTTGGAGTCAGGGGAACCTGGTTGTACTGGAGGCTAGGTGGTACCACTGCCTAGAAGAGGGCAGTGAAAGCTCTCCACATACGGGGCTGGAGAGCAAGGGCTGATCTTGGATCTTAAGTTCTTTTTGCTGTAGAAAATAGTGGATGGCTGGTCCCTTATTTTATTTTCTAAAATCAACTTTCAAATGCATCCATTTGAAGTGTTCAAAGAGTTTTGGCAAATGTGTACATGGTAAGCCACCACCACATCAAGAAGTCACTTTTCATTACTCTAGAACGTTTCTAGCCGGGTACGGTGGCTTATGCCTGTAATCCCAGCACTTCGGGACGCCAAGACAGGCAGATCACCTGAGGTCAGGAGTTCGAGACCAGCCTGACCAATATGATAAAACCCCATCTCTACTAAAAATACAAAAATTAGCCAGGTGTGGTAGCATGCATTTGTAGTCCCAGCTACTTGGGAGGCTGAGACAGGAAAATCGCTAGAACCCGGAGGCGTAGGTTGCAATGAGCCAAGATCGCGCCATTGCACTCCAGCCTGGGCAATAAGAGCGAAACTCCATCTCAAAAAAAAGAAAAAAAAAGAAAGATTCTTTGTGCTTTAACCCTGGATTTTGTTTTGTTTTGTTTTGTTTTGTTTTGTTTTTGGAGTCTTGCTTGCTCTGTTGCCCAGGTTGGAGTGCAGTGGCATGATCTTCTTGGCTCACTGCAACCTCTGCCTCCCGGGTTCAAGTGATTCTCCTGCCTCAGCCTCCCGAGCACACCACCACGCCTGGCTAATTTTTGTATTTTTATTAGAGACAGGGTTTCACCATGTTGGCCAGGCTGGTCTCCAACTCCTGACCTCAAGTGATCTGCCCATCTTGGCCTCCCAAAGTGCTGGAATTACTGGCGTGAGCCACCGCACCCAGCCTTCTGAATTCTGATAAGACATACTGATTTATTGGTCTTTATCTCTTTATAGCCATAAGTTAGAAGAAGAATTTGAGTGGCTAAAGAAATCTGAAGTCTTGTACTACACTGTAGAGAAGAAGGGGAATATAAGTTCCCAGCTTAAACACTATAACCCTTGGAGCATGAAATGTCACCAGCAACAGTTACAGAGAATGAAGGAGAATGCAAAGCATCGGAACCAGTACAGTATCCTTTGTTCATGGGCATCTCTGCATTTGAGGGTAAGAGGAGAGGAAATGAGGAAGTCCCTTGGAGCTTGGAGAGAGAGGTTGGGTTTTTATAGTCATGGCTGAGTTTCTCCTACCTGGGTTATTCCAGGACACCCTGTATGATAATTATGGGCAAATAATCACTTCCCTCAGGGCAGCTACTGGCCTAGGAGTGCAGATGATGAGGAGTGAGGTATAATAATGGGTCTCTGGGGGGTAAGGGGTGCCTCATGAAGGGGCCAGCTTGCATAAGGTGGGCTTTAGCCTAGGTAACCTAGAGGAAGAGGGCAAGGGGCTGCCCTCTGTTTTCAGACTCTTCAGAAGTCTCAAAACATTGCTCACCTGCCAAGGGCTGGGGTGTTTGGGTGAGGAGACTGACCTCTCAGTCCTGGTTCACCAGACTGCCACTGGGACACGAGCTGTGCATACGGAAATCTTTCTTTTTCTTTTCTTTTCTCTTTCCTTTTCCTTTTCCTTTTCTTTGCTTTCTTTTTTCTTTTCTCCCTCTCTTTCTCTCTCTCTTTCTTTTCTTTCTTCCTTTTTTTTTTTTTTGAGACAGAGTGTTGCTCTGTCCCCCAGGCTGGAGTGCAGTGGTGTGATCTCAGCTTACTGCAACCTCCATCTCCCAGGTTCAAGTGATTCTCATGCCTCAGCCTCCCGAGTAGTTTGGATTACAGGCATCTGCTGCCACGCCCGGCTCATTTTTGTATTTTTAGTAGAGATGGGGTTTCACCATGTTGGCCAGGCTGGTCTCAACTCCTGACCTCAGGTGATCCACCTGCTTTGGCCTCCCAAAGTGCTGGGATAACAGGCATGAAGCACCACTCCCAGCCCTCTTCCTCCCCGCCCCTCTCCTCCCCTTTGTAGAGGTGAAGTCTCACTATATTGCCCAGGCTGGTCTCAAACTCCTGGGCTCAAGTGATCCCCCTGCCTCAGCCTCCCAAAATGTTGGGATAACAGGCATGAGCCCCCATGCCTAGCCTTTATCTATTTTTTGGTCTCTTAAAAAATGTGAAAACCACTTCTAGCTTATAGGCCATAAACAGCAAGCACTGGGCCATAGTTTACCAGTTTCTGCTCTAGGGAGTACTGATTCCTTGAATGGGAAATGATGAGACAATGGTCTGTGCACTAGAGACACTCATTATTTCTGGTCATTGTTTCTAGACCTTTTTTAGTGCACACAGCTGGGAAGCAGATGCTTAAAGAGAAAACTATTTTCATGAGTTTATACTGATATTTCCAGTTCACATTTAAGCTACAGGATTTACTGAAGTTTCTTGATGTTCTACTTGTAATTGAGGACTTTGTTTTTGGACCCTAGTCTTACACTTAGCTAAGAGTTCAGGAAATGGTGTGTGTGTCTCCCAGGCTGGAAGAGCCCAGGCCTCTGTTGAGTCCAGGTGCAGGCTGCTTTCATGCCAGTTCCCTGACAAGAAGTAAAGGTGTCTCTCAGCTTTCTAGTCAGCTCTGGACTCCCTGTGTGGGTGATGGCAGGACTAATGGAGTATCCTGTGGGTTCAGGCTTCTCTGGGTTACTGCATCTAGGTCCTTGAGAGTATCAAGGACCCATGCAGTAGCACTTCCTTTTGGGGATATTCTTCTTAACTACTCAGAATTTATCTTACTGGAAAACCTGACTTCCCGCTACGAGGTGCCTTGTGTCCTTGACCTCAAGATGGGCACACGACAACACGGTGACGATGCTTCAGAGGAGAAGGCAGCCAACCAGATCCGAAAATGTCAGCAGAGCACATCTGCAGTCATTGGTGTGCGTGTGTGTGGCATGCAGGTGAGGGGGATGCTAGGGCTGGCTAGGGCATCCAGTGGCTGTCACTTCCTCACCCTGGCATAGTCCTGTTTGCTCAAAAGATTCCAGGCCAGGTGCAGTGGCTCACACCTGTAATCCCAGCACTTTGGGAGGTCAAGGTGGGTGGATCACCTGAGGTCAGGAGTTTGAGACCAGCCCAGGCAACATGGCGAAACCCTGTCTCTACTAAAAATACAAAAATTGGCTGGGTGTGGTGGTGCACAGCTGTAATACCAGCTACTTGGGAGACTGAGGCATGAAAACAGCTTGAACCCAGGAGGCAGAGGTTGCAGTGAGCTGAAATCACGCCATTGCACTCAAGCCTGGGCAACAGCGAGACTGTCTCAAAATAAAAAGATTCCAGATTTGACCCCACACAAGTCTGTTGCTTTTTGGTTGAAAAAGAAAGCATGCATGCCTGCATGATTCTCTCTCAGATTGGTCTGGTTAGCTGAGTCCAGAATCTGTGGATAGTAGGAAGGCAAGAGGGTTAGGTCGTCTCCAGTGACCCAGATGTTGAGTTGGGGTGCTGGGGCACAGTGACCAAACCCAGGTTGGATGACTGCATCCCAGGTGTGGGCTGATTAGAGAGTATAGTGGATAGTGGCTCATGTGCGACTCGTGTACTTTATCTGATTTGGGCTTTCACATGCCGCCGCCACCCAGAGTCCAGGGTTTGAGATGACCCTCAGCCCCTGACTTGCTGGTCTCTCTCCTACAGGTGTACCAAGCAGGTAGTGGGCAGCTCATGTTCATGAACAAGTACCATGGACGGAAGCTGTCGGTGCAGGGCTTCAAGGAGGCACTTTTCCAGTTCTTCCACAATGGGCGGTACCTGCGCCGTGAACTCCTGGGCCCTGTGCTCAAGAAGCTGACTGAGCTCAAGGCAGTGTTGGAGCGACAGGAGTCCTACCGCTTCTACTCAAGCTCCCTGCTGGTCATCTATGATGGCAAGGAGCGGCCCGAAGTGGTCCTGGACTCAGATGCTGAGGATTTGGAGGACCTGTCAGAGGAATCAGCTGATGAGTCTGCTGGTGCCTATGCCTACAAACCCATCGGCACCAGCTCTGTAGATGTGCGCATGATCGACTTTGCACACACCACCTTTGGCGGCGTATGGCGAGGAACACTGTGGTTGCTTTTTTTTTTGAGGCCGGATGCTGGCTATCATCTTCGGGTCCAGAGCCTGATAACATGTTACGATAAGTGAGGAGAGTGGGGAGTGAGCTTGCTAGCTGCTCCAGTACTTGAGAGAGACTCTGTGTCCCAGGCACAGCTGTGCTGTGTCAGGGAGGAGGCCGGTATGGCCAGGTGGTGGCTCCTGCAGCCTGGAGCTGATGTGCAGTGGCCTCTGTGAGCCCCAGCCTGAGCCAGCCCTAGCTGCACTTGGAGTCTTTATTTATTTTAACTATTTCTTCAACATTCCACATTTGATGATGATACCTCTTTCTTCCCTGAGTGTATATGTTCTAATACAAATCTTTTTGTTTATTGTATACAGTGCTACTGTCATTCTTTCCAAGGGTAGGCAGTCCCCCTCCCAAGCCTCACCACATGTTGTGACCACCTCCCTGGCTCAGTAAGTATTCTGGCTGCCCTATGGATCCTAAAGTCAGCACAGCCTCTTGGCATGGTGTACAGTCTCCAACCCAGCCCCTGCAGGTTACCCAGAAAGGATCCCTGAGTTACATACCTTCTGGGGTCCGTGCTGGCTGAGTGTCTCAGCACCTCTATCCAAAAACCACATGACACTTGACACAGGTCTTCTCATGGGCCCTATGCAGCTTAAGCCAGTTAGATAGCAGGTGCTCCAAACCTTGGGTCCAGCTTTTAATCCTCCTATGCCACTGGCAGCAGCTAATTGGCTGGCTATTGTGATAGATGTCCTGCAGCCAATACTAGGGTCTCTAGCCTCTAGGGTCTGGTCCATTGGCAGCCATGGACTGTGTTATAAAGGGGCCCAGGTGATGGAGGGCACGATAAAAGGGCGTATTTGGGTAGGTAGGGTGGTACTCTTGGCCTCACCACCTGTCACCACTCCTGCCCAGCCCTAGTCCCCATTGCAATTTCACCAGTCTTGTCCCAGGCAGCACAGACCCTGAGATTCTACTCTGCCCCAGGAGGGCTTCTGGGAGGAGGAGCCAAGAGAGGTCTTGAACTGCAGGGCCAGACCTGGTGCAGAGGTGGCAGGGTGTGGATGTCAGTTTCCTGCAGTTCTACCCCTCACCTGAACCTTGCACTAGGCCTATGCACTTTAGGTCTAAAAATAGGCAACTGGGTCAGACAGATTACGGGATAATGCCCGTAATCCCAACACTGGAAGGCCAAGGTAGGAGGACTGCTTGAGTCCGGGAATTTGAGACCAGCCAGAGCAACTTGCAAGACCTTGTCTCTACTAAAAAAAAAAATTAGCGGAGTGTGGTGGTGCATGCCTGTAGTCCCAGAGATAGGAGGCTTGAGCCTGGAAGGCTCAAGTGGGAAGCTTGATCATCCCACTGCACTCCAGCCTGGACAAC
Organism: Rhinopithecus bieti; assembly: GCF_001698545.2. NCBI lineage: Eukaryota > Metazoa > Chordata > Mammalia > Primates > Cercopithecidae > Rhinopithecus > Rhinopithecus bieti. The sequence goes on from NW_016804422.1 coordinate 2,299,723, forward strand.
AGAGCAAGACCCTGTCTCAAAAAACAAACACAAATAAAAATAGAAAACTTGCACACACTGGCCTGTACTCTCCCCCTGCTTCCTGGGCTCCGGCTTCCTGTGGGGTGTAGCTGGACCATTCTCAGCCACCATCTCTCCAGGACCCTGAGGGCCTCTTCCCTGGGTCTTAAAGGCACTCTTACTGCAAGGATTTCAAATACCTGGAGATCTGGGCTAACAGGAAAACTGGGTGGATCAAATAGGCTCTTAAGGCCACTGTGGTACCCCACTCCCTCTTTCAGCCCTCCTGTATGCTCTCAGAAAGGGGCATTTGCAAATCTTAAGTCCTATAAAGACAATAAAACACAGCACGACGATAGCGATGGGAGCTTGATGGACTATAGGAGAGGGAAGGGAAGAGTGTCCCAGGTAGAGGGAACCGAATATACAAAGGCCCAATATAGAGAAAAGCAGCCATGGCTGATGAGAGAGGAGGAGCGGGTGTGAGGAGCAAAGATGCGAGGGCTTTAGACAGGGAATAGCACTGCCTGGTTTCTGGTTTTTTTTTTTTTTTTTTTTTTTTTTTTTTTCTGAGACGGTCTCGCCTGTCGCCCAGGGCTGGAGGCTGCAAGGCCGGATCTCAGCTCACTGCAAGCTCCGCCTCACGGGTGTTACGCCATTTCCTCCTCAGCTCGAGTAACTGGGACTACAGGCCGCCACCGTCGCCCGCTAGTTTTTTGTATTTTTTTAGTAGGAGGACCGGGGCTTTACCGTGTTAGCCAGGATGGTCTCGACTCCTGACCTCGTGATCTGCCCGTCTCGGCCTCCCAAAGTGCTGGATCTACAGGCTTGAGCCCACCGCGCCCGGCGCTTGGTTTCTGTTTTTAATGCGCCCCCTTTTCCCCACACTTGCTCCGCCACTGGCCACCACTGGCACTCGGTGAAGAGAGGGTGGTGGGCCTAGACACCCGACAAGCCGGGCCCCGCGGTCTTCCAAGTTTCAGATCAGCAAGATCGTCTTTCGAGGTAAAGTCGCTGTCCTTGCAGTTAGTAGGATGGACCCCCACTCCCCCAGGGCGGGGGCGCAGACCGCTACGGGCAGAGCGCGCTTTCACCGTGAGATAGGCACGGACGCAGCGTTCGGACTGAAGCGCGGAAAGGGAGCAGTAGGGCTGGACGGGTGAAGCTGAGGCGGATGAAGAGTGAGGGTGCGGGGTTCGGGGATGAGGCGCGGAGCCAGGAGGACCAGAACCAGGTAGGACCAGCGAGCTGTCGACCCCGCCGCGCACTCTTGGGGCCGCGCGGGGCGCTGCTCTCCGATGGTGAACGATACAGCCCGGGCGGGCTTCGTCGGCGGGCGGCGGCGCGCGCGCCTGCGTGGTGTGTCACGGGGCGGGGCGAGCGCGGCGCGGCGCGGCGCTCCCGGCCTGGCGTTGTGGCTCTGCAGCCCCTGCCACCTTCCCTGCACCTGCCCTGCCCGGCCCCATGTACCGCGCGCTGTACGCCTTCCGCTCGGCGGAGCCCAACGCGCTGGCGTTCGCCGCCGGCGAGACCTTCCTGGTGCTGGAGCGAAGCAGCGCGCACTGGTGGCTGGCAGCGCGGGCGCGCAGTGGTGAGACCGGCTACGTGCCTCCAGCCTACCTGCGCCGCCTGCAGGTGAGTGCGCCCCTCCCCGCCCGGCCTCCGCGCCCCTGCGGCAGGACCCCTTCACAGCACTGCGGAACCGACCCAGGAACCCCACCCGTTCCGGGACCCGAGGCCAAGACCTCTATCAGAGAGGGAGTTTGAGAACCTGACCCTGAGACCCCCGGACCCACGGGGACTGAGACCCCTTGCCAAGAGTCAGCATCACCCACAAAAGACCAGGCCCTTGACAGCCCAATCCCGATCGACCAAAAGCCTAACTCTGGGACTGAGATTCGTCAGGACCTCAGACCCTTCAGTATCGAGTCCGCTATCCGAATGGCGACCCTGAGCCGCACCGAATCCTGGCCAATTATTCAAATCCCTGAGACCCCAGACCCTTAATATGCCCTTTCTCTGGATTCCTAGGACCCCACAACCAACCTCCCTCCTTCCCTCCCTTCCTTCTCCCCCCACTCCCCCCCACACCTTGCCCCCCGTTGGAGCCACCACTGAAACCTGGACCACCTTGGACACCACCTGTTTCCCCAACCATCCTCCAGGTCCTCAACCCCCAACTTGGACCCTAGAGCTATAGACATCTCCATCCCCTATGTGACACCCAAGCTTTGGTAGTGTCTTCCACTAGCCTGTGCTCAGCCACCCTCTAAGCTCTTAAGTCTCTCCCAACCTTATTTGAACCAAGGACCCATGCCCCTTTTGACACTGTCTGGCACTGCTCCCTCCACTCCCCAACTCTGACTTCTCAAACTGTCTTCCTTTGAAAGTGAGGGGCTCCATCCCTTCTTGTCCCCAGCCTGGAGTGAGGACTGCTCCCATTGTGACGAATTGAGTTCTTATAGCTTCCCCTGGTCTGACCGTGGCCCCATTTCCTTCCAGTGGAAGCTGCAGTCCCAGTTCCTGTTTCCCTAAGAGTAGCCCTGCTGCGGGGGTTGGGGTGTGGTATCTCCAGCTGGTCTATTCTGACCACGGGGGAAGAAGGGCCCAGAGCTGCCGGGCCTGTGCCAGACACCCCCGCCCCGTCCTAGTCGCTATCCTTTAGGAAACATCCTGTCCCAGCCCGGTTCAGGACAGAAATAACGGGATAAATTTGGAAGTGTCATCTGGTCTTACCAGGGAGGATGGGCCCTGGGGGCCTAGGGGCTTCCTCATAGACCCGTGGCGTGATCCCATCTAGGAGTGCCAGGGTGGGAGTGGGGGCTGTGGACACCATGGCTGCTGTGTGTCAGACCCAGTAAGTGTGTCAGACCCAACCTCTTTGGGAATGGGGTCTCATTGAAGGTCTCTGAGGAAAGTCCTGTCTCTTCCCCTACTGGGCATAGCTCAAGGACCTGTGAGTCCCCTGTCCCCAGCCAGGACCAGTGGGGCAAGGTATTTGGGAGGGCAGAGAGGCTACCATCTTCTCTGTCACTGTCTCTCAGTTTCTTTCTGCGTGTCTCTGTCTGGATTGCTGTGACTCTGTGCCTCTGCCTGTGTCGTTCCGACTCCACCTATGTGTGTTTTTGTTTCTTCCTCCAGCTCCCCCCACACTCTGGCTCTGGCTCTCAGTTTCTTTCTGCATTGTTTTCCTCTCAGTTCCTCTCTGAGCTCCTCTCTTTCCCCATTCCTTTCTCTCCCCCCGCCCCCTCTCTCTGTGTCTCTTTCTCTTTCTGTCCCCCATCTCCTCTCCCTGCACTCTGGCACACCTCATACCACCTGGAGGGCTTTGCTGACCTCTGTGCCCGCCTGTCTGTCCCCAACAGGGAAGCTTCTCAAACCCATGGTGGAGTGAATTCATCTCAGCTCTGGGGCTCCTGTGTAGCCTGATGGACTACGTGTACCAAGGCCAGGGGAGGGCTGGGGGTAGCTGGTTTGATAGCTGCTACCCCATACCCCCCATGCCAGATAGGCGGAGTAGACTGGACCCCTGGGATGTTGGGGATGGCAATAAGAGCCTGGGGCAGGGGCTAGGCCGCTCTCTCATGTTTATCTTTTGCCGCAAACGCAGAACAGCTTCCCAGGGCAGGTCTGGAAGCTTGCTGAGACACCCTGTGGGGATGAGGGCCAGCAGCAGGGTTAGGGAGGGTAAGTCCCTTTGACCCATTCTCAGCACCCAGGGCCTACAGAGGACTCTTAGAAGGACAGGGCTGTTCTGGGGTGTGACCTTGGTTTTGTGGAAGATCAGCAAGATGCAGAGTGATGTATTAAGGATTCCAGATACTGGAGGCTTCCTGTTTGGCATCTCAACCTGGGCTCTGAGCCAAGACCAGGGATAGACTAGGTATGCGCTCTTGGCTGCAAGCTGGGAGTCCCTGGGCTATGTTTTTGCTTTAGACCTCTGATTTTCAGAAACATCTTAGCCAAGAGCCTTGCTGTGGGGTAAAATCCTGATCGGGACCTAATATGTAATGTGGCAGCATGGGGGTCACCTGTGCCTCAGCTCCCTGAGTGATGCGGTTTGAGAACCCAGTTCCATATTCTGGTTCAACTTTCTGTGCTATGTCTAGCATTCAAGGCTTTAGCTGTATTGGTTCTTTGCCCTGGGTTCTATCTTGGGCTGGGTCTGGGCTGAGCACCTCCATTTGGCCTTCAGGTCTAATTGCTGTCCCCTGCCCCCCAGGGCCTGGAGCAGGATGTCCTCCAGGCCATTGACCGGGCCATCGAGGCTGTACACAACACAGCCATGCGGGATGGTGGCAAGTACAGCCTGGAACAGCGTGGAGTCCTCCAGTGAGTGTTGGGGGGAGTGGAGTGGGACCTCCCGGTGAGCATGGTGGGGTCGGGTTCTTCAGTGAGTGTCATGGGAAATGCAAGGGTTGGCAGGGGTAGTGGGGGAGTGGCACCTCCCAGTGAGCATGGTGGGGTCGGGTCCTTCAGTGAGCACCAGGAGTGTGCAGAGTGCAGGATTAAGGATAGTATAGGGTACTGCAGGCTGGGGTGGAGCATGGAGGAGATGGGGGTGTCTGAGGGGCCTGGGCTGTGGGGTCCCAGCATCCCACAGGGGCATATGAGGACTTTGAGGTGTGAGATGCAACCCCCCAATAGCCTCCCTTTCCCTCCATCAGGAAGCTGATCCACCACCGGAAAGAGACCCTGTCACGCAGAGGCCCCTCAGCCTCCAGTGTTGCAGTTATGACCCCATCAACCAGTGACCACCACTTGGATGCTGCTGTGGCCAGGCAGCCCAATGGGGTGTGTCGAGCTGGGTTCGAGCGGCAGCACAGCCTACCCAGTTCTGAGCATCTTGGGGCAGATGGAGGCCTCTACCAGGTGTGTGGTGAGGGCATTCTGGAGAAGGGAGGTGGGTGGGGCTTAAGGCTTCATCCAGAGGCTCAAGGGGTCCACTCAGGAGTGATGCAGCCCAGAGCCATAGTCCCGCCCACACCCAGGGCTCAGGGCCCGAGCCTGGCTGCCGCCCTAGATGTCAGTCTGTCCTCCCAGATCCTACTTCCATCTTCCAGATCCCACTTCCATCTTCCCAGATCCCACCACAGCCTCGCCGAGCAGCACCCGCTACACCTCCCCCACCAGTGAAGCGCCGAGACCGAGAGGCCCTGATGGCCTCTGGGAGTGGTAAGAAGGGTTAGGGGGATTCAGGTGGAGGCACCCTATGCTTGGAATGGTTGTTCTGCCTGTGTCAGGGAGATGGAGGCTCTAAGCTTGGGAGGAGGGCAGGACTCCCATGTTGGGGCAATTAGGGGCTCTGGGCTTTGTGAGGACACAGTGCCTAGCAGAGAAACTAGCTCCTGTATTGGGGGACAGGGGATCTGGGCTGTGAAGGGTATGGTTTTCCAGGGGGCTGCCGTGGCACAGCTTCTACTCACTGCTTGCAGGTGGCCACAACACCAGGCCCTCCGGGGGTAACTCTGTATCCAGCAGCTCCTCAGTCAGCAGCACCTCCCTGGACACGCTCTATACCGGCTCCAGCCCATCTGAGCCGGGTTCCAGCTGCTCACCCACACCCCCACCTGTGCCCCGCCGAGGCACCCACACCACTGTGTCCCAAGCCCAGCCCCCTCCCTCCAAGGCATCAGCACCTGAACCCCCTGCAGAAGAAGAGCTGGCAGCTGGTACAACCTCAGCCTCTGATGACCTGGAAGCCCTGGATACACTGAGCCTGGGGACCACAGAGGAGAAGGCAGCAGCTGAGGCGGCTGTGCCCAGGACCATTGGGGCCGAGCTGATGGAGCTGGTGCGGAGAAACACTGGCCTGAGCCACGAATTATGCCGGGTGGCCATTGGTGTCATAGTGGGCCACATCCAGGCTTCCGTGCCGGCCAGCTCACCTGTCATGGAGCAGGTCCTCCTCTCACTCGTAGAGGGCAAGGTGAGGGTGGACGGCACAGCAGGGCCACCCTGCTACCCACCCTGTTCCCACCGTCACACACTGTCCAGCCTGTACATTACAGGTATTTCTCAAGCTCTGGCTCTGAGCTCTTACTGTGCTGGGCACTGGGGACATTGAGCTGATTTCTGAAGCAGAAAGGAAGGACAAGCATTCCAGGCAGATGCGCAGCCTGGACAAGGGCCACAAGGCAAGACTGAGCCTGGCTTGTGGGAGGAAGTAGAACAAGGCCTGCAGGGCTGGAACACAGGGAGTGAGGGAGTGGGTGCTGTAAGAGGAGGTGAGACCTGGGGCAGGTGACAGATGAGACCAGATGCGGGTGACCACGAGTTCTGTCTGGCTGCAGGGAAGGAATGGACAGAGGGCATGGGTGAGGGTAGTGCCTTGCTGACCTTGGCAGTAAGAGACATGGGTGCTGGGAGAGCTGTGATGGAGTCCTAGCTGCTGACTTGGACGAGAGGGAGTGAGGTGTGTGGGCATCATGGGATGGGTGGGATCCTTGGCACTCACGAGCAGGATGGGGGCGGTGAGCCCAACATACATGATTGGGGTCAGACAAACCAAAGGTCCCTCTTTAGGGCTCCGTGATTCCTCTTACACTTCTAGTTTGGGTGTTGGGGAGTGGGCCAATGGGCTTGGCTATGCTGGGCACAACAGCCAGTTCCTGGTCAGCAGGGTTCAAGGAAAATGTGGCAAGTTGGTAGATGACAGGCCTGTGCCGTTTTGTGTGGAATGGGAGAGTGAGGTCTCAGAGTCACATTCTGGCAGTGACAGAGTTCATGGCCCTCCTAGTTGGGGATGTTTATCCAGGTCTGGGATGAGAGGCGAGCTGTTGAAAACCCCCTACAGATGAGTCTTCTGTTGACTCCTGTCCTGGGAGGTCATCAAGACCGGAGTTGAGCCCCCTGTCCAGTGTGGGCCAGGAGGGACTTGAGTTCATGGAGTATAGGTCCACAGGTGGACTCTCCAGGCCTTGGAGGCTTCCCGGAGATGGTGAGGGCAGGAAGTGTGCTGAGTCATGCCTTGCCCTCTCCCCTTAGGACCTCAGCATGGCCCTGCCCTCAGGGCAGGTCTGCCATGACCAGCAGAGACTGGAAGTGATCTTTGCAGATCTGGCTCGACGGAAGGACGACGCCCAGCAGCGCAGCTGGGCACTGTATGAGGACGAGGGTGTCATCCGCTGCTACCTGGAGGAGCTGCTGCATATTCTGGTAAGGGTAGGGGCCCACACACACACCCCACATGGGAAACAGTGGTCCCTGCCCTGTAGCATCCCTCACGGTGCTAGGAGTCTCCCCTACACATATGTGCTCAGCCCTCTCTTGTGTGGCCGCACAGCTCTGCTCATGCTGGCTGACACTCTCACTTTCTCATTTCTCTAGACTGATGCAGACCCTGAAGTTTGCAAGAAAATGTGCAAGAGAAACGAGTTCGAGTCTGTCCTGGCCTTGGTGGCCTATTACCAAATGGTATGTGCAGGATGGAGGGGAGGGGTAATGGAGAGACCTAGGTAGTGGGGGAGTTTCAGGCACTGAGCATGCAGGGTTCCCTGCCAGGAACACCGAGCATCGCTGCGGCTGCTGCTTCTCAAGTGCTTTGGCGCCATGTGCAGCCTGGATGCAGCCATCATCTCCACGCTTGTGTCATCTGTGCTGCCTGTAGAGCTGGCGAGGGACATGCAGACAGACACGCAGGGTGAGGCTGGAGGGCGGAGTGGGAGGGAACTTCCTGCCATCTGGAGGGTGTTCCTGCCATCTGCTGGGATTTCCTGCCATCTTTGGGGACTCTGACTGCCTCCCTTGTCCCCCCAGACCACCAGAAACTCTGTTACTCTGCCCTCATCCTGGCCATGGTCTTCTCCATGGGAGAGGCAGTGCCCTATGCACACTATGGTAAGAATGCAGTCGCTGACCAGCTGATCACAGGTCCTAAGCCAGTGCCCATTGCCCAAAGGCCTGGGACCTGCTGACTCTACAGCCTAGCAGGGATAGGCTATCCCCAAGGCTCATAGAAAGCCAGGAAGGGTGGGTGGTGCGGGGGTCGGGGGAGAATGGGGCTGCAGACTTCTGTGCACCTCTCTCGCAGAGCACCTGGGCACGCCTTTCGCCCAGTTCCTACTGAGCATCGTCGAGGATGGGCTGCCCTTGGACACCACAGAGCAGCTGCCAGACCTCTGTGTGAACCTGCTTCTGGCTCTCAACCTGCACCTGCCAGGTGGGGTGGGGCCTGGCCGGGTGGTGGCTGAGCACATGAGTGCTCTCAGGCTCAGCACCCTGTCTATACCCATGTCCTTCCTTAGCCCCTGACCAGAATGTCATCATGGCTGCCCTGAGCAAACACGCCAATGTCAAGATCTTCTCCGAGAAGCTGTTGTTGCTCCTGAACAGAGGGGGTGAGGGCTCGGGAATCTGCACGGGTACCACTTTGATGCCCTGTGACTCCATGACCCCTGCCATGACTCCCGTAACCCCCTGGGGTGACTCTGGGACCCCCACAAGGTCCACCCTGACCGCTGTGACCCCTGCCTCCTAGATGACCCTGTGCGCATCTTCAGACATGAGCCACAGCCGCCACACTCTGTCCTCAAGTTTCTGCAGGATGTGTTTGGCAGCCCGGCCACAGCTGCCATCTTCTACCACACAGACATGATGGCTCTCATTGACATCACTGTGCGGCACATCGCAGACCTGTCACCGGGAGACAAGGTGCCTGGAGGTGGCTGCAGCAGGGAGGGTCACTGTGTGGAAACTGAAACAAAATGGTGGGGGTCATGAGTGGAGATGAGGGGCCACAGTCACTGCTGGAGCCAGGTAGGTGAAGGAGGCCACGATAGGTGCACCAAGACCCAAAGGAGCCAGCCATGAGGTGATCTGGAGGTGATGTGACTGGAGGAGGCTGGAGAGGAGGGAGTGGTGGGAGATGAGGCATGGAGGATGGAGTTTACACAAAGCCTCGGAGGCTGCTGCAGGAGGTCGTGATCTCAGGAACGGGGAATGTGATGTAATTAATATCCCACATGGAATCTGAACTGCATGCCAGCAGAGTGGAAGCCAGCCAGCGGGGAAGCAGCCGCAGTGGTCCAGGTGGCATGGATGGGGTGGGGACGGGATAGGCCACGGCAGTGGTAAGAAGAGGCCAGCTGTAGAGTGTTTAGTAAGTGGATCTGGCAGGGCTTGCCACTTATCTTGAGCAGCTAGATGGATGAAGTGCTGATTTTTGAAGTTGGGGAGGCTGGGAGAACTTCTTGGGGGAAGATAGAGAGTTGTGTTTTGAATGTGTCAAGAGTGGGGAAATACCTACTAGATACCGAGGTACCGAAGGCATCAGGGAGGCAGTGGGGAATGAGTTGAGACTAGAGAGACATTTTGGAGTTGTCTCTGCAGAGATATGATGGGAAGCCTGTGACAGTGTGATTGCCTCAGAAATGAGATAGATAGGTGAGCAGGAAGCTTGGGCTGCAGCCCTGGGCACAACTGAAACAACTAGGGAGAAACCCAGGAAGAGAACCAAGAAAGCAGGAGCCCAAAGCCCCGTGTTTAGAGGAAGATGATCAGCCATCTCTACACCGTTAGGAGCCTGAGCGAGACTGGGGTTGGCCATTGGATTCACCACACAGAGGTCAGTGGTGCCTGACAAGCAGTGTCAGTGGGGTGCAAGGAGGAGAGTCAGAATGAAAGTTTGAGAGAACTTGAAGTTATTGGGGAGTAGAAATGAGGGGAGGGTTGGAAGCAGTAAATGGAGACAACTCTTGTGAATTTTTTGTGAAGGGGAAGAGAAAAATAGGGAGGTTGCTGGAGGGAGATGGCATGGGGATAGGGAGAGTTTTGTTTGTTTGTTTGTTTGTTTGTTTGTTTTTTGAGATGGAGTCTCCCTCTGTTGCCAAGGCTGGAGTATAGTGGCGTAATCCTGGCTCATTGTAACCTCCGCCTCCTGGGTTCAAGTGATTCTCCCCTCAGCCTCCCAAGTTGCTGGGATTACAGGCACCCACTACCACACCCAGCTAATTTTTATATTTTAGTAGAGATGGGCTTTCGCCATGTTGGCTAGACTGGTCTTGAACTCCTGACCTCATGCGATCCACCTGCCTCAGCCTCCCAAAGTGTTGGGATTACAGGTGTGAGCCACCGCGCCTGGCCAGGGAGAGTGTTTTGAAGATGGGGGATGTTGGCCAGGTGCAGTGGCTCATGCCTGTAATCCCAGCACTTTGGGAGGCTGAGGTGGGTGGATCACTTGAGGTCAGGAATTGGAGACCAGCCTGGCCAACATGGTCTCTACTAAAAATACAAAATATGAAAAATACAAAAATTAGCTGGGCATGGTGGTGGGAGCCTGTAATCCCAGCTACTTGGGAGGCTGAGGCAGGAGAATTGCTTGAACCCGGAAGGCGGAGGTTGCTGTGAACCAAGATCACACCACTGCACTCCAGCCTGGGCGACAGATGGGGGATGTTGGCCGGGTGCAGTGGCTCACGCCTATAATCCCAGCAGTTTGGGAGGCCAAAGCAGGAGGACCACTTGAGTCCGTGAGTTCAAGATCAGCCTGGGCAACATAATGAGACCTCTGTATAGCCTGATGGACCACAGTAAAAAATAAAATTAGCTGGGCATGGTGGTATGCACTTGTAATTCCAACTACTTTGGAGGCTGAAGTGGGAAGATTATTTGAGCCCAGGAGGTCAAGGCTGCAGTGAGCCATGATTGTGTCATTGCACTCTAGCCTGGGCAACAGAGCCAGATCTTGTGTCTTTAAAAAACAGACAAAAATGGTAGGGATGATGGTGCATGTTCTGAGCCAGAGGGAATGGTCCAGCAAGCACAGAGAGATAGGTGGCGTGTTGGAGATGGTGAGCCACCACAGGAGTCAAGTGGATGGGGCAGGAGAGGGAGTCCAGGTCCAGGCCCACATGGACAGGAGCTAGGGCCGCTCATTCTGGTAGGGATAGGTGAGATGTGGGTACTGAGGGGAAGGACAGGTTTCTGCAAGATTTCTTCTGTATTCTCTATGAAGCACAAAGCCAGCTGACCAGGTAGGTAGGTTTCGAAGACAGAGAGGGTGGGTATTATTGCTACTCTAGGGGAGAGTGACACAACAGAGAAAAGCAGCGGGAGGCCTAGGCAGTGCTGCGTGTCCATTTGAGGTTTGTGGTGGTGAATGACATTCAGGCCTGCACATGGCTCTGCATTTGTCTATAGCTTAGACACTGGCATTTGATGTGCAGGCACCTCGGTATGACTCCCAGGGCTGGGACTTAGCAGGGTGTGCTGCCTAAAGGAGGTTTTGGTATTATTCCTCTAAGTAAAGGTAAAGAGAAAAATGAGGGATGTTGAGGGAAGCAGACATAGTGCTAGGTCAAGTTAATGGATTGGGGGTCTCTGTAAGAACAAGCTGTCAAGTCATAAGGGCTGGCCAGGCGCAGTGGTTCACGCCTGTAATCCCAGCACTTTGGGAGGCCGAGGTGGGTGGATCACTTGAGGACTGGAGTTTGAGGCCAGCCTGGCCAACATGGCGAAACCCTGTCTCTTCTAAAAAAAATACAAAAATTAGCTGAGCAGTTTGGCGCATGCCTGTAATCCCAGCTATTTGGGAGGCTGAGGCAGGAGAATCGCTTGAACCCAGGGGGCAGAGGTTGCAGTGAGCCGAGATTGTACCACTGCACTCCAGCCTGGGTGACAGCATGAGACCCTGTCT
>NW_016804422.1:2313902-2326104 GCF_001698545.2 Rhinopithecus bieti
TATATATATAATACACACACACACACACACATATATAATAAGGGCTGTTGGAACTGGTTCAGCCAGAGGTGCTGGGAGTATAGATTGGAGGAGAGGCTGTTAGAGATGAATTCGGGGCATATGTAGGAGGTAGGATGGCCAGGTCTTAGACATGGCTTGAATATGAGATATGTGGGAGACAAGAAGAAAGAGGACATCATATTTCAGGCCTGTGCTTTTGAATCGACAACAGTGCTCTTTCTAAAGGTAAGAACATGAGAAATCCTTCAACTCTGGGAGGATGGGAAAGATCATGAGTTTGATTGTGGATATGTGGATTTGAGGTCTGTGAGATGTGCAGGAGATGACAAGTGGGCAGTTGAATATTCTCGTCTGGAGCTCACAGGGGAGCTCTAGGTGAGAGGTGTGAGAGTGGGTCACTATTTGAAGCTGGGAATGTGCACGAGATCTTCCAGGGCAAGAGAGGATAGGATGAGAAGCAGAGGGCCTCTGACTGACAGACAGAGGCACCTTGAGGGACCAGCTTCAAAGGATGGGCAGGACTTCCCTGGGCAGGCCCCATACCTGGGGCTGTCGGTGGCTGGGATGATTCATTTATTCACTTACTCAAAAACTATTGAAGACCAATTCTGCGCCAGGTATATTGTGGGTGCTGGGGATGCAGCCCTGATATTTAGGTCCACAGCCCTGGGGTCTGTGGGACAGTGGGGTCCTGTCCCTGACCAGTGGTGGTTGCAGTACTTCCCTGGGGTCCCTGAGCTGGCCTGCTCTTCCCACAGCTGCGCATGGAGTACCTCTCCCTGATGCATGCTGTAGTCCGCACCACACCCTACCTGCAGCACCGCCACCGGCTCCCCGACCTGCAGGCCGTACTGCGACGCATCCTGAATGAGGAGGAGACCTCACCCCAGTGCCAGATGGACCGCATGATTGTCCGAGAGATGTGCAAGGAATTCCCGGTGCTGGGGGAGGCTCCCAGCTAGCATCTTGCTGTCCTCCCTTCCCTGCAGCTCCAGTCAGTGTGCAGGGGACTCAGGGGCTTGGCCCTAAGAATGTTTTGCACTGACAGTGGGAGGGGATAAGGTGGCAGAAGGAACCTGAGCAGGACCCCCCACCTGAAGTAGAACTCACGAGAGGGGCCAAGTGTAGGATTGGGGACCATGGTCTGGGAGCTGTTCTGGGGCAGGGGGAATATGCAAGCTAAAACTCCTCTATACCCTGGTAGGCTTCCTTTTCAGCATGCCCCCCTCTTCACCCCACACCCACGTGTACACTCAGAGTCCTGCTGCTGCTCCAGGCTGGACCAGACCCCCGTCCCCACCCCTCCTGGTCTGTATCCTGGGCCTCAGCAAGCCATGCCCCTGGGGTGAAGGGAGGCATCTCCCACCAGCTCTATTCTTTGCCTTAGCTTTGCAGTGAGTGCTGCTCATGTGCTCCCCTCTACCCCCACATGGGGGTCGCTGCCCTTCACTCCTACCCCCAGAGGCCTTGGCCAAGCTGCTGCTTTGAAAGCGGGATCTTGGAGACATGCCATCTATCCCAGAGCCTTATGGAACAGGATGATGGCACTGAGAAAGCCAATGACCGAATCTCTTTTCTCTGTAAAAATGTAGACTGAAAAGCCATGTGTATTTTCCTATGTGCTGTAGCTCTCCTTTGGAAATAAATCACAGGCATCTGGAAACAGGCTTCCCTGTATGATCTTGGGAGACAGTGGGAGAGGATGGGCATAAGTACTGGGGCCTCAGGACCCCATCACTGCAGCTTGCACTGACTTCTCCAGCCTGAGGAGGTGATGGACCCTGACAGGCCTGGCCTTCAAGGTCCTTTGAGCCCAGTTCCAGCCTCTCTTTCCTGAGCTCCCACTTCTCCCGGACCCCAGCCACAGCCAAGTGCCCCCCAGTGGCCCATTTGCAGGTGTCTGCATCTCCAGGCTTCACTTACACACTTAATCTTTCTTTTTCTCTCTCTTTTTTTTTCTTTTGAGACAGGGTCTCACTCTGTTACCCAGGCTCACTGTAGCCTTGACCTCCCAGGCTCAAGTGATCCTCCTGCCTCAGCCTCCTGAGTAGCTGAAACTACAGTAGTCACCATGCCCAGCTAATTTAAAGGTTTTTTTGGTAGAGACAGGGTCCTACTGTGTTGCTCAGGCTGGTCTCGATCACCTCAGTTCTGGTGATCCTCCTGCCTTGGCCTCCCAAAGTGCTGGGATTATAAGCATGACCCATTGCACCGGTCCACTTACATCTTTCACTTACATCTTTTGCTTTGCTTTGAATACCGGTACTGTCCCCCTGTTGAAACCCTATTGTCCTTCATAATTGTTCTCAAGCAGGCCCCTACCTACCCCCAGCCCTGGCCTCTGAATGCTTGGACCTGTCCAGCCCTATTTTCTTCCCCCATTTGTCCTTGTTTCCCCAAGATCACCTCATCTTACAACCTCAGCAGAGATTTGGTAATCATGGTAGGGCAGAAAGAGGGTCTTAACAAGCATGGGGTTAGGTCTCCATTACTGTTTTAGAGGAACTCAGGGCCAAAATTTGGCAAAAACTTCTTTCTTGTGGGCTCCTGAGTTAGCAAAGAAGTTCTCGCCATAAGTCTGGGAGCAGAGTCAGAAACCCACAGGCAGACAACAGAAGTGTTTTTGTTTCTGTTTTCTAGATTGAGTCTCGCTATCTTTTCAAGGCTGATGTCCAACTCCTGGGCTGAAGCAGTCCTCCCACTTCACTTCCCGAGCAGCTGGGACTACAGGCACACACCACTGTGCTTCACACAGAAGTGGTTTTCATCAGTTCCCTTTATTTTTTACCCAAACTCCTCATTCATCAGATGGTTCCACACATCAGGAATCACTGACGCTGCTTATTCTTTCTCCTTGGGGTGCTGAAAACAGAGGGCAATTATCCTTCCAAAAAGAAGGTAAAGCAGCACAGGGAGGCAAGGGCTAAGGATGGGACTCCCCAGCAAGAGGCTCTCAGAAGTTGAGGCAGGAACATTCCATAGGAAACCCATGGGAGCAAAGTATGGGGCCTGGTGGGGGACGCCCTGCTCACCGCTGACTCTGTCAGAAGGCCAGGTGCACAGGCTCACACGGACCTGAGGAGGGGTTGACAGTGTTTGGCCCCCAGTAAAGCTCTGTGGGACACAACCTGGTTACTAACTTTTTTTTTTTTTTTTTCTTTTTGAGACGGAGTTTTGCTCTTGTCCCCCAGGCTGGAATGCAATGGCGTGATCTTGGCTCACTGCAACCTCTGCCTCCCGGGTTCAAGCGATGATTCCCCTGCCTCAGCCTCCCGAGTAGCTGGGCTTACAGGTGCCCACCATCACATCCAACTAATTTTTGTATTTTTAGTAGAGATGGGGTTTTACCATGTTGGTCAGGCTGGTCTCGAACTCCTGATCTCAGACGATCCACCTGTCTCAGCCTCCCAAAGTGCTGGGATTACAGGCCCAGCCCCCTTTTTTTTTTTTTTTTTTTTTTGAGACAGAGTCTCGTTCTGTGGCTCAGGCTGGAGTGCAGTGGCATGATCTTGGCTCACTGCAACCCTTGCCTCCTGGGTTCAAGCAATTCTTCCTGCCTCAGCCTCCCCCGTAGCTGGGATTACAGGTGCCCGCCACCCCACCCGGCTAATTCCTGCATTTTTAGTAGAGATGGAATTTCGCCATGTTGGCCAGGCTGGTCTTGAACTCCTGACCTGAAGTGACCCACTCACCTCCGTCTCCCAAAATTCTGGGATTACAGGCATCAGCCACCATGCCCGACCTGGTTACTACTGTTAACCCTGGAGACATTTGGCCTCCCTTTTCATTTCCAGAGTTGATGACACTGACTTCCAGTCACAACTCCTTTCTCACTGCGGTGCGGAAGGCAGGGAAGTATTCTCATGAGATAGTGTATTTCAGTAGAAAGCACAGGTCCTCAGGAAGCTGAGACAGGGACATTGGACAGCCTCTGTGACTTGCCGTGTTTCCTGTCATGATGCACACACAAACCTTGTGGGAACGGTAGGACTGTATTGTGCCATCGGTCCCAGTGCTGGCACCTAGGTCAAACAAGGTATGGCCCCATGGCAGAAGCCTCTACTCACTTCTGCCCAAGGTGGGCCCTGGCACCTGTTTGTAAGAGAAGCAGAAGCCCCAGCTGATGAAGTTACATAAATGCTGACTCCTGGTAGCAAGCATGCTCTGAGGGACTCCAGGGCCTCTTCAGCAAACACCCTTGTGGTGGCCTCACAACACAAAATTACAACCAAAGGCAGATTATGATTAGCCAGAGAAGTCCTCTTGGGGAGGGAACTGTCTTTGATAGAACACATCTATGGCTGCATGGAAGGTTGGTAGATGTGATATGTGGCTAGGCAGTAGGAAGGGCAATGAGAGAGAGCATTAAGCCACCCCAAGAAAGGGTAGTGTTTGGGTAGAGTTGAGACTAATTCAAATTTTGGGGGACAGTGATGGGGTTTGGGCTGACTTCTGGGTCAGAAATTTCTGAAGCTACAGCTAGGAATGGGCGTGTAAGTATGCGGGTGGCTCATGCCTGTAATCGCAGCATTTTGCGAGGCTGTGGCGGGAAAATCGCTTGAGCCCAGGAGTTTGAGACCAACCTGGACAGCATAGGAAGACCCCATCCCTACAAAAAATACAAAAATTAGCTGGATGTGGTGGCCCGCACCTGTAGTCCCAGCTACTCGGGAGGCTGAGGTGGAAGAATCACTTATGCTCAGGAGCAATCGCACCACTGCACTCCAGCCTGGGTGAGAGTGAGACCCAAAAAAAAAAAAAAAAAA
The DNA here is from genome assembly GCF_001698545.2 of Rhinopithecus bieti. Taxonomy (NCBI): domain Eukaryota; kingdom Metazoa; phylum Chordata; class Mammalia; order Primates; family Cercopithecidae; genus Rhinopithecus; species Rhinopithecus bieti. The sequence continues at coordinate 2,318,690 of NW_016804422.1, forward strand.
AAAAAAAAAAGTGCTGGCACCGTGTCTCTGGCACATGTGCTGAGCCATAAGCTGCACAAGCATAATGCCAACCCCAGGATGAGGGGTCAAGTAATTCTGCCTCAGCCTCCTGAGTAGCTGGGATTACAGGCACACACCACCACACCCAGCTAATTTTTGTATTTTTAATAGAGACAAGGTTTCTCCATGTTGGCCAGGCTGGTCTCAAACTCCTGACCTTGCGTGATCCACCCGCCTCGGCTTCTCAAAGTGCTGGGATTACAGGCGTGAGCCACCGCACCCGGTGTATCCATCCACTGTTGATGGCCTTTCAGTTGTTTCCAGTTTTTGTCTATTGCAAATACTGCTGCCAGGAGCACTGTTGTACATGTCTTCACGTTGCTCATATGCATTATTTTTGGAGGATATATTCCCAAATAAAGAGTGGAATTTTAGGGTCACAGGCAGATACTGCCAAATAGGTTTCCAAAGTAGTTGTACCCAATGTATGCTCCTTCAGTAGTGTCAGAGAGTTCAAGCTTTCCCTGTCTTTCCCAAAACTTGGTATTGTCAAGTCATTTTTATTTTAGCTATTCTGGTAGAATAGCTCGCCCCGCCTCCACCTCCCCTGCATTTTTTTTGGAGGTAAAGTCTTGTTCTGTTGCCCTGGCTGGAGTACAGTGATGCAATCTTAGCTCACTGCATCCTCCATCTCCCGGGTTCAAGTGATTCTCTTGCCTCAGCCTCCCGAGTAGCTGGGACCACAGGTGTGGGCCAACATGCCCAGCTAACTTTTGTGCTTTGAGTAAAGACAGGGTTTCGCCATGTTGGCCAGGCTGGTCTCAAACTCCTGGCCTTAAGTGATCTGTCCATCTCAGCCTCCCAAGGTGCTGGGATTACAGGCGTGAGTCACCTCACCTGACCAGTATTTATTTTTTTCAATTTGCATTTCCCTGATGACTAAAGAGGTTGAGCACCTTTTCATTATTATTTGAATGTTCTCTTTTGTGAAGTAACTATTCGAATCTCTTGCCCCATTTATCTGTTTGTGTATATTTTATTGATTTGTAGTATGGATTCAGGATATGAGTCCATGAATGTTCTATCTTAAAATATCTTCTACTTTTAATGTCTTTTGATAAAAGAAGGTTCTTAATTGTTACATAATCCAATTTATCAGTACTTGATTAGTTTTATTATTTCCTTTAGTACATTTTATGTCCTGTTAGACAATCCTGTCCTGTTAAAAAATCTTGGCCGGGCGCGGTGGCTCAAGCCTGTAATCCTAGCAGTTTGGGAGTCCGAGACGGGCAGTTCATGAGGTCAGGAGATTGAGACCATCCTGGCTAACACGGTGAAACCCCGTCTCTACTAAAAAACAAAAAACAGCCAGGGCGAGTGGGTGGCGCTGTACTCCCAGCTACTTGGGAGGCTGAGGCAGGAGAACTGGCATAACCCTGGCAGGCAGAGCTTGCAGTGAGCTGAGATCAGCCCACTGCACTCCAGCCTGGCGACAGACGCGAACTCCGTCTCAAAAAAAAAAAAAAAAATCGTTGACTGGCTGGTGGCTCATGCCTGTAATCCCAGCCTTTGGGAGGACAAAGCAGTTGACGGATCATTGAGCCCAAGAGTTCCAGACCAACCTGGGCAAAATGATAAGACCCTGTCCCTACAAAAAATTAAAGAAGTTAGCTGGGTGTGGTGGAAGCGATACCTGTAGTCCAGCTACTCAGAGGCCAAGGCAGAAGGGTCCCTTGAGCCTAGAAGTCAGGCACCAGGAGCTATATCGCGCACTGTACTCCAGGCTGGCCACAAAGTGAGACCCCCATCTCTAAAAAATTTTTTTAATTTTTGCTTCATAGACACTTGGAATAGCCACCCTGCACTCCAGCCCCCACCATCTTGTAAAAAAAAAAAAAAAAAAAAAAAAAAAAAAAAAAAAGTTGCTTAAAGTCATCTTTCAAGATTCCTCTTGGCCAGACGAGCTGGCTCACGCCTGTATCCAACACTTTGGAGGTTGAGGCGGGTGGATTACAGGGTCAGGAGATGAGACCATCCTAGCCACATGTAAACCCCATCTATACTAAAAATACAAAAATTAGCTGGGTGTGGGTGCATGCCGGTGTAATCGCAGCTACCTCGGAGGCTGGGCAGGAGAATTGCTTGAACCAGGGAGTCGAGGTTGCAGTGAACCAAGATGCACCACTGTATTCCAGCAGCCTGGTGACCAAGTGAACTCTGTCTCAAAAAAAAAAAAAAAAAAAAAAAAAAAAAACCCCACACACAAAAAACCAAGGTGTCTCTATACTGTTTCTAAGAACTGTATATTTCATCTTTCTTTTTACTCCAGATGGTCAAATTATATGGAGAGGGGATATGCAAGGCATGTGAAAAGGAGACGCATTTTTTTCAATATGGATATCCAGCTGATCCAGCATCATTTATTGAAAAGCCTATTCTTTCAGTTAATAGGGGTTGCTCCTGGGGGTGGGCGGGGGGAAATGCTTTCTTCATGTTGGCTCTGAAGAGCCACCCTTGTCAAAATTCAAGTTTCCACACATCTTCAGGCCCGTCTCTGAATTTCGTTCCATTAGTCTTCCTATCCTCGTACCAGTACCACACAATCTTGGTTTCTTTTTATTTTTTATTTTCATTTGTTTTTTAGAGACAGGGTCTCTCGCTCTGTTGCCCAGGCTGTAGTGCAGCAGGTGATCATAGCTTACTACAGCCTCAACCTCCCCAGGGCTCACATGATCCTCCCACTTCAGCCTCCCCAAGTAGCTGGGACTATAGGCATGTGCCACCACACCTGGCTAATTTTTGTATTTTTTGTAGAGATGGGGTTTTGCTATGTTGCTCAGGCTGCCAAATCTAGATTGTCAATTTACACACACACAAAATCTAGTGGGATTTTTAACTGAAGTTGCATCGAATCCATATATCAATTTGAGAGAACTGGCACCTTTATAATATTGACTTTTCCAATCTTGGAAGAATTTTTCACTTTATGTCTTTCTCATTTTTTTAACTTTTTTTTTTTTTTTTTTTTTTCAGATAAGGTCTGGCTGTGTTGCCCAGGCTGGAGTGCAATGGCATGATCTTGGCTCACTGCAACCTCTGCCTCCCAGGTTCAGGCACTTCTCCTGCCTCAGCCTCCAGAGTAGCTGGGATTACAGGTGCACAACAGCATGCCCAGCTAATTTTTTTGCATTTTTAGTAGAGATGAGGTTTCACCATGTTGGCCAGACTGATCTTGAACTCCTGACCTCAAGGGATCCACCCACCTTGGCCCTCCAAAGTGCTGAGATTTCAGGCATGAGCCACCATGCCAGGCCTATGTCTTTATTTTCCTCAATAATGTTTTATAGTTTTTTTGTATGTGTGTATGTAGTCTTTGCACATCTTTCATTAGGTTTATTCCTCAGCATTTGATATTACTTGATGCTATTGTAAACATCATTGTTTTTAAGAAATTACTTTTCTTTTGTTTGTTTTTCTCGTTCACTGCAACCTCTGCCTCCCAGGTTCAAGTGATTCTCCTGGCTCAACCTCCTGAGTAGCTGGGACTACAGGTGTCCACCACCACGCCTGGCTAAATTTCTGTATTTTTAGTAGAGACAGGGTTTCACCATGTTGGCCAAGCTGGTCTCAAACTCCTGACCTCAGGTGATCTTCCCGCCTCGGCCACCCAAAGTGCTGGGTTTACAGGCTTGAGCCAACACGCCCAGCCAAGAAATTTATTTTCTAATTGTTGCTGACATACAGAAATTACATCTGATTTTTATATATTGATCTTGTGTCCAACAACTTTGCCGAACACATTCTAACAACTTACGTATAGGTTCTTTTGAAATTTTTACATATACAATCCTACTGCTTGGGAATGAGTTTTTTTCCCTTCCAATCTTCATAACTTTTTATTATTTTTCTTGCCCTACTGCACTGGATAGGCCCTCCAATATAATACTGAGGCTTGTGGTCACGAATATAAAATGAGACCAATTATCATGGTGGTTTGTTTTCCTCCAGCAATGTTCTGCTGCGCTAGAGGCAAAGAATACATAGTCTGTTTTAACTGGGGTTAGATTTTAACCCAGCAAGTTTGTCTAAGAAGAACAGGGCAGGGAGTTGCCATGGCACTGGACTCTGTAAGGCTAATGGCACAGGTCAATAGCTGAGATGATGTACAATGGATTGGAGATCTCAGTGAGGTCAAAGAACTGCTGAATAATTGAGCTGGACAGGTTGGCCAGGTCTTCTCCTGGAAAGGTACACCTGGCTGGGAGTAGACAAACACAGGGTGGGGTGGAAAAGGCAGGAGAAGGAAAGACGCTGTGAAGTGTTAGCAGGCAGTATCTGCCACAACCTTACCCTCTGGTCTTCTGATATCTCCATCTGCCCCCCAAGAGCCTCAAATCCAGGTCTCTAGGTCCTGGGTGGACCTCTAGTTGGGAGTTGATAAGAGAATGAGGATAGGCTGGGCACGGTGGCTCATGCCTGTAATCCCAGCACTTTGGGAGGCCAAGGCGGGCAGATCACTAGATGTCAGGAGTTTGATACCAGCCTGGCCAACATGGTGAAACCTCGTCTCTACTAAAAATACAAAAATTAGCTGGGCATGGTAGTGGGTGCGTGAAATCCCAGCTACTTGGGAGGCCGAGGCAGAAGAATCGCATAAACCTGGGAGGTGGAGGTTGCAGTGAGCCGAGATCACACCACTTCACTCCAGTATGGGTGACAGAGTGAAACTCCATCTCAAGAAAAAAAAAAAAAAAAAAAAATAGAATGAGGTTAAACCACATAAGGGTCTTATTAGGAGGCAAGGGCAAGATTTGGAGGTGGAGAGAAGAACTATCACCACTATCACCAACATTTGGTTTTTGTTTTTTTACTGGGAGCATTAGGAACTGCCACTGGGGCTGGGGCATAGAGGTGAGTGCAGATGGAAGGAGTGGGGCTCCACAAAACAGCCACAAAGGGAGGATGACAGTGGGGACACACAGCAGGGAGCAACATGGAGAGCGATCTGCAATCGATCTCACCGCTCAGGAGTGAGGAGCTTTGCTCTCCAAAAGGAGTGTTAGCTGGGGCCAGCGCCAGCCCTGTAGGTGAGAGGGCAGGGCTTGATTTCCCTCAGCCATAGTCCCTTTATGCCTCTGCACATTTGCCCACCCCCCATCCCTATCCCTCCCTGCCCTTCCTTTGCAGATGCAGATGCCCCCTTGGTCATTCAAGGCATTGCTCGGGCATCTTATGCAAGAAGGCTTGCCAGGTCTCGAAGGTGACTCAGACACCTCCTCTGGGACCTTAGCACCCTTCCCCAGCAGAGCCCCTGCCTGTCTCCCTCTGTGGCGTTAGGTTTTGTGCCCTCTACTCACTAGATTGTGGACCCAGAAAGCGCTGGTGCTGTCAAAACCACTTCTGGGTTGCCAGGCTCACACCTATAATCCCAGCACTTCGGGAGGCCAAGACGGGCGGATTGCTTGAGCCCAGGAGTTCGAGACCGGGAGTTCAATACGTGGTGAGACCCCCGTCTCTACAAAAAATGCAAAAATTAGCCAAGTGTGGTGACACGTACCTGTAGTCCCAGCTACTCGGGAGGCTGCGGTGGGAGAATCACGTGAACCTGGGAAGTTCGAGGCTACGGTGAGCTGTGATCACCACTGCACTCCGAAAGAGTAAGACCTTGTCTCTAAATAAATAAATACGTAAAACCACTCTGGGGGACTCGCCTCTCCAGCCCCTGCACCGATTGGCTCTCATTCAAAGGAGTTCAGCCCTAAGCACCTCTGCAGATCCTCCACCCCCACCCACAAACCCGTGGGAACCCCAGCCGTGTATCTGGCCCAGAGCTCTGATCCTCGGGAGGTCCTCAGATTCGTAGACGGGAGAGGGCACAACTGGAGACCTGCTGCCTGTCCCTGGTAGCCGTAAGGGGCGCTCGGGAGGTGGGACCCGCAGGAGCCCCGCCTCCCGGAAGCGGAGAAATCAAGGGGCGAGAGAATGCGCCCACTGATTGGCTGATGGTGATGTCATAGGTATCGTTCGGGGCGGGCCAGAGGCCTTGGTCGGGAGTCCCTCGCCTGTTAGAACCAGGATCCACCCCATCGCGGGAGCCGCACCCTGTGGAGCATTCTGGGGTCCCGGCCCTGACCTCTTCCTGGGTGTCGGGATGCCCGCGTCCTCTGCACCTGGCGCTGCATCTCGTTATCGATTCTGCCTTTGGAGGCCAGTCCGTATAGGGTACCTCCCGGACTATGTCTCACGTTTAGCCGACAACCCCTGGAGCCCCCTAGCCCATGCGACGAGTCCTCCGTGAGGGGCGGAGCCTCCCATTGTGCCAATAGAAACAATGACTCTCTGATTGGAGTGCTCCGCTTTCACCCCTCGCCTCCGCTCCTCTTGTGACGTCTGTTGCGCCAAGTCCACCCATTGGCCTGGCGAGACCGGCGCGTTCCAGGAGTTACTTAGGGAGAGCTGGAATGCACTGAGGGTGGGGGGAGGACTGAGTTTCTGTGTCAGTCCCTTCAAGGGGTTAAGGGATGCGGTCGTGGCAGACGAGGGGCGGATATCCGAAGAAGCGGGGCCCGCAGCCATGGGGCAACGCCGGGCTCCACGTGGCATCCCAGAGCACTCGGGACCCTCAGCCTCGGAGGGTGTGCAGCCTCCAGTGGAGGGGCCCCGAGCCCGGGAGACTGCTGGAGACAGGCAAGGCAGGGAAGAATTCGTCCTCTGCTCCCGCCTCGGGAGGGTCATCTCCGGTTCTTGCTCCGCAGGGGCGCTCCAGACAAGCAGGTGGTCGCGACAGGTTTCATAAAACTAGCTGATCGGATAGTTAAAGCAATTGTTCGAGGTGCTGGCACCCCAGATCCCTGTCCAGCCATCGTCCCCTCTACCCCAAGATTTCACACAGTACCCGCTGCAAGAACCATGAGAACGCTCATGGGCACCAAAATTTCAGACCAAAATCCGGGACACGGTTCAGAACTAGTGGTCAGGAAGGGAGACAAGAGATCTGGAAGGGGATAAAAAGACTGAGAGACAGAGCTGGGACAGCGCCCTAGAAGGAGGGAGGTGGATGAGGGCGGCGGCCGAAAGTGGGGAGGGCGGACCTAACGGCGGCGAACCCCGGTGCTCTGTTCAGCACCATGAGCAGCGCTCACGTCCTCAATAAAGATGGCGTCAAGAGCTTCCGTCCTCAGAGCTGCCATGCGCGATGGGTTGTACCACCGTGTTTCGGGCGCCGGGGCAGAGGTGGAGTGAACCATCAGGGCGGCCGGGAGCCATGTTGGAGCGGCGGGAGGCGGCAGCAGCGTCGGGGATGCTGTGGTGGGGGCGGAAAAAGCTGGGGCTGCACGCCGGAGGGGCTCCGGCCGTGAAGTAGATGGTGCCCAGAGGGCGGCGGGGGCGCGGAGAGACAGGCGGAGGGGCGGGGC
>NW_016804422.1:2326410-2333502 GCF_001698545.2 Rhinopithecus bieti
GGATGCTGTGGTGGGGGCGGAAAAAGCTGGGGCTGCACGCCGGAGGGGCTCCGGCCGTGAAGTAGATGGTGCCCAGAGGGCGGCGGGGGCGCGGAGAGACAGGCGGAGGGGCGGGGGCCCGGGGCGGCGGCAGGGGCCCGGGAGGGGGCCCGAGCGGCGGGGCCAGCCCAAGGACCGGACCGGGGCGGGGGACGGTGGAGGCCGTGCAGGGAGGCGGGGGATGATGGCGAGACGGCCGCCGTGGAGGGGTCTCGGGGGACGGTCGACCCCCATACTTCTGCTCCTTCTCCTCTCTTTGTTCCCCCTCAGCCAGGAGGAGCTGGGGGGCGGTGGGCACCAGGGCTGGGACCCGGGGTTAGCTGCCACTACGGGGCTAAGGCCGCATATCGGTGGCGGAGCCTTAGCTCTTTGTCCCGAGTCTCCCGGGGTCCGGGAGGATGGGGGGCCTGGACTGGGGGTCAGGGAGCCTGTCTTCGTGGGGCTCCGAGGGGGAAGGCAAAGCGCCCGGAACAGTCGAGGTCCCCCTGAGCAGCCGAACGAGGAGTTGGGGATTGAACACGGCGTCCAGCCATTGGGCAGCCGCGAACGAGAGACAGGACAGGGACCAGGGTCTGTGTTACACTGGCGCCCAGAGATCTCCTCTTGCGGGCGGACAGGACCTTTGCAAAGAGGTAGTCTGTCACCAGGGGCTCTGTCCTCAGGGGTCCCGGGCTCGGGGAACAGCTCACCCTTCCCTTCAGACTTTTTGGTTCGGCACCACGGTCCCAAGCCGGTGTCCTCCCAGCGGAACGCTGGGACAGGCGCCCGCAAAAGAGTGGGCACCGCGCGCTGCTGTGGGGAATTATGGGCAACAGGGAGCAAGGGTCAGGGCGAGAGAGCCACGACATCCGGAGCAGAAAGGACAGCCCCCCTGCGGAACTGTCTTCCAGGGGCCTCGGGATCTGGCCCCGAGCTGGATTCAGCACCGCGCACAGCGAGGACAGCTCCTGCATCAGGTTCAGCACCCCGCGAGTCTCGGACAGCTCCCAAGCCGGCGCCCGAGCGCATGCGCTCCCGGGGTCTCTTCCGCCGCCGCTTCCTCCCTCAGCGCCCCGGGCCGCGCCCCCCGGGAATCCCGGCCCGTCCTGAAGCCAGGAAAATAACCTCGGCGAACCGGGCACGCTTTCGTCGCGCCGCAAATCGCCACCCGCAGTTTCCGCAGTACAACTACCAGACGCTGGTGCCGGAGAATGAAGCAGCAGGCACCGCTGTGCTACGCGTGGTTGCACAGGACCCGGACGCCGGCGAGGCCGGGCGCCTAGTCTACTCGCTGGCGGCGCTCATGAATAGCCGCTCTCTGGAGCTGTTCAGCATCGACCCGCAGAGTGGCCTCATCCGTACGGCGGCAGCTCTGGACCGCGAGAGCATGGAGCGTCATTACCTGCGTGTGACCGCGCAGGACCACGGCTCGCCGCGCCTCTCGGCCACCACGATGGTGGCCGTGACAGTAGCTGACCGCAACGACCACTCGCCGGTTTTTGAGCAAGCGCAGTACCGGGAGACGCTTCGCGAGAATGTGGAGGAGGGCTACCCTATCCTGCAGTTGCGTGCCACTGACGGCGACGCGCCCCCCAACGCCAACCTGCGCTACCGCTTCGTGGGGCCGCCAGCTGCGCGCGCTGCAGCTGCCGCCGCCTTCGAGATTGATCCACGCTCCGGCCTCATCAGTACGAGCGGCCGCGTGGACCGCGAGCACATGGAAAGCTATGAGCTGGTGGTGGAAGCCAGCGACCAGGGCCAGGAGCCCGGGCCGCGCTCGGCCACTGTGCGCGTACACATAACTGTGCTGGACGAGAACGACAATGCTCCCCAGTTCAGCGAGAAGCGCTACGTGGCGCAGGTTCGCGAGGATGTGCGCCCCCACACGGTGGTGCTGCGCGTCACGGCCACCGACCGGGACAAGGACGCCAACGGATTGGTGCACTACAACATCATCAGTGGCAATAGCCGTGGCCACTTTGCCATCGACAGCCTCACTGGCGAGATCCAGGTGGTGGCACCTCTGGACTTCGAGGCAGAGAGAGAGTATGCCTTGCGCATCAGGGCGCAGGATGCTGGCCGGCCACCACTGTCCAACAACACGGGCCTGGCCAGCATCCAAGTGGTGGACATCAATGACCACATTCCTATTTTTGTCAGCACGCCCTTCCAAGTCTCTGTCTTGGAAAATGCTCCCTTGGGTCACTCAGTCATCCACATTCAGGCAGTCGATGCAGACCATGGGGAGAATGCCAGATTGGAGTACTCCCTAACTGGTGTAGCATCTGATACTCCCTTCGTGATAAACAGCGCCACTGGCTGGGTCTCTGTGAGTGGTCCCCTGGACCGTGAGTCTGTGGAGCATTACTTCTTTGGTGTGGAGGCTCGAGACCATGGCTCACCCCCACTCTCTGCCTCAGCTAGTGTCACAGTGACTGTGCTGGATGTTAATGACAATCGGCCTGAGTTCACAATGAAGGAGTACCACCTACGACTGAATGAGGATGCAGCTGTGGGCACCAGTGTGGTCAGCGTGACCGCAGTAGACCGTGATGCCAACAGTGCCATCAGCTACCAGATCACAGGTGGCAACACCCGGAATCGCTTTGCCATCAGCACCCAGGGGGGTGTGGGTCTGGTGACTCTGGCTCTGCCACTGGACTACAAACAGGAACGCTACTTCAAGCTGGTACTAACTGCATCTGACCGGGCCCTTCATGATCACTGCTATGTGCACATCAACATCACAGATGCCAACACTCATCGGCCGGTTTTTCAAAGTGCCCACTACTCAGTGAGTGTGAATGAAGATCGGCCACTGGGCAGCACCATAGTAGTCATCAGTGCCTCTGATGATGACGTGGGTGAGAACGCTCGTATCACCTATCTCCTGGAGGACAACCTGCCCCAGTTCCGCATTGATGCAGACTCAGGGGCCATTACACTACAGGCCCCATTAGACTATGAGGACCAGGTGACCTACACCTTGGCTATCACAGCTCGGGACAATGGTATCCCACAGAAGGCAGACACTACTTATGTGGAGGTGATGGTCAATGATGTGAATGACAATGCTCCACAATTTGTGGCCTCCCACTATACAGGGTTGGTCTCTGAGGATGCCCCACCTTTCACCAGTGTCCTGCAGATCTCAGCCACCGACCGGGATGCTCATGCCAATGGCCGGGTCCAGTACACTTTCCAGAATGGTGAAGATGGGGATGGAGATTTTACCATTGAGCCCACCTCTGGAATTGTTCGTACAGTGAGGCGGCTGGACCGGGAGGCAGTGTCAGTGTATGAGTTGACTGCCTATGCAGTGGACAGAGGTGTACCCCCACTCCGGACTCCAGTCAGTATCCAGGTGACGGTGCAGGATGTGAACGACAATGCACCTGTCTTCCCAGCTGAGGAGTTTGAGGTGCGGGTGAAAGAGAACAGCATTGTGGGCTCAGTGGTGGCCCAGATCACTGCAGTGGACCCTGATGAAGGCCCCAATGCCCATATAATGTACCAGATTGTGGAGGGGAACATTCCTGAGCTGTTCCAAATGGACATCTTCTCTGGAGAACTGACGGCACTCATTGACCTAGACTATGAGGCTCGCCAAGAATATGTGATTGTGGTGCAGGCCACATCTGCTCCTTTGGTCAGCCGGGCCACTGTGCATGTCCGCCTGATTGACCAGAATGACAACAGCCCTGTGCTCAACAACTTCCAGATTCTCTTCAACAACTACGTATCCAACCGTTCGGACACCTTCCCTTCGGGCATTATTGGGCGCATCCCAGCTTATGACCCCGATGTCTCTGACCACCTCTTCTACTCCTTTGAGCGTGGCAATGAGCTGCAGCTGCTGGAGGTCAACCAGACCAGTGGAGAGCTGCGACTCAGCCGAAAGCTAGACAATAACCGCCCACTGGTGGCCTCCATGTTGGTGACTGTCACAGGTGAGGGGCAGGGGGCAGGCAAGTGACCCAGTGACCCCAACCTGTTAGGTCTCAGGGACTCCACAGGGCACCTCATACCAAAGAGGGATTTCTAAGCCTTCCAAGAACCCCTTAAGGGTAGGGTTCTTGCACCCTACAAGATCTGCCATAGACCTCACAAGGTTAGGTTCTCTGCTTAGGTTCCTGGATAATCTCCACAGAATCCCAGTGATTCCAAGGCATCTAGCAGACCCCATAAAGCCTGTAAAGAACTGTCTGCTGCCTAGGGATAGCTCCCCTCCTGACAAAAGATCAGCGGTCCTGGGGTAATCCTCTGGAGGTCCCAGGCAAAGCCAGTATGGGCCAGTCAGTCCACACTATGCCCATGTTCAGACAAAGGGTTACTTTAGGTCCAGTCTGATGCCTACCCCATCTGTGCAGGAAATGACCAATAATTGAGTGGTCAGGAACAGCAGCTTACTATGGAAGCTTCAGGTGGGGAGTGGCTTCATAGGGGCTGAGACCCTGACCTTTGGGAAAATGTCCAGAGGTCTACCTGCCTCTTTCCTGCTCCATCTGCTCCAGTCGTTCACAAACCCCTCCATAATAGGAGAGTGCAGGTGGGGAGGCTCTTGAAGTCCTGCCTACTGGAGGCTGCAGAGGTTGGGAAATAGGCTTTACTGGTGCTCATTCCTCAGTTCTGGAGCAGGGACTCCTGGCACTGCCTGAGAAGGCACAACCTTCATTTATCCCTCAACTCACTCAACAGTCTCTCCTCATTGACCACCCAGTATGTGCTAGGGTGTGGGGACAAGATGAACAAGGCAGCTAAGCACCTCACCTTCATTTCTAGGGTGGTCACTGAAACCACAGGACCCAGGTCTGGAGTAGCGAGCAGGCTGCTAACTCAAGAATGCTGGTGTGTGTGTGTGTGTGTGTGTGTATGTGTGTGTGTGTGTGTGTGTGTGTGTTCAAGACCCTCCTGGAGCTTGATAACCCAGGATTCTGGAGGATGGCATTGAGACTTCACTGGGCCAGGACCCCTTCTAGTGCTATGGAAGAGCAATTTGCTGACCAAAAATAGGAGATAGGTGATTCCTGATCTGGAACCCTTGTTTTCTGTAGGGGATGTTTTGCTGGTTCTGCTATGCTGGGGGAGGGGAGAAGGGGAAGGTGAATGGGAATGAATGGCCAGTGGCCCTAGCTCCTCTCTGTGTTCTGAGTTGGGGTAGCCTGCTGACCATGATAACTTGGGGAAGTGTGGGTTACTGAGTACTCAGGGTACTTGAGTGCTGTTGGGGGAGTGACTTGCTAACCCATGGGCACTGTGTGGGGTTGGTTGATCCCTGGCCCATATCCCTCCTTGTATTGTGGGTTGGGGGAGGAAGCAGCGGCTTTTTGACACCTTGATGCTGGAGGAGCTGGTGGTCACTAGCCCCAGACTCCCTTGTGTCCTGGTGGGGTCAGCCTGCTGACTTAGAGGTTCTAGGGGCCTAGGCTATCACTGGCCCCAGCCCTCTTTTGTCCCAGGAAGGGGCGGCCACTGGCCCCAGGATGACCACTGCCCCTGCCCCCACCTGCAGATGGCCTGCACAGCGTGACGGCGCAGTGTGTGCTGCGCGTGGTCATCATCACGGAGGAGTTGCTGGCCAACAGCCTGACCGTGCGCCTTGAGAACATGTGGCAGGAGCGCTTCCTGTCACCGCTGCTGGGCCGCTTCCTCGAGGGCGTGGCTGCGGTGCTCGCTACGCCCGCTGAGGACGTCTTCATCTTCAACATCCAGAACGACACAGACGTAGGGGGCACCGTGCTCAATGTGAGTTTCTCGGCGCTGGCTCCACGTGGGGCCGGGGCGGGCACTGCGGGGCCCTGGTTCAGCTCCGAGGAGCTCCAGGAGCAGTTGTATGTGCGCCGGGCGGCGCTGGCGGCCCGCTCCCTGCTCGACGTACTGCCCTTCGACGACAACGTGTGCCTGCGAGAGCCCTGTGAGAACTACATGAAATGCGTGTCCGTGCTCCGCTTTGACTCGTCCGCGCCCTTCCTGGCCTCGGCCTCCACGCTGTTCCGACCCATCCAGCCCATCGCTGGCCTGCGCTGCCGCTGCCCGCCTGGATTCACGGGAGACTTTTGTGAGACCGAGCTCGACCTCTGCTACTCCAACCCATGTCGCAACGGCGGAGCCTGCGCGCGGCGCGAGGGAGGCTACACATGCGTTTGCCGCCCGCGCTTCACAGGTGAGCAGGGCGCCGGGCCAAGGCTGGGGGCGGGACCGCAATGCGAGTGAGTACTGGGCGTCACTTCTGAGGCCAGAGTCTGGTGTGGACGCGGTTAAGCCAGAAGCCGTAGAGCGTGGCAGGGAGAGGCAGCCGCCGAGGAGGCAATGAGACTGGGGAGGGGGCGGCGCCGCGGGGCAGGGCCAGACGGAAGGGGCGTGTCCACCGAAGAGCTCGACCTTTCGGAGGTCTTGGCACCCGGCCTCTGGGCCCGCGGTCTTTGAAGGGGCCAGAGCAGGGGCGGGCGTGGGCGTGATCGCCTCTGACCGCGGCTTGGCCCCTAGGAGAGGACTGCGAGCTGGACACCGAGGCCGGCCGCTGCGTGCCGGGCGTCTGCCGCAACGGGGGCACCTGCACCGACGCGCCTAACGGCGGCTTTCGCTGCCAGTGCCCGGCAGGCGGCGCCTTCGAGGGCCCGCGCTGCGAGGTGGCTGCGCGCTCCTTCCCGCCCAGTTCGTTCGTCATGTTTCGTGGCTTGCGGCAGCGCTTCCACCTCACGCTGTCCCTCTCGTAGGTGCCCGCCCCATGTCTGAGCGCCTCCACGCCGCCCCCACCTACCCGCCCTGACTCAGATTCCTGACTGCCCTGTACTGGCATTCCCACGAGACACCGCCCCTCCCCTGACGCCCCGCCCAGGGTCTCCTGACCTCGCTGCACCCGCGTTCCCTCGGTCGGTCCCGCCATCCCTCTCGCTTCCTCTCTCGCCCTAGCCCCTTCTCCTCGCAGGGATGGTGGGTGTGAAGTGGTACCCTGCTCCTGACGCCCCCACCCCCGCAACCCCCTCCCACCCCGCCCAGGTTCGCCACCATGCAGCAGAGCGGGCTACTCTTCTACAACGGGCGCCTGAACGAGAAGCACGACTTCCTGGCCCT
>NW_016804422.1:2334331-2459767 GCF_001698545.2 Rhinopithecus bieti
CACCCCCGCAACCCCTCCCACCCCGCCCAGGTTCGCCACCATGCAGCAGAGCGGGCTACTCTTCTACAACGGGCGCCTGAACGAGAAGCACGACTTCCTGGCCCTGGAACTCGTGGCTGGCCAAGTGCGGCTCACATATTCCACGGGTGGGTGCCCCGGATGTGACGGCGAGAGGGTGCATGTGTGCTGGAGGACGTAGGGCCCAAGTCCCCTCAGGTTTGCCTCACTGTGCATCTGAGCACACACGCCACGCCATACAAGCAGTGAAGACCTAGCTCCTTGTCCTTCCCTGTGGGAAGGTCCCTCCCTCCAAGAAGTCTGTTTCTCCTGTCTGTTCAAAGGCACTCTGGGCCAGCCATTGTAGTCACCAATGGGGAACTGATTTGATGCATCCAGGGTGGCCCTGGGAGTGGCTGTGCTTATATAACTAGAGTGAGATGGGGCGACTCCACTGCTCCTGATGATTCTACATGTGTCTCCCCTCCAGGTGAATCCAACACAGTGGTCAGTCCCACAGTTCCAGGGGGCTTGAGTGATGGGCAATGGCATACAGTGCATCTGAAATACTACAACAAGGTGGGGACCATCCCTGGCATCGGGTATGAGGGGAGTTGGGATGCTGACTTCTGCTCCTCGGGGGTTACTAGGGGCACTGTTGACTGGTGTGCCTGGGTCTTTAGCCCCGGACAGATGCCCTAGGGGGTGCACAAGGCCCCTCCAAGGACAAGGTGGCTGTGCTGAGCGTGGATGATTGTGATGTGGCCGTGGCTCTGCAGTTTGGTGCTGAAATTGGCAACTACTCATGTGCGGCTGCTGGTGTGCAAACAAGCTCCAAGAAGTGAGGCCTCCGCCCCTGGTCCCCTTGTCCCCTGCCTACCAAAGCCCACTCCAACCCTTCACATCCCATTCCTCATCCCATCCTGCCAAACTCTCCCATCTTTCCCCCAAACCACCAAGATTTCCTTCTCCTTTCAAAGACCCTGAAAGCCTGCTCACCCTAGCCCCCAGTCCTGCATTCCACCCCAGACTTCCACCTCCCACACACAGTCCCCAGGCAGTCCTTCAAAGCCTCCACCTCCCCACCCCAGTCTCACTAATGCCCCACGTCCCCTCCGAGTCCCTTAATCTCATGTCCAGTCCCCAGACTCTTCACGTCTCCATCCCCTCCCCAGCCAGCCAGATGCCTCACTCTTTCATCATAGCCCTTAACCGCAGTTCACCTACTTTTCCCCAGACCATCGGCCCATCATGAGCTCCCCTTTGCACCCCAACTAAAGTAAGACCCTAACTCCTTCCCCAGCTTGGCCTTATTTTCCTCCCTCAATCACCCTACCCTCTGGGTCCTATCCCCTGCTTCCTGTGGCCCCCCAGGAGCAACTCTGCTTTGGCCCCAGTCCTACCAATGACCCAAACCCCTGATCCCCAGGTCCCTGGACCTGACGGGCCCTCTTCTTCTGGGGGGTGTCCCCAACCTCCCCGAGAACTTCCCCGTGTCCCATAAGGACTTCATCGGCTGTATGCGGGACCTACACATTGATGGCCGCCGAGTGGACATGGCGGCTTTTGTCGCAAATAATGGCACCATGGCAGGTAGGCCTGAAGCTTCCACCAGCCCAGCCCAGCCCATGGCCCTGTCCCCATCATAGGGAGGGAGCAGAGGACTCCATGGGGTGACTCCACATCTGACTTCAACCCAGTCTCTTTGGGTGGCAAGCACCATGCTACAGCCCAGACTTTAGGGCCTGACTCTTACCAACCCCACCCATCGAAAGAAAATGGGGCTGAGATCTTGGTGTCTTTCAGCCCCTCTGGACACTAAAGTCCTGTCCAGCACTTGTGCCCCCCAACCCTTGTTCTCATGTCTTTCCTCTCCCAGGCTGCCAAGCCAAGCTACACTTTTGTGACTCAGGCCCCTGCAAGAACAGTGGCTTCTGCTTGGAGCGCTGGGGTGGCTTCAGCTGCGACTGCCCTGTGGGCTTCGGTGGCAAAGACTGTCGGCTCAGTAAGTGGGCAGCATGGGGTGGGGGGGGCCTGCAGGGTTAGATGTGCTCCTGGAGCAGGGACTGTAACCCTGTTTCTCTTATCCACTCAGCTATGGCCCATCCCCACCATTTCCGTGGCAACGGCACACTGAGCTGGAACTTTGGAAGTGACATGGCTGTGTCTGTGCCATGGTACCTGGGGTTGGCATTTCGGACACGGGCAACGCAGGGGATCCTGATGCAAGTGCAGGCTGGGCCACACAGCACGCTCCTTTGCCAGGTGTGTCCACTCTGCTCACCCTCCCTATACTCTCAGTTCTCAGTCTCTTACACCACCACTGACATTCTTATGGGTTCAGGTTGGTCACACAGCATACTTTTCTGCCAGATGTCCCAACCACACTTGACCCTGCTCTGGACCCTAGCCCTTGATTCTCTTTCCATCATTATATCCTCTGTAGGTGCAGGGCTCCAGCATAGCTCTCTCTCATGCGAGCTGCACCAACCCACCCACAATACCTGGTCCTATCCTCTGCCCCCTGACACCATATCAGGAACATGATGTCCCTGGCACAGTGCCCTGTGTGCCAGGTATAACCTTGACCCCACTGTTCTGATCTCTGATATTTCTGACCTCTGAGCCCTCTGATCTCACCTCCAAGTCCCAGCCCACTTGGGGCTCTAACCCCAGGGCTATGCATCTCTGCCCACAGCTAGATCGGGGGTTACTGTCTGTGACAGTGACCAGGGGCTCGGGCCGTGCTTCCCATCTCCTTCTGGACCAGGTGACTGTCAGTGATGGCCGGTGGCACGATCTGCGGCTGGAATTGCAGGAGGAACCAGGTGGCCGGCGGGGCCACCATGTCCTCATGGTCTCACTGGACTTTAGCCTCTTCCAGGTCTGGCCTCTGACCCCAGGGTAGTCTGTTCTCAGCCTTCCAACCAGATCCACCTTATTTGACCCCACCTCTAGTTCAGCTCCTCTCAGTTCCCTCCACTGCACCAAGTCTGATGTTCTCCCCCCAGTTCCCCACCATATATCTTTGCACTGAGCCCACCCCACCAGCCAGGTTGGTCCACTCTCAGGCCATCCTTGTGCCAGATTTGGGGCCTGGTCTTGGGGAACCTCTGTAGCCAGCACTTTGCCTGATCCCTAGAAGCCCCTTCTAGTCTCTGCCCCAGTCTCTACCCACCCCTGGTCAAAAGCAAGCAATATTAAGGTCTGCTGTGGGTCCAGGAGGGAGGGGGCAGTCTAGAAGGGCTAGAAGAAGGCCAAGATTGACTCTGGGCTATGACGGGTTCATCAGGCCCCTCTCCCGCAGTGCTGACTGCCCCCCTTCCTCCAGGACACCATGGCGGTGGGGAGCGAGTTGCAGGGCCTGAAGGTAAAGCAGCTCCACGTGGGAGGCCTGCCCCCCGGCAGTGCGGAGGAGGATCCTCAGGGTCTGGTCGGCTGCATCCAGGTGGGGGTCAGCATGGGAATGTGATATGGGGCATTAGGGTCAGGGGTCAGGGGTCAGAGGTCAGAGGCTCCTTGGGACCTGAAAGGCAGCATTCAAGTGGGGGTTGGCGCGAGGGGGTGAATGACCCAGCTTTGAGAGCTAGCTCAAGCCTTTCTGTGGCATTGGAGGTGGGAGTCTAGCTTGGAGTATCAAGGGCCTTTAGGAATCTGTGTCAGAAACAGTACAATTAGAGTCCCACGGGGTACCAAATTGGGGATATTTTTGAGGCCTAGGTTTTTTGAGGGTCTCAGAAGACTGCATGTCAGGGGTCATCAGACCGGGTGGCTGGCTCTGCAGTACTTGAGGCTGAGGTGCCTTAACATAGTCTCACCCCTTGCTGGCTGTGTGTCCATAGGGGGTGTGGCTTGGCTCCACACCCTCTGGCTCCCCGGCCCTGCTACCCCCCAGCCACCGAGTGAATGCGGAGCCTGGCTGTGTCATGACCAACGCCTGTGCCTCTGGGCCCTGCCCACCTCACGCCGACTGCCGGGACCTCTGGCAGACCTTTTCTTGCATCTGCCGGCCAGGTGGGCCTTGAGAGGGTTGGGGGAAGGGTGACCTGGGCAGGTGTTAGGGGCCCATGATGAAGACTGGGGAACCTGAAGGAGGCAGGGACTCGGGACGGGTGCCTGCTTCCTTCCAGGCTCTGTGACCAGGGTCCTGAGCTTTCTGACCCAATCTGCAGGTTATTATGGCCCAGGTTGTGTGGATGCCTGCCTCCTGAACCCCTGTCAGAACCAGGGATCATGCCGGCACCTCCCAGGAGCTCCCCACGGCTATACCTGTGACTGTGTGGGTGGCTATTTCGGGCACCACTGTGAGCAGAGGTAAGAGGCTGGGGCTGAGGCGATGGGGAGACCTGGCAGGGACAGGGAGGGTCACTGGGATACCATGGAGGCATCTTACCTGGCTATGTACCCTCAGGATGGACCAGCAGTGCCCACGGGGCTGGTGGGGGAGCCCAACCTGTGGCCCCTGCAACTGTGATGTTCACAAAGGTTTTGATCCCAACTGCAACAAGACAACTGGGCAGTGTCACTGCAAGGTGCGCGTGGCCCCTGACCTTTGAACCCTTCCTTGGACGCAATCTGTAACTCCTGTCCAGCTTGCTGACCTCCGCCACCTGACTTGGGCCCTAACCTCTTGCCTGTGTCCTGTGACCCAGTTGCTGTCTCTCATCCTTTACCCCTCCCTTGCCTTCACGCATGGCCCAGGTGTCCTCTGGCCCGTGAGCGCTGTTCTCTTGACCCTTTGTCCTTGATTCCACTCATTCCCCAAGCCCTGACCTCTGACTTCAGGCCCCTGGCCCATCCTCAAACAGGAGTTCCACTACCGACCGCGGGGCAGTGACTCTTGCCTCCCATGTGACTGCTACCCTGTGGGCTCCACCTCGCGCTCATGTGCACCCCACAGCGGGCAGTGCCCCTGTCGCCCAGGAGCCCTTGGCCGCCAGTGCAACAGCTGTGACAGTCCCTTCGCAGAGGTGACAGCCAGCGGCTGCCGGGGTGAGCAGGCTCCACCCAGCTGTACCCCTAGAGGGCTGGCTCCAGTGTGCCACCATCATGTATCAGTGGCACACTTGGCTCCTTGGGGGCTCTGGAAGCTTCTCCTGAGGGAGACCACTTACACCCAGGGAACTCTACCTTTGCCCTAAGTATTTTGCTGACCTGTCACAGAATCTGACAGGTCAGCTCCTGAGAAGCCAGCAGGAGTGGCGGGCAGTGGGCCTTGGGGTGGGTGGTGGAGGGGCAGTGGGCATGGCTGTCACCTGCCCTGAACCCTGACTGCCTGGCTCAGCACCTCTTCTCTCTCTAGTGCTCTATGATGCCTGCCCCAAGTCCCTGAGATCTGGTGTGTGGTGGCCCCAGACCAAGTTTGGTGTCCTGGCCACAGTGCCCTGTCCCCGGGGGGCCCTGGGTGAGTATGTGGGGGGAGAGGACATCACTGAGGGTGGGGGTGGGCCTGTCCTCTGACTGCTAGAGCCATCTCTTTTCCTGAGTTGGGTGGCTTTGTTCCTGCAAAGAGGTGGAAGTGGGGTGGGAGTCCATGTGGGCCCCTCACTACCGACTAGGGGCTCTGGGCCCTTCCCTACACCCTCATTGAGCCTCCATCTGTTTCTCTTGGCTTCTGGGCAGGATTGCGGGGTGCAGGTAAGGGGTACGTGTTTGCTCAGGTGCGCTGCCCCTCCCACTGCCAGAGCTTTTGCAGATACCTCCTGCTGTCTGAGGTCCCTGCAGACCCTTCCCTGCTGCTTGAAGTCCCTGCAGGCCCCTTCTGGCTATCTGAGTACCCCAGGGTCCCTTCTCTGATGCCTGAGATCCTCAGAGACCCCTCCCTGTTGCCTGAGGACCCTGCTGACCCCTCCTCAGTTCCTGGGGTCCCCATAGGACTTTTCCCACTGCCTGAGGTCACGAAAGATCCCTCCTCAGTCTGAGGACCCCATAGCTCCTTCCTGCTGCTTGGGGGCCCCTCCCCACTGCCTGAGGTCCCCTCAGAACACTCCCTGCTGCTTGAGGTCTCTGCAGTGGCTGGACAGAGATTGTCTGGGTACGCATGCTCATGTGTGTGTCTCTGTGTCTGTGCACGTGTCTGTGAACCTGTTGCAGGGAGGGGATTCTGTGATTAAGTTGGGCTCTCTCTTGTTGGTAGCTACAAACTTTTTTAAGATCCAAGTCAATTCTCATTCAACCTCCATCCCAACCCCAGAGACAAGGGAGAGAAATGACAGCAAAGTAACCACTGGGGCAGTTAAAACTTATGTGAGAATCCTCCCACCTGACTTTGGTCACTGGATGTTCCTAGAAGCCCTCTTCTGTGTTGGCATGTCTTGTGTGTGTGCAAGAGAGCATTGTGTGTCTGTGTGCTGGTCTGGTCCATACATCTGTGTGTGTGTAATAGGTGAGCATTGGTGTGTGTCTGTGTGAACCGGCATGTCTATGAGCCTGTCCTGGCCCACATGGGTGAGTGTGTGCAGCCTCAGTCTTGTGCTTTGTGTGGTTGCTGGTTGAGAATGGTCTACAGTCCTCTCAGGAATTGCCTGACAAGCAGCTGGCGCCTACCTGGGCTTGGGCCGCTACCTCCAGGGGTGCAGCTGTAGATGCTCATGACTCTCACTATCCCCTAGGATAGGAGAGGGTGTTGCGGTTATCTCCTCAGCAAAGGTATCCAGGCCCCAGGCCTGATCAGGGGTTGCCTGCCTCCAGGTGCTGCTGTGCGGCTGTGTGATGAGGCCCAGGGTTGGCTGGAGCCCGACCTCTTCAACTGTACCTCCCCTGCCTTTCGAGAGCTCAGTCTGCTGGTGAGACTGCCCAGACCTTTTCCTGCAACCTAAGACCTTCCTTGGCCTGTGGTGGGCCCCAGATACCACACCCTAGCCCTTGACCTCCTGAGCCTTTCCTGGTTGCCCTTTACTCTGGCAAGGCTTTCTCCCTGTGAGGCTTTGGAGGAAGGCCTAAGGGACCACAGAGCAACCATCTCCTTGTCCTGGCAGCTGGATGGCCTAGAGCTGAACAAGACGGCACTGGATACCATGGAGGCCAAGAAGCTGGCTCAGCGGCTACGGGAGGTGACTGGCCACACTGACCACTATTTTAGCCAAGATGTTCGAGTCACTGCCCGCCTGCTGGCCCACTTGCTGGCCTTCGAGAGCCATCAGCAGGGCTTCGGGCTGACAGCTACACAGGACGCCCACTTCAATGAGGTGGGGCTGTGCCCTTTGTTCTCATTGCCTTAGCCCCCCAGCTCCCAGCCTCCTGCCCCTGGATCCCCAGCTCAGGCCCTTGCTGTCCTCTTGGGAAGTGAAGGACCTGGGCTCTCCCTCTGCCCTTGTCCTCTCCAGCCCCACCCCCTTGCTTGTTGGGGCCCTTCTGAGCACCTGTCCAGACCTCTCATGCCTGCCCCGTCCCCTCATACATCCTCACCACCTGGCTGAGCCCAATTCTATCTCCATCCTCCCAGAATCTGCTGTGGGCCGGCTCTGCACTGCTTGCTCCAGAGACAGGGGACTT
The DNA here is from genome assembly GCF_001698545.2 of Rhinopithecus bieti. NCBI lineage: Eukaryota > Metazoa > Chordata > Mammalia > Primates > Cercopithecidae > Rhinopithecus > Rhinopithecus bieti. The sequence goes on from NW_016804422.1 coordinate 2,341,823, forward strand.
GTGGGCAGCACTGGGGCAGCGGGCCCCTGGGGGCTCCCCAGGCAGCGCAGGGCTGGTGAGGCACCTGGAGGAGTATGCAGCCACGCTCGCAAGGAATATGGAACTCACATACCTGAATCCCATGGGGCTGGTGACGCCTAATATCAGTGCGTTGTGGGTGGGGTGGGGCGGGGCATGGCAGGGGGCCACGAAAGGGCAGATACCTGAAGGTCTGAGGGGCTGTGGCTATCGATGCCAATGTCAATGGCAGGAGACTCAGCCACCACCCTCAGTGTTTTGTAGGGACAGGCTCTGAGCTGGTAGCATGGAAAACAGATTGTGGGACTCAGGTGTGGGATGCGAGTAAAAGGGTGTAGAACCCTTGGCAGGAGGGAGAGGTCCATGATGGGTCTCCCCTTTCTTTCTCCCGGGTAGTGCTCAGCATTGACCGCATGGAGCACCCCAGTTCTCCCCGGGGGGCCCGTCGCTACCCCCGCTACCATAGCAACCTCTTTCGGGGCCAGGATGCCTGGGATCCTCACACCCATGTGCTGCTGCCTTCCCAGTCCCCATGGCCATCCCCATCTGAAGGTGAGAGCCCCTGGGGGACCCCTGGGCCAAGTCTGGTCTCTCTGTCCCCCCAACCAGATACCATGTTGCCCTCCTGCCAGTTTTCCCCTTTCCAGACCTCCCCAATGTCAGACCCTCCCACATCTTCCCTCCACGCTCCCACATCTCCCCTCCACCCTCCCACATCTCCCCTCCACCCTCCCACATCTCCCGTCCACCCTCCCACATCTCCCTTCCACCCTCCCACATCTCCCCTCCACCCTCCCACATCTCCCTTCCACCCTCCACCCTCTCCCCATCTCCCCTCCACCCTCCCACATCTCCCCTCCACCCTCCCACATCTTCCCTCTACCCTCCCACATCTCCCTTCCACCCTCCACCTTCTACCCTCCCACATCTCCCCTCCACCCTCCACCTTGCCACACCTTCACTTTGTCAGACCCTCTCCCTCATCATAGATGATCCCTCCCAGGCCTTGACTGTTCATTTTTGGGTTCCTGTTCCCTGCATTCTCCAATTCTGCTCCCGTAGGGAAGAGACCCACATGCTTGATCAGGTTCAGAGCTGGGTTGGTGGGTGCTTTGGGTCAGAGGTCACTGACAGAAGCTCCTCCTCCTCTCCTGGCAGTTCTGCCCACAAGCAGCAGCATGGAAAACTCCACCACCTCAAGTGTGGTCCCCCCACCAGCCCCGCCAGAGCCAGAGCCTGGGATCTCCATTATCATTCTCCTTGTTTACCGCACCTTGGGGGGACTGCTCCCTGCCCAGTTCCAGGCGGAACGCCGAGGTGCCAGGTACTCAGGCCCCTCACCCCTGAGCTTCCTGAGAACTTCTCAGCCCGGCAGCCCCTTTTTTGGTGGGTAGATGCATAGGTTCACAAGACACAGAGAGGAGCACAGCTCCAGGGAGCCCCGTCCTTGCTGGGTTCTGTGTGAATCTTATTCTCTGGAGTTGTGCAGAGTGGCAGAGCCTCTGGCTGACAGACACAGAGCCACACACAGGAGGGATCCATGAGCCAGGTATAGACAGACCAAAGGGCTGACAGAGACAGACAAGGACAGGCTGACTGATGGTGGTCAGATGGGGGTAGGAGGGAGGGCAATCAGAGGCAAACAGTTGCAGGTCCCCTGGAGCTGCTCAGCCCCTCAGCAGCCCAGCAGAGGCTGGAAGGATTCTTAGAAACAACTTCCACTCTGGGGACATCCCAGACCCTGGGTCAGCTCTGGCGAGTGGCATGAAGACGAGGTGAGGCAAGCAGGGTGCGCGTGGGGAGGTCAGCAGTGTGCAAGCCCAGATGAGTGTCTCCCCAGGCTTCCCCAGAACCCCGTCATGAACTCCCCGGTGGTCAGCGTGGCTGTGTTCCATGGACGCAACTTCCTAAGGGGAGTCCTGGAGTCCCCCATCAACCTAGAGTTTCGCCTGCTACAGACAGCGAATCGGAGCAAGGCGATCTGTGTGCAGTGGGACCCACCTGGCCTGTGAGGACCCCCATTCTGGAAACCCTTGGTCCCCTGTTAGCCCTTGGGAGGCCAACTAATAGTCCCTGTCTACCCCTGGGGCCCCCACTAGTGCTGTCATGCAACCCGAACCATGAGGAATGCTGTACCCCAACTCCAGACACCCTCAGCCCTTCCCATGATCTCTCACAAACCCCTGCCTGACAGTGGGTCACAGTTGTGTCTAACTGCCCTGTGGCTGCAGGGCGGAGCAGCATGGTGTGTGGACAGCACGTGACTGTGAGCTAGTGCACAGGAATGGGTCCCATGCACGGTGTCGCTGCAGCCGGACAGGGACCTTTGGGGTCCTCATGGATGCCTCTCCCCGTGAGGTGAGGCTGTGTTCAGTGTCCCAAGGAAGTGGGGGGTCAAAGGGACATGGGGATTCTGCCCAACAGCTCATCAACCATCCCGGTCTCTGTAGAGGCTGGAGGGCGACCTGGAGCTGCTGGCTGTGTTCACCCACGTGGTCGTGGCTGTGTCTGTAGCTGCGCTGGTGCTGACTACAGCCGTCCTGCTGAGCCTGCGCAGCCTCAAGTCCAATGTGCGTGGGATCCATGCCAATGTGGCAGCCGCCCTGGGGATGGCAGAGCTCCTCTTCCTGCTGGGGATTCACAGGACCCACAATCAGGTGCAGGATCAGGGCCAGGGAACTTGTGTCCCGATGACCCTAGTGGCCCAGAAGGCCTGGGGCCAAAACTCAGGGTCAGAGGTCAGGGATGCTCAGGTTGGGGCCAGGGTTTTCGGCAGGGTGCTGGGGTAAGATATTGTGGTTTAGGGGTGAGAGGTGCGAAGCAGATGCCTGGGGTAGGGGTCAGAGGTGGGTGAGGCAGGAGAGGTCCTGACACGCGCCCCCTACCCTCAGCTGGTGTGCACTGCAGTCGCCATCCTCCTGCACTACTTCTTCCTCAGCACCTTTGCGTGGCTCTTCGTGCAGGGGCTGCACCTCTACCGCATGCAGGTTGAGCCACGCAATGTGGACCGTGGCGCCATGCGCTTCTACCATGCCCTGGGCTGGGGCATCCCTGCTGTGCTGCTGGGTGAGGGCTGTGACCCCCAACCTCCATCCATCACATGGCCTGACCCCTGACCCTGTCTCCATTCCTGCTCATGACCCCCAACCTCAAACCCCAAGCCATCTATTCATGGGGGGGCTGCTCTGCCCTCACCCCTGCTTTCTCCCATACATGGGCTGGTCAGCAGCGCTGGAACACACGCCCTCAGTCCTACCCTTTCTCTTCCCAAGGCCTTGCTGTGGGCCTGGACCCTGAGGGCTATGGGAACCCTGACTTCTGCTGGATCTCAGTCCACGAGCCCCTCATCTGGAGCTTTGCTGGCCCTATTGTCCTGGTCATAGTGGTGAGTGCCCTGGACTTGGTGTCCCTTCTGTACTTCCCTCCCTCATGGGGGTGCGGAGGTGCAGTGGAGTCAGCTGAGGGCAGCCAGATGACATTCTGCAGGCTTCCTGGGCTCGGCCTTCATTTTTTGTCCTCTGGTCAGTGACCACCCCCATTCAACTGGCATGGAGATGGGGGCGGGGGGTCAGAGATTCAGTTGCCTGTCCATGCCTCTGCATCTCTCTCTCTCTCAGTCCCTCTCTGGTTCTCCATTTCTTTTTCTGTTATCCTTTGGAGTGTGTGTATACGTGTGAATTTCTCACTGGTTCTGCCTCTCTCTGTGAATCTTAGTCTCTCTCTGTCTCTTATTGCCTCGCTCTCTCTCTCTCTCTCTGCCCTGCCCGGCCCCACATGTCCGGCCGTGGGTCTAGATGAACGGGACCATGTTTCTCCTTGCTGCCCGCACATCCTGCTCCACAGGGCAGAGGGAGGCCAAGAAGACCTCCGCACTGTGAGTTGGCTGGCTGGAGGAAGGGGGGTTCTCAGGATGACAGGTCCTCCTGGGTGGGGTCTGGGCCCCCCAGATCTTCCCTGGTGCAGGTTGGGCTCCAAGTTCTGGATGAAGGAATGAAGTCACACCTGCCCTGACCTGCGGTCCCTCTCTGGCGCTCTCACTATACTGTGGGCCCACATGTGCTTCTGCCCTGCTGTCTCTCCTTGTCCTCTGGGTCCCCCCAGAGTCTCCCATGGCCTGCGTGGCTCACTTGGCCCCCTGCCCTGTGTGTTCCCACCTGTCTTCCATGCCCTCCCTTGTGGCTTCCCATTTACCTCTGTGTTTTTCCACGTGTCCGCATGGCCCTTTGGTACCTGCTCTCCTGCTTCTTTGGGGACCTCCATCCTACCGTCCTCTAGAGACCTCCATGTTCCCATGTGAGTTCCTTTTTTTCGCGTTCCGTGTGTGGCCCGTGTGTCCTCCCGTGTTCCCTGCATGAGCCCTACATGAGCCTTGCATGTCCTCCTGTCTTCCCATGTCCCCACAGCAGGACCCTTCGCAGCTCCTTCCTGCTCCTTCTGCTGGTCAGTGCCTCCTGGCTCTTTGGGCTCCTGGCAGTCAACCACAGCATCCTGGCCTTCCACTACCTCCATGCAGGACTCTGCGGCCTCCAGGTGACTCTGGTGCCCCTCCCTCGCCCCAGAACCAGGTGGGCCTTCAGTAGGCTGGGGCCATCCCTAGGTAGATGCTGACCCCAGGCCTGGAGCTGACTGGTACTGGATAACTGTTGCCAGGCTGGGTACTACCCTAGACCAGACACTGGCCCTAGCTGCTGCCCCCAGACCTGGAGCTGACTCTAATCTAGGCACTGATCCCAGACTGAGTGCTGATCCTGGATTGACCTTCACCAACACCGAGGCTCCCGGGCCCTTGCTGATCCACACCGACCTGACCGACTCCAGCCACTCCTGCTGCTCTGGCCTCTCCCCTGCTGACCTTCCCCGACTCCCTTACTGAGTCCCGCATGGGCTCCTCACTGACCCACGCTAGCCTGCAGTGACTGACCCCCATTGCTGACCCACAGTGACTTATACTGGTCCCTGATTGACCCCTGCCGACCCTGCTTTGACCCTCGCTGACCCACAGGGCCTGGCGGCGCTGCTGCTCTTCTGCGTGCTGAATGCAGACGCTCGGGCTGCCTGGACGCCAGCCTGTCTGGGCAGGAAGGCAGTGCCCGAGGAGGCAAGGCCAGCACCTGGGACGGTGAGTCGGGATGGGGGCCCTGAGAAGCCAGGGTTTGAGGCTGCTTCAGGGTTGGCTCACATTCTGTCTCCACCACCCCCAGGGACCTGGGGCTTACAACAACACGGCTCTCTTTGAGGAGAGTGGCCTCATCCGCATCACTCTGGGCGCCTCCACCGTCTCCTCTGTGAGCAGCGCCCGCTCTGGCCGGACCCAGGACCAGGACAGCCAGCGGGGCCGCAGCTACCTCAGGTGAGGGGAAGGGCCTCCTTGTGAGGGCACACTCAGCTTAGTCCAGCCCCACCTTACCAGGGCTTGGCATGACCAGGTCCTAGGGTGGGTGGCTCCACCCATCTCGGCCATCTGGGGCCCTGCTTCTGCCTCTGCCCTAAATGCTTCCCACCACACACCCAGGGATGCCATTCCACCCGCAGCTGGCTGTGCACTCAAAGACACTCCAGCCTCCAAGGCACCCCATCACATCCCTCTTTCATGGCGGGGGGGCTCCTGCATTTCCAGGGACAATGTCCTGGTTCGACATGGCTCAGCTGCTGACCACACTGACCACAGCCTCCAGGCTCATGCTGGCCCCACTGACCTGGACGTGGCCATGTTCCATCGAGATGCTGGTGGAGTTGGGGCCTGGGGCAGGGAGGAGGGAGGCAGAGGATCTCTCCCCATCCCCTTTTCTTCTGCCCCATACTGGGAGCAGTGGCTGACTGGGGTGGGACAATCTCCCCCAAGGTCCCTGCCTCAGGAGGCACCTACCTCTCCAGCCCTGGTTCTCCCAATCCACTCCTGATTCGTCCTTCCCTCTGATAAGTCCCAGCCCTTCTGCTTCTACCTCCACTCCAAGCTCTGCCCAGGTTCCCATCCCCAACCCTAACCCCCTTGCCGTACCCACCTCTAGACCCTCAACTCCAACTTCCCTTATCTCCAAGTCCCTTACCTCTGAAAGTCCTTCTGACTTTCCCAACTCCAGGCGCAGACTCCGACTCCGACAGTGACCTGTCCTTGGAGGAGGAGAGGAGTCTCTCCATTCCATCTTCAGAAAGCGAGGACAATGGCCGGACACGGGGGCGCTTCCAACAGCCACTCCGCCGGGCAGCCCAGAGTGAGAGGCTCCTCACCCACCCCAAAGGTGCCAGGCGCCCTCTGACCCCTTGGGTGACCAAGGGATGCCCCATTTGTTATCCCTCCAGCTCCCCATCTTTCCTGCAGTTGGGGTTCAGCCCGGTCTTTCTGACCCCTCAGCCATCAGGTTCCCCGACTTCTAGTCTCTATCCACCTCCAGTTAAGGGGAGGGGTTTCACCAGTCACCCCCACCCATTGATCTCTAGGAGATATCCTCCTGTTCCCACCTCTGCTCAAGGAGAACAGCCAGGGTTTCAAGGGTCTAGGGTCAGGGGTCATGAGTCACCGGGATCAAACCAAAAGCTCCTGTAACCTGCCCTGGCTCCACAGATGTGGATGGCAATGACCTCCTGTCCTACTGGCCAGCTCTGGGGGAGTGCGAGGCAGCCCCCTGTGCTCTGCAGACTTGGGGCTCTGAAAGGCGCCTGGGGCTGGACACCAACAAGGATGCAGCTAACAACAACCAGCCAGACCCAGCCCTGACCAGTGGGGATGAGATTTCTCTGGGCCGGGCCCAGCGCCAGAGGAAAGGTACAGTCCCTGAGCCCTGGCCCGCACTACAGGAATGCTGGGGGCTGCTCATGCCCTGAGCCCAGGGACTGCAGCCTCCTCATCCCAAACTGAGAGCTCTTCTTATTCTGACCTGGGGGGCTTCTGCTTCTCTAGCCTGTTTCATGGTCCTCAGGGACTGCTCCTATCCTGACCTGGGAATTCTCTGTCCCCCTCTACCCTGGCCGGCACTACAGGGGGACCACAGGGGACCACTCCTGCACCAGCCCGTCTGTTTTCAGAGACCCTAGGAGTTGCTTCCCCCTGGCCTCCCACCCAGATTCCAGAGCTCCTGCTCTGATCTGGAAGATGTCTGCCCCCCACTCTGCTCTTATGGGGACCCGGAGAAGAGAGGTTTCTGCCCTCACCCTTGCATCACAGGGACCCTGGGGACTGCTCCTGCCCAACACAGGGGCTTCCTGCATTTCAGCCAGGCTTGCATTGTCAGGATCTGAGGGCTGCCCCTTTTCTGACCTCAGGGAGTTTGCCCCATCCCCTGCACCACGGGACCTGCCCGCCTTCCCCCCGCCCTGGGACCACAACTGGAAGATGACTGCCCTTCCACTCTGACCCCTGTCCTACTGTCTCTCTGGGACCACCGGGGTTGCCTCTGCTGCTCCCCAAGGGGTTCCTGCTCCCAACCCTGTGTTAGAAGGATCCCAAGGGCTGCCACACCCCTAGACTCAGGAATTCCTGCCTGCCCTCCCTCTCCCACACGCACCCTGCCCCCCATTTTCTTCCTCTCATAGGCATCCTGAAGAACCGGTTGCAATACCCACTGGTGCCACAGACCCGAGGCGCCCCTGAGCTGTCCTGGTGCCGTGCAGCCACCTTGGGCCACCGTGCTGTGCCAGCTGCCTCTTACGGTCGCATCTATGCTGGCAGGGGCACAGGCAGTCTTTCACAGCCAGCCAGCCGCTACTCTTCTAGAGAACAGCTGGACCTGCTCCTCCGGCGGCAACTGAGCCGTGAGGGACTAGAGGAGGCCCCTGACCCTGTTCTACATCCCCTGAGCCAGCCAGGGTCCCAGGAATGCATGGACGCTGCACCGGGCCGACTGGAGCCCAGAGATCGGGGCAGCACCCTGCCACGGAGGCAGCCACCCCGGGACTACCCTGGCGCCATGGCTGGCCGCTTCGGGTCACGGGATGCGCTGGACTTAGGGGCGCCTCGAGAGTGGTTGAGCACACTGCCCCCGCCCCGCTGCACCCGGGACCTTGATCCACAGCCCCCACCTCTGTCCCTGTCTCCCCAGCGGCAACTCTCAAGGGACCCCCTCTTGCCATCCCGGCCACTGGACTCTCTGTCTAGGAGTTCGAACTCTCGGGAGCGGCTGGACCAGATGCCTAGCCGGCACCCCTCACGAGAAGCCCTTGGGCCACCCCCACAGCTGCTCAGAGCTAGGGAGGACCCGGTCAGTGGCCCCAGCCATGGCCCCTCCACAGAGCAGTTGGACATTCTTTCTTCCATCCTTGCCTCTTTCAACTCCTCGGCCCTCTCCTCCATGCAATCTTCAGGCACACCCTCGGGCCCTCATACCACTGCCACACCTTCTGCCACAGCCTCTGTGCTTGGGCCCTCCACACCACGTTCCGCCACATCTCATAGCATCTCGGAGCTGTCGCCAGACTCAGAGTAAGTATGGTCCAGCCACCTGCTTGCACCCTCATCAGCTTAGGGCAACCTCCTGTGTGCCCTGCCCTGTGTTCTGCCACAGAAGGGGATGAGGGCTGGCAGACAGGTATGGGCTACCCCAGGCCCGGCACAGCCAGAGGGCCACAGGCTGGGGACAGGAATCTGGCAAGAAATGGGGGTTGTGACTAGCAGTGACTTGCTGGCTGTGTGACTGGGGCCAGCCAGCCTTCCCAGCACCTCCCAGGCTAAGGAGAAATAGGTGCCTTCCAATGTGTTGAGCTAGTGGAGGGGAGGGCAGGAGCTGAGGCCTAGAAGTGGGAGATGACCTGGAATATGCAAGGGGCAGGGAGGAGAGCAGGAGGCCTTGCTTGGGAAGCTTCGCCTAGGGGGTCTTATAGGACAAGGAGAGGCTGGAAGTGGTGCCAGGATATACCAGGCTGAAGAGTTTGCTTTGTTGAGGATAAATCATTCATTCATCGATGTATTCAGTCAATATTGAGTTCCTCCTGTCTGTGGACACTTTGGGGTGGGGCTCACAGGAACTGAGTTGGAACCTGGTTCATCTCAGGTGCCTATGAAGCATCTGTGGGGAAGGGGGTGGCAGACAGGCCCAGGAAGTAGTAGACCCAGGAAGTAGCTGGATACACAGGAGTCTGAGAGGGACTGGTGGGAGTGGGGAGGGACCAGGAGCTGCCAGGTCTTGTAAGCCAAGAAGAGAGTTGAGTTTCAAGGAGGAGAAACAGCTGGGTCAGGCTCTGGGGGTTTGTGGGGTAAGAGATGGCTTGGGGAGGAAGGGAGCCCTGGGGTGGGGCAGGGGACCAACAGAATTGACCAGGACCCAGGGCAGAGAGAGGACAAAGGAGGAAAGAGCAGGGGTTTGGGGGTCCTGGGGCCTGGGCACTGAGGGCTGCTGCGGGGTAGGGACCAGAGGGAGCTAACCCACTGCCTGGGTCCCCCTGCAGTCTAGCTTTGGGGTCTGGCTGTTTGGGAGGTAGACTAGGGACTGAGCAGGGGTTCAGGCTCTGGAGTCACAGAGGTTTGAGTTTGAGCTCTGTCTTACCTCACTAGCTGCGTGACCCTAGGCAGACGCAAGTCTTTCTGCGCCTCAGTTTTCTCATCTGTAAAGGAGTCTGTAGTAATAAACTCTTTGAGATGTGGAAACCTATGAGATAATATCTGTCAAGTGCTCAGCATAGCATCTGTACACAGTAGGTGCTCTTGAAGCACTCAGATAAAAGACCTGGGCAGCCAAGGAGCCTTGCTGAGTCTAGGGGCACGGAATGAAGGACACTGAGAACCCCAGAGTGGGCATGAAGGGGCTGGGGGCTAAGAGGCAAGAGCAATGGTGGAGGCAAGGGAAACAGCCAGGCCAAATGTGGTGGGGGAGTCCAGAGCTGCCTGACTCGGAGCCCTCTGGGCATCAATCTCTGATTTCCTCATGTGCCTCCAGAGTTCCCAGAAGTGAGGGTCACTCCTGAGGGGACGACGGCGTGGACAAGGAACAGCTGAGGGTGACAGAGGATCTAGGCTAACAGGAGCGACTCCAGGAGTGGGGGCAGATCCCAAGGCAGCCTCCTGCTCCCCAGTGGCGGGTGCCCCAGCTCTCCCTGGCGTGGCAGGGTTGAGGCTCCATGCGCATCTGTGAGCATGCGTGTGACAGGTGCAGAGAGCGGGGACTGGAGGGAGACTTTTATACGTTTTGTACCTTTGTAACCAGAGAGATGCTTATGTTATTTTTCAGCTTTTCTGTCTCCTGGGGGGTTTGAGGCTGGGCTGGGAGGGGGAGGGAGATAGAGGAAGAGATGCAGTTTGACCCCATTTGGGTCCTGAGCAAACCCTATGCTCATCTCTCTCTTCTTCCTGGGGTGGACTCAGATGGGTGGGACATATGCCTTCCTCCCCCTATTCTACCCCCAAGTTGATCTGAGTATCATCAGGGGCCCAAAGCACAGAATTGTCCTTTGCTTCTTCTTGAATGCCCCAAAGGCCAAACTTCTGGGGCTGGGGGATGGTCTTGGAAACAGGGGTCGTCTGACTTCCTCATGGGGGCTCACTCATGCCGCCCCTCCCGGTGGATGTGTGTGTTTATTATGTGGAGTCCCTGCCACTTACTGCCTTATGACCTAGGACTGATGCTGTGGGGTGCTGGTGGAGCAGCTGATGTCGTGTTTACAGAGCAAGGCTTCCCTGTCTCCCACGGGGAGGGGCTCGGGCCTCTAGTCAGACATTCCTGCAGAGGGTCGGTGGAGGGGTCATTCACCTGCCCCTGCAGCGAACAAAAGTTGTCTGTGGTGCCATTTGATTCCCTGACACTGCCCCCTGCTTGAATTGATTCTGAAGGTTAAGGTGGGAAGGTGAGCAAAGGGAGCAGAAACAAGGGAATTCAAGACCCAGAATGTAGGTGCCACTGCCTCCTATGTTTACAGGATCCTCCGTGGCCCTAGGCACCTGGGCTGCAGGAAGTGACTCCATTCCACTCCTTCTTTATTCCTTTAAAAAGGGAAAAGTGACTGTTACGACCCTGTTCACAAAACTCTTACTTTTGCTATTTTGTCTGCTGTCCAGAACTGGAGACTTTAAAATTTTGTTACTGTTTACAAGTCCAGATTCAAAAAATGTTTTTACTTTGTTTACAACTCAAAACTTTGAGCTTTTACACTTTGTTTACAGTAGAGATTTTTTTTCCCCTTTGTTTACAAGTGAAAGGTAGGGAAAGTAGGAGAGGGACTTGGGGGACCCACCTGTGAGGACCCTGACCTGGCCATCTTGAGGGGTTTTGTAACCCCCAGCTCTCCCAGGCCAAAGGTCAGCCTTGAGTCCCCAGACCTAGAAGACCTTGAGAGTAGGCGTCCTCTAACCACTGGGGAGAGTGGCTGTGCAGGGTTGGGGAGTGGTCTGTGCAGACACCTCCTCACCCACCACCCCATGCATACTCTTGGGAAGCAGTTTCCTGGGAGATTAGAAATTCTACTTCCCTGACTGGAGCTAAATCCCACCAGCCAGGACCCAAACTCTTACCCAGAAGGACCCCAGCTCTTGAAGGGCTGAATGGCCTGCTGGGGGTGGGAGGGTGAGTTTGCTATGTCCTAGGTTTCCTCGATGCCCCTCTCTGGGGGGTTCCCCTCCTCCAGCCCAGCGGCCCTCTGTCCTGTCTGTGTAAATTGTTCCGTGAAGCCGCGCTCTGTTTTGGGAATAAACTTCTATAGAAAACAGTTGTTGCCTTTTCCTGTTGGGGGCTGGGGAGGTAGGATGGCAGCTGTGAATGATTCAAGCCAGACTGACCTTTGGGAGGAATCTGAGCCCCTCCCAAGAATATCCAGCTATTTTTAGCCCATTTCATGGCAGATCTCTTTCACCTTGAAATCTGGCTCCTCACCTTGTGATTGGGGCTTGATGTTGGAGCACAGGTGCTGAGAATAAGGTGCTAAGGGAAACCTCCCCCCAGTCAAGGCAGCGGCACCAGGATTTCCTAATTCTTCAGGGTCTGCAGCCCTGGCCCGGCATTTTTTGCCCACACCTGGGTGAAACCAACCTGAGAAACTGCTCTTGCAGTTCCCGCCTTGCCCACCAACAGCACCGACCCCCACCATTCTCCTCGGCGGCCCGCGCAGGAACCTTCTGGGAGCGATGTCCGGACTATGCTTAGTGCAGCGGAGGGGATCCTCCAACCATTTCTGGCCTGGGTGGCCAGAGTTAAAGGGGAGGACTTGGGGATTGTCGGCTCCGGATCTCAAAGACATGCCTAGTCTCAGAAAGCCTGAGGGTGGCGCTCTCAGCTGGAGGCATGAGAAGCCCCACAGACCTGGATCCCCCACAAGTTAAGGCTGGGGTCCACCGGCCAGTGGAGTTTCCTTTTCCCTCTCCGTGAGTACCTTCCGCCGAGCCAGGACCTGGGATCAGCTCCAACCTACTCAAGGCCTCGGGGCGCGACTACGGCCAGCCCAGCGCGGGTGCTTAGTTCCAGTTCTGCAGTCCCATCCAGCTCGGGGCAGAGGGCCGGGCGAGCAGCGAGAGGCCTCATAGGCCGGGTCGCCAGGGTGGAAGCGGTTAAATCCTTCTTCTCCAGGCTCTCCCCGCCCGGGGCGCGCCACTTAGGTCCCGCCCCAGCGCGCTGATTGGCCCAAGCCTCCCCGTCCTGCCCCGGGATTAGCTCCCGGCAGCGCGCCGCCGGCCTCACTCGGTCCCGGCGACGCCTTCCGGAGCGTAGCGGCCTCTAGGCCGAGCAGCAGGAGCAGCCCGCGCCGGACAACGTGCGAGCCATGGGGCTGGCGGATGCGTCGGGGTGAGTTCAGAGCACAGCCCCGGTGGCCCCGCGCAAGCGCCTCGCTGGAGCAGGCCTTCACCGCTTGCGACGCTTGGGTTTACCTCTGCCGATTTTATGCAGGCGGCTGCCCCTCTGCAGCAAGGGCTGGGGGCGGGAGCCGGCGCGACCCCAGTCCCTTGGGCTGTGCGGAAAGCCGCTGGTGTGCCGCCCGAGGGCCATCACGGGCCACAGGGAGGCAGCTGCGTGCGGAGGAGCCCGGCCAGGAGATGTGCCGGCCGGGGTACGTGGGGGCCGGGAGTCCTTGGCTGCGGCCCGTGGACTAGCTGCTTTCAGCTGGGTCCCGAGTCCACCCAGCTCCACTGACCCCGGAGTGAGCGCTCCAGCCTTTCTGGCCCCAGTTGCCCTCCTACAGGGAGAGGCCAATGATCAAGGCTCCGCCCTCCAGGCGCGAGTCCCACGTTGTGGGGGGAGGAAGCTCTTTAAGAAAACCTGAATGACTCACGTAGGAAGGGAGAGGGGGCTCTAAGATCTCCTTGAGATAGCGGTCCCAAGAGTTTCTGAGGATCTTCCTTGCACCCGCTCCACACTCCCAACAGTACAGCCAGGTTAGAGGCCCTTCCCAGGTGAGTTCCTGTCCCTCAAATGGGATCCTCTCCCCAGGTCAGGGCTTTTCCTAGATCAGAACTTTCCTGACTGGTGAAAGCTTCCCCAACAGGCTAGAGTTTTCCCCCAGGTAAGATCCCTCTGTGAGATCTATTCCCAAGTGACAGCTTTTCCCCATTCCACGTGGGAGCCTCACCCCGGGTCAGAACTTCCCCTAAGAGAGAGTACCCCGGAAGTGAGAACCTTCTCCCTCTAGGTCTTCTCCTCCTATGTGGGATCTTTCTCTGACTTCAAGTAGTTGCCTCTGGGCAGAGGGAAGATTCCCCCTATGTCAGAACTTGCCTGGCTGGTAAAGATTCTCTGGTAGGTCAGAGATCCCTCTAGGTGAGATTGCCCTTGAAAGCTTCTATTCCCAGGTGAGCTCTTTCCCCCACTGCAAGTGGGTACTTCCCTTTCCAGGTGGGAGCGTCTCTAGGTGAGAGATTCCCACTGGAAAGAGCTCCTTCTCAGGTGAGAGCCAATCCTTGGCTTCCCCAGACCAGGCCTGAGCAGTGTACAACCTGGACCCTGGGGCTGGAGGCCCAAGGGCAAGGTTGGCCCCAACACTTTCCTTCCCTTAGAGGGGAGGGTCTCATCTGAGGCCTGAGGCTTGGGAAAGGAGTTGCTTGAGGAGCTGGAGCCCTGGTCCCTGGTTTGCTGGACCCCTTCCCTGAGTGTGCTCTCAGCCAGCAGTGGGCTCCCGGGGCAGCTGGAGGAGGACCTGGGGACTGGACAGGGATTGATTAGGGGAGAGGGATTGCGGTGGGAGGGAGCAGCCTGGGACATGGACTGTTAGAGCGTTCAGCACTGGGCAGCCACATCTCGGCTGGAGGTATAGATAGTGCTCATCCTGCAGTCCCTACTTGGGGGACTTTGTCCTAGAAAGAGGCTTTCTCACCAGCCAAAGTTCAGGTCTGAGTTTGGGCATATGGCCCACAGATGCCAGCTGGGGGCTGGAATACTGTACCTTGATCTTAGGGCCCGGAAAAATCAGGTAGGTAACTCTCTGGTCCTAGGTGGAAGTGTAGGGGAGGTTGGGCCAGGGGTGCCCTCACTGTCTCTCTCTGGTCTTGCCACCCCAGACCGAGGGACACGCAGGCACTGCTGTCTGCAACACAAGCAATGGAGCTGCGGAGGCGAGACTACCACATGGAACGGCCGCTGCTGAACCAGGAGCATTTGGAGGAGCTGGGGCGCTGGGGCTCAGCACCTAGGACCCGCCAGTGGCGGACCTGGTTGCAGTAAGGCCAAGATTGGGGCTTGGGGTTGCTGGCAGGGCCCAGGTAGCCCCTGTTCCTGACACTCACCTACCCCTCATATCATGTCCCCAGGTGCTCCCATGCTCGGGCCCGTGCCCTTCTGCTCCAACACCTCCCGGTTTTGGTCTGGTTACCCCGGTATCCTGTGCGTGACTGGCTCCTAGGTGACCTTTTATCTGGCATGAGTGTGGCCATCATGCAGCTTCCACAGGGTGAGCCGCCTTCAGTGCATTGGCCTGGAAACCCTGTGGTCTGTGATGCTCAAAACTGGGGCCATGACCTCTACCTTGGAACTATGGCACCTAACCCAGGGCTGGGATTCCCCTATCGTTTCAAGATCTGCTCTCCAGGCCCGCACTGCTACCATTCTACTCCTAGGCTTGGCCTACGCCTTCCTGGCTGGATTGCCCCCCGTGTTCGGCCTCTATAGCTCCTTCTACCCTGTCTTCGTCTACTTCCTGTTTGGCACTTCCCGGCACATCTCCGTGGGTAAGTGGAGGCAGGCCTAGCCTTCCAGGAGGATGCCCACATCCATCGTGGAGGGCAGGGTGAGGGGGTGCTGAGCAGGGCAGGAGTGGCTGGGGAAGAGGGCAGCATTGGTGCTGCATCCCTGGGCTAGCCCATGAGTCATACCCAGGCAGAACTAAACCCCTGACTGTAGGACCACAGAGGCAGGGGACCTCATAGCCCTGGCTCCAGGAAGATGTGAGTGGGCGAGGCAGCCCAAGGGGCCTGGAACTTGGCAGAGGCCTGAGCAGCCTGAAGCAAGCCCTGACCTCTTCCCTACCCCACAGAGCCTCTGTGCCCCTGGACCAGTAGACATAGGTGAGACAGGGTAGATGAGGCAGGGCCAGCATTTCTAGCCACGCTTAAGGGCCCGTGAGCTCAGGGTTCACTCCTGGCCTGGCCAAACCTGAACCACCAGCACTGTCCCTGTTCATGCAGCCATAATCTGAGGACATTTGTCCAGAACTGGAAGTCTCCTGGCCTGTCTCTTAGGACCAGGGCTCCAGCGCAGGACAGTGTCCTCTCCCCTTCAGACCTGCCCCGTGCCGTCCTTACAGGGACCTTTGCTGTCATGTCTGTGATGGTGGGCAGTGTGACAGAATCCCTGGCCCCGCAGACCTTGAACGACTCCCCTATCAATGAGACAACCAGAGACGCTGACCCGGTGCAGGTGGCTTCCACACTCAGTGTCCTGGTCGGCCTCTTCCAGGTGTGAAACAGTCAGGAGTGTGTGTCCCCCACCACTTCTGCTCCTGCCACTGCCCCGTCTGCATTCCCCTGAGTGCTGACCATCGTCGTCCTCTTGCCATCCACTCATCCCACTCCCATCCCACTTGCCCTGTGCTCCTCATCAGCTACCCCAGGACCCCTGCCTGTTCTGACTGCCCCTGGCCACCCCACAGGTGGGGCTGGGCCTGATCCACTTCGGCTTCCTGGTCACCTACCTGTCAGAGCCTCTTGTCCGAGGCTATACCACAGCTGCAGCTGTGCAGGTCTTCGTCTCACAGCTCAAGTATGTGTTTGGTCTCCATCTGAGCAGCCACTCTGGGCCACTGTCCCTCATCTATGTGAGTGAGGGCGGGGGGAGGGAGGGGTAGGTGTGCCCCATGGCCTTGACCGCTGGCTGTGACCTGGCCTCTCCTCAGACAGTGCTGGAGGTCTGCCGGAAGCTGCCCCAGAGCAAGGTTGGCACAGTGGTCACTGCAGCCGTGGCTGGGGTTGTGCTCGTGGTGGTGAAGCTGTTGAATGACAAGCTGCAGCGGCAGCTGCCCATGCCGATACCCGGGGAGCTGCTCATGGTTCGAGGGCCAGAAAGTGGGGGGCAGGGGAGAAGGGAAGGACAGTCTGGGTCTCTGCCACGTGGGCAGCCTCCTGTATTTGAAGGCCAGCTGGAGGGGGACTGGGAGGGTTCTTGGGTATTGTGGGGGGCACAGCAGAAAGCCCCTGTGTTGGTTTCTTCCTGCCCCTGACAGCATCTCCCCATAGTGGAAATGGTGTTGCCCGTCTCTCACTCTATGTGACTTTTTCCCACCTCTGAAGAAGGTTTTGCCCAGTGTCTCCCTCCTCACCCCACAGTGGTTTACATGTCCCCTGACCATGATGCCAGCACCTGCCTCCCTGACTCTGTCTTCTCCCACAGCTCATCGGGGCCACAGGCATCTCCTATGGCATTGGTCTGAGGGACGGATCTGAGGTAGATGTCGTGGGCAACATCTCTGCAGGGTGAGCTCTGGCCTCCGTCAGGTCAGGGAGGGTTGGGCAGCCAGGCCAGGACCTTGCTTTGGCCTCACAGATGCCTCTCACAGGCTGGTGCCCCCAGTGGCCCCCAACACCCAGCTGTTCTCAAAGCTCGTGGGCAGCGCCTTCACCATCGCTGTGGTTGGGTTCGCCATTGCCATCTCGCTGGGGAAGATCTTCGCCCTGAGGCATGGCTACCGGGTGGACAGCAACCAGGTCTGGGTGATGCAGGATGTGTAGGAGGCATCCAAGTATATGGAGGCGCCAGCAACGGGTGGGGGAGGAACAGGTGGAACATGGGGAGACAGCAGATGTGTTGAGGCCACGTAGGGGACTGAGGATGGGAGAGTAGGACGTGTGGGGCAGCATCCAGTCTCTGGGGGCCGCTTGGTGGGGATGGAGATTGAGGATACACAGGCCTAGACACAGTGGGACAGTGACAGAAGTGGGACTTCTAGGAAGTCTCCTCACACCCACACTGCCCCCCGTCAGGAGCTGGTGGCCCTGGGCCTCAGTAACCTCATTGGAGGCATCTTCCAGTGCTTCCCCGTGAGTTGCTCTATGTCTCGGAGCCTGGTACAGGAGAGCACCGGGGGCAACTCGCAGGTGGGCTTTGGGTGTGGGCATGGGTGTGGACATGCCTTGCCTGGGGAAGGGGGTCTCGCCCCTGCTCATCCCCTCCCCCAACAGGTTGCTGGAGCCATCTCTTCCCTTTTCATCCTCCTCATCATTGTCAAACTTGGGGAACTCTTTCGTGACCTGCCCAAGGTGAGCCCCCACCCAGCCAGGCTTCAGGTCTTGGCCAGGCCAGGACTCAGATCAGCCAGTCTAGGTTCAGGTAAGGGGTGGGGACACAAGGTTAGGTCCTGTTTTTCAAGGCTGAGATCTTCAAGGTGAGATTTGGAGACAAAGGTCAGGGGCTGGGTGGGGGTTTGTGTCTGGGGTTCTGCCTGAGTGCTTGGGCTTAATCTGGCCATGCCTCGATGGGGAGGGTTGACGGCATCGGGTGCCCTCAATGGCCCCTGGCGGCACTGTTCCCACCCCAGGCGGTCCTGGCGGCCATCGTCATTGTGAACCTGAAGGGCATGCTGCGGCAGCTCAGCGACGTGTGTTCCCTCTGGAAAGCCAATCGGGCAGATCTGGTGAGTGCCCTGGGAGCCCGGGGCAGGGACTGGGCAGCCCCATGGCTCCTCGCCACCCTCCGACTGCTGCCCGCTGTTCTCAGCTCATCTGGCTGGTGACCTTCGCGGCCACCATCCTGCTGAACATGGACCTTGGCCTGATGGTTGCGGTCGTCTTCTCCCTGCTGCTTGTGGTGGTCCGGACACAGATGTGAGTCCCCCATGTTGGTCCCCTCATTCCAGCTAGTGAGGGAGTGCCACAGGGCTCCCCGCAGCTTTCCCCACATCTCTGGGGGACTTCAGGCTCCTTTGGACCCCTCTGTTATCCCCTTTTTCTGCCCCCTCTTCTTGCATTCTTTCTCTCCTCCACAGGCCCCACTACTCTATCCTGGGGCAGGTGCCAGACACGGATATTTACAGAGATGTGACAGAGTACTCAGAGGTGAGTGGCAGGGTCTGAGCGGGACGACGTGGATGGGGAGATGGAGGAAGAATGAGACTTTGTGGATTCGTTCCACACTTGGCCAGGGCACTGGGGGCTGAGGACACTTTGGTTTGGTCTTTGGGATTTCAAGGGAGGAGTTTGGGTCTACGACCCCCTCTAGAGGTATGAAGGCACAGAGGGAGAGTGGACAGAGATGGGTCTGGGGCTGGAGAGGGGTCTGTCATGGAGTCAATAGCACAAGCTCTACCTGCAGAGCAGCCCTGGGTCAGAGAGCCAGAGTGGCAGCTCTCTGGGGCACCAGGACGGAAGGGAGGCATTTCCTGATCTGATCAGAGGGGTTACTAAGTCCTCAGTCATCCATTTATCTCCTGAGAGGTCTTGGGCCAAGTGCTAGGAACATAGGTGGGGGGCTCTGGAATAAAACAAGGCTGTTCCCTGCAACATGGGTGCAGTGCGATTAGGCAGTGTGGGGAGGAACTAAGGGGTCTGAGACATGGGAGAGGATGAGGGGGGCAGCCCAGCCCTTACCATGCAGGCCTGGAGCCCAGCAGAGACCTAGGCTGTGACCTGAATGGGGTGGGAGGTGGGGAAGGTCTGGTTTGTGTGACAGCCTAGGAGGACCTCTGGGTGCAGAAAACAGATCACAAGGCAGGGGTTGGAAACCCAAGAGAAAGGTTAAGAGCCTGTGAAGGCTGCCTGGGTGGGGGCAGGAGAGGTGGGGAGGGAGAGGCATGGTGCAGGAATGGGGATGACACCACCGGGCTCGTGGCCCAAGCCCCTGGGAGGGCCTGGACTGCAGCCTGGGGAGCAGAGGGCTGGGCGGTGGCAGGCACTGGGCACACTAGGGAAGGAAAGGCAGGAGAACAGGATGCAGCCCGGAGAGAGGAGATTCAGCCACCACCAGTTCTGCCTCATCCCCAGGCCAAGGAAGTCCCGGGGGTGAAGGTCTTCCGCTCCTCGGCCACCGTGTACTTTGCCAATGCTGACTTCTACAGTGATGCGCTGAAGCAGAGGGTGAGGTGGAGTCCCCAGGATGGGTGTCAGGCCCCAGCTCCCCGAGAGCTCACCAACCCTTCTCTGATGTTTGCCTCCAGTGCGGTGTGGATGTCGACTTCCTCATCTCCCAGAAGAAGAAACTGCTCAAGAAGCGGGAGCAGCTGAAGCTGAAGCAACTGCAGAAAGAGGAGAAGCTTCAGAAACAGGCAGGGTCCCTTTTGTCTGGTGACCCCCATCTGCTGCCCCCTGCTCCCTGCCCCAGCCTTTCTCCTGGCCTCCCGACTCCTCCCTCATCCTCACTCCTCATCCCTTCCCCTTTCTCTCTCATGCTCTCAGGGGCCCTGCCTCACTACCCTAGCAGGTCCAGGCTCTAGGTCACATTTTGTTTCTCTCCCATCATCTGAACCAGTGACAGTGTGAACCGTCACAGTCCTCTTCCCTTTCATGGCTGTTCCAGGAGCTTCAGCCTGGTTGCTGCAGGTCCCACAGCTTCTGGTCCTGGCCCACCTACCTGACCAACACCAGGGGGCATCACCAGGCCTACATGACATGTCTGTCATGGCAGCCAGGATAGCTGTTTCCCATTCCCTGTCTTCTCTGGTATAGGCTGCCTCCTCCAAGGGCACTTCAGTTTCCATTAATGTCAACACCAGCCTTGAAGACATGAGGAGCAACAACGTTGAGGACTGCAAGGTGATGGTGAGGCTGGAGGTGGGAGAGGAGGGGACAGCTGTGAGCTGCAGAGATGCAGGATCCACATGTCTCATGAGGAGTGCCATGGACCCAGCAGCTGTGGGCCAATGGCAGGAGGAGTTGGGGCTGGATCAGATATTCTGCAGGGAAATTCATGATAAGCCACAGAATCTAGGCTTAGATTCTCAGGCCTAGATGAAGACCTTGAATTTGTAGATGCCACAAGACTCCCCCTGAGTCTGCTTATGGGTAGAGGAAAGGGATTGGGTGTATGGGAGAAAATCAAGGGGTCAAAGGCAGGCTGTGGTGGTGCGCACCTGCAGTCCCAGCTCTTTGGGATGCTAAGGCGGGAAAATCATTTGAGCCCAGGAGCTCAGAGCTGCAGTGCGCTCTAATGGTGCCTGTGAATAACCACTACATTCAGCCTGGACAGTGAAGCAAGACCTCATCTCTAAAAAAATATATAGGGGTCAAAGAGGATGCCAAACTTAGAGACTCAGACAGGGCAGGGTGCTGAGGTGTCTGCGTGTGTTTCATGTGGATGCCTGTGTCTATTCTGGCCTGCTCCTGGGCCCCTCCCCACTCAGCCCTGGCTGATGAGAATGGGACAGGGTCTCCCAGCACCGTCCTTTCTCATGTCCCTGTGCAGCCTCGGCCCAGGAGGTAGCAGAGCATGTCTGGGTGTGCCCTCCTGAGTGTCCCCATACATCTGTCCTTCCTATCTTTGCATACCTATGTGACTCCCCCGTGTTTGTGTCCTTATGTGTCCCATGCATGCTCCCCATCTGACCTTGCGTGTTCCCACATGTCTGTGTGTGGCCAGTCCTGCCTTCACCCTCTCATGGGTGGCCCTGGCAGCATGTCTGGCTCCCCAGCAGGTGGGCCCAGGAGATAAGATGGAAGATGCAACAGCCAATGGTCAAGAAGACTCCAAGGCCCCAGATGGGTCCACACTGAAGGCCCTGGGCCTGCCTCAGCCAGACTTCCACAGCCTCATCCTGGACCTGGGTGCCCTCTCCTTCGTGGACACTGTGTGCCTCAAGAGCCTGAAGAATGTAAGGACGGGGGCAGGCCAAGGCCCCTCGAGCTTCCCCACTGACCCTGTAATTTGCCCTGAGAGCATTCTGAGACTCTGACTCCCCAAACCCTCAAAGCTCCCCATCTAAACTCCCTCCCCAAGCCTGCCCGAGCCCCCCTCTACATCCCTGAGCCTCCCTCTGAGGCTGGCCCCCTTTTCCGCTACAGATTTTCCACGACTTCCGGGAGATCGAGGTAGAGGTGTACATGGCGGCCTGCCACAGTGAGTAGGGTGGGAACAGCAGGAGGGACCCGGGAAGAGGGTAGGATGCTTTTGGCCAAGGGTTTTTCCAAGTAGCACAAGGAAAAAGTCTTTCTCTGGAACTGGAGGTCAGAGGTGTCCCGGGAGACAGGAGTCCAGGGTTACAAGTGATGTGGATTCAGCTGGAGCCTCAGGTGGTGAGGTCAGGGCATTCTGTTTTCTCCTGGGAGTTGAGTTCCTGGAGGTTCTGAGAGTCAGGGGAGGCCTACTTCTTGCCCACAGGCCCTGTGGTCAGCCAGCTTGAGGCCGGGCACTTCTTCGATGCATCCATCACCAAGAAGCATCTCTTTGCTTCTGTCCATGATGCTGTCACCTTTGCCCTCCAACACCCGAGGCCTGTCCCCGACAGCCCTGTTTCGGTGAGCCTACCTCTGGCCCGCTGAGCTCTTTTTTGTTAATCTATTGCTTCTCCCCACCCTGGGTCCAGCTCCAGGGAGTCTTTCCTGGTGGCCATGGCTCTGTCCCCAGTGGGCCCAGTGCTTTCCCCGCTGTCTTTGGATAAAGCTGTTCCTAGGGGTGAGGGTTGGTCTGTGTCCTTTGGAAACTGGAGCCCCCCCCCCTCTGCCCACTCAGGTCACCAGACTCTGAACATGCTGCATCCTGCCCGAGACTGTACCTCTGGAGGTTGTGACAGGGCACCCTTGAGAAGCCCCTCAACCCTGGGCCGCCTCCAGGTGCTACCCAGGAGTCCCCTCCATGTACACACACACAACTCAGGGAAGGAGGTCCTGGGACTCCAAGTTCAGTGCTCCAGGTCTGGGACAGGGCCTGCAGTCAGGCTGGCAGTGGCCGGGTACGGGGAGGGAACCGGTGCATATTTAGACTCAGGAATAAAGATTTGTCTGCTCAACTCCAGGCTCTGCTGTGGCTTGGTGGGGCCCCGGTGGTGGGTGGTCCACAGCTGTGGCTGCTGACCCTTCCTGTGCCCTGAAGGTGAGACGGGGTAGAAGGTGTAGGAAAGACGCGGGAGGTCAGGGTACACAGTGGGGGCGTTGTGGAGGCATCCCCTGTTTAGGTCTCTCCCCAGCCATGCATAGCCCTCACTCCCTGTCTCCTCAGCTGTGAAATAGTTGGAACCAGAGCTGCTTCTCAGGAATAATTCACTCTTGGGAATATCCGATAAGGCACAGGGCAGTGTGGATGCCAACGGGCAGTCCCTGGAGGATACAGAGTGAACACCTAAGAGCAGCTGTTTCCCCACACTGCTACTCTATGCTTAAGAATAAGCATGACCGGGCTGGGCACGGTGGTTCACACCTGTAATCCCAGCACTTTGGGAGGCAGAGGCGGGTGGATCACTTGATGTCAGGCGTTCGAGAACATCCAGGCCAACATGGTGAAACCCCGCCTCTACTAAAAATACAAAAGTTAGTCGGGCGTGGTGGTGCATACCTGTAATCCCAGCTACTCGGGAAGCTGAGGCACGAGAATCACTTGAACTTGGGAGGCAGAAGTTGCAGCGAGCAGAGATCATGCCACTGCATGGGTGACAGATAGATCACCTGGGCTTGGTAGAACACTGTCAGCCAAGGAGTGTGTGTTGATTTCTGCCATTAAATGCCGACATCTGGGCATGTGACCCAGCAGGCAGTGGGGCGTTGGGTCAGCTGACACAGTGATGGCAGGGGAGGGACCAGGTCCTGGGATCTGTTTGGTCCTCAGTGTACTACTGTTCATTTGTAGAGCGTGAGTGGTCACAGTTCTTGTTTCATGGGTTGCTTAGTGAATATTAAATGAGTAGATGCCGAGCCTATAATCCCAGCACTTCGGGAGGCCCGAGGCAGGTGAAACCCCATCTCTACTAAAAATACAAAAATGAGCTGGGCATGGTGCCAGGTGCCTGTAATCCCAGCTACTGGGAAGGCTGAGGTGGGAGGATCGATTGAACCCAAGAGGTGGAGGTTGCAGTGAGTTGAAATCGTGCTGGAGGGAGCTGCACTCCAGCTTGTGTGACAGAGCAAGACCCTGTCTCAAAGATAAATAAATGAGGAAATGCCGGGAAATGCTTAGAACAATGCTGGGCTCAGGTCCTCTGCTCCAAACATGTGAGCGCTGCTGTTCATCAGGTCTGAGCAGGTGCCAGGCCCTCTGCTGGGGTCTGGGCACCATCCTGAGCATGGACAGAGGCCACCCTGCCCTTCAAATCACAGAGACACCCTTGCCTGGCTCTGTTTTATCATGGCCTGTGTTGGTGCCTGGCACCATCATCCCCACCACCCCCATTCATGGCCTAGAAGCTCAGCCCCAGGAAATAAGAGCTTTTATTTATTCTGTCACACCACATCCTAGCATCACAAATGGTGCCTGGCAGCTGCTCTGTAAATATTGTTTGAATGAAGCTTATATGTTGGAGAGGGCAGTAGATCTCAAACAGGAAATTTCAGGTAGTTAGAAATGCTTTGAAGAAAATAAAGCAGGGTCACGTGATAGAGGTCATATGTTACCCAAGATGTTCATGGGAGGGAGCTCAGCAGGTGACCCTGAAACTGAAACTTCAGCCATAAGAAGGTGACTTTCTAGGCGTGGGGAGCAGTGGGGGTATTGAGGGAGGCAGGGGCAGCATGAGCTGAGGTGAGAGGGTGAGGGGACCTCACAGTCCAGGGGGAGCCTTCGGGCTTTGTTCTGACAGTGGGGGAGCTGCCTGTGGATTTGGATCCCACATCTTCGAGCACTCACTCAACTGTGATGTGGACTGTGGGGCTGAGGCTGGGTGTGGGGGACCTGCGAGTTTGGTCAGCCTACAGAGGTGATGCCCCTGGTGGAAAGCAAAAGGTTTTAGGTGCCATGTCAATTTTTTTTTTTTTTTTTTGAGACGGAGTCTCGCTCTGTCCCCTGGGCTGGAGTGCAGTGGCCGGATCTCAGCTCACTGCAAGCTCCGCCTCCCAGGTTTACACCATTCTCCTGCCTCAGCCTCCCTGAGTAGCTGGGACTACAGGCGCCTGCCACCTCGCCCGGCTAGTTTTTTGTATTTTTTTTAGTAGAGACGGGGTTTCACCGTGTTAGCCAGGATGGTCTCGATCTCCTGACTTCGTGATCCGCCCGTCTCGGCCTCCCAAAGTGCTGGGATTACAGGCTGGAGCCACCGCGCCCGGCCGCCTTTTTTTTTTTTTTTAAATCGGCTCTTGCTCTGTCCCCCGGACTGGAGTGCAGTGCTGTGATCACCACTCTCTACAGCATTGACCTCCTGGGTTCAAGCGATCTTCCTGCCTCAGCCTCCTAAGTAGCTGGGACTACAGGCATACACCACCACACCCAGCTAGTTTCCCCCCTCCCCCAAAAAAAGATGGAGTCTCACTGTATCGCCCAGGCCAGAGTGCAATGGTACGATCTTGGCTCACTGCAACCTCCACCTCCCGGGTTCAAATGATTCTCCTATCTCAGCCTTCTGAGTAGCTGGGATTACAGGCATCCACCATCATGCCCAGCTCATTTTTGTAGAGACGAAGTTTCACCATGTTGGCCAGGCTGGTCTTGAACTCTTGACCTCAAGTGATCCTCCTGCCTCGGCCTCCCAAAGTGTTGGGATTACAGGCGTGAGCTACCGCACCCAGCCCCAGCTAGTTTTTGTTTGTTTGCTTGTTTTTTGAGACGGAGTCTCGCTCTGTCGCCCAGGCCAGAGTGCAGTGGCATGATCTTGGCTCACTGCAACCTCCGCCTCCCGGGTTTAAGCAATTCTCCTACCTCAGCCTCCTGAGTAGCTGGGACTACAGGGGGTGTGCCAGCATGTCCAGCTAATTTTTTTTTTTTTTGTATTTTTAGTAGAGACAGGGTTTCACCATTTAGCCAGGATGGTCTCGATCTCCTGACATCGTGATCCGCCCGCCTCAGCCTCCTGAAGTGCTGGAATTACAGGCTTGAGCCACTGCACCCGGCCTTTTATTTATTTATTTATTTTGAGATGGAGTTTTGCTATTGTTGCCCAGGCTGGAGTGCAATGGCACGATCTCGGCTCACTGCAACCTCCACCTTCCAGTTCAAGTGATTCCCCTGCCTCAACCTCCTGAGTAACTGGGATTACAGGCATGTACCACCACGCCCGGCTATTTTAGTAGAGACAGGGTTTCTCCATGTTGGTCAGTCTGGTCTCAAGCTCCCGACCTCAGGTGATCCGGCTGCCTTGGCCTCCCAAAGTGCTGGGATTACAGGCCTGAGCCATGGCACCCGGCCTAGTTTTTTAAAAAAAGTTTGTAAGGTCGGGTGTGGTGGCTCACACCTGTAATCCCAGCACTTTGGAAGGCCAAAGTGGGTGGATCACCTGAGGTCAGGAGTTAGAGACCAGCCTGGCCAACATGGTGAAACCCTGTCTCTACTAAAAATACAAAAATTGGGGCTGGGTACAGTGGCTCAAGCCTGTAATCCCAGTGCTTTAGAAGGCCAAGGTGGGTGGATCATGAGGTCAGGAGATTGAGACCATCCTAGCTAATACGGTGAAACCCCACCTTTACTAAAAATACAAAAAATTAGCCAGGTGTGGTGGTGCATGCCTGTAATCCTAGCTACTCGGGAGGCTGAGGCAGGAGAATCATTTGAACCAGGGAGGCGGAGGTTTTGGTGAGCTGAGATTGCACCACTGCACTCCAGCCTGGGTGAGAGGGCAAGAGTCTGTCCCAAAAAAAAAAAAAAATCGTAGATGGGTTGTTACTGTGTTTCCTAGACTGGGCTCAAATTCCTGGGCTCAAGAGATCCTCAGCCTCAGCCTCCCAAAGTGTGATTACAGGTGTGAGCCACTGCAGGTGTTTGGATTTTAGGGATTGGCTGATAGGTGAGGAGAAGGCCAGGGTGAAAGTGTTACTGAGCAAAACGACTCACTGCTTGAAATGCTAGAAACCAGTACTGTGACACTGGGTTTTGGGCTGAAGCAATCCTCCCGCCTCAGCCTCCCAAGTAGCTGGGACTACAGGTGCACACCACCATGTTGGACTAATTTCTTTTTTAAAAAATATAGTGACGGGGTCTCACTATGTTGCCCACCATGGTCTCACTCCTGGGCTGAAAAGATCCTTCCACCTCAGCTTCCCAAAGTACTGAGATTACAGTTGTGGGCCGGACACCAGATTCGGGTTCAAGTGATTTTCCTACCTCAGCCTTCCCAGCCGCTGGGATTATAGCAGTGGCGTGATCTTGGCTCACTGCAACCTCTGCCTCCCGGGTTTAAGCAATTCTTGTGCCTCAGCCTCCTGAGTAGCTGGGATTACATGCGCCCGCCACCACACCTGGGTAATTTTTGTATTTTTAGTAGAGACAGGGTTTCACCATGTTGTCCAGGCTGGTCTCGAACTCCTGACCTCGACTGATCCACCCACTTCCGCCTCCCAAAGTGCTGGAATTACAGGCATGAGCCACCGTGCCCTGCCAAGAAAAGCTTTTTATTGCAAGTCAACTAGCAAGGAAGCAAGAGTCCAGCTTCAGTGTGTCTCCCTGTGCTGGCTTTAAGGCAGTAATTTTATTAGAAAAGTTTAGGGGATAGATACTGGGATTAGTAGGTGGGTGATTGGTAGAAGGAAGCAGGAGGTCTGGAAAGTTCTCAGGCATGTGCAATTAACTCTTCATGCCTCCTCATGGGTCTCCTGTGCAAATTCTGGAGGATTTCTATGAAACATGGTGGAAATTCAGGCTGTGATGTCAGCAAGCTCTTTCTGTGCATACTCCAGTCGGGAATATTGGGTCCATCTGATTTCAGACAGTTTTGTTACCTTATAAGCAGAGGGAATTTCAGCGTTTCAGCAAGTTGTTTCTTTCCTTATCTACCATCCTGTAAACTCAAGGATTTCTAGGGGCCAGGCATGGTGGCTCACAGCTGTAATCCCAGCACTTTGGGAGGCTGAAGTGGCAGGATCACTTGAGGCCAAGAGTTTGAAACCAGCCTGGGTAACATAGTAAGACCCCTATCTCTACAAAATAAATGTTAAAAATAAGTAAATAAATAAATTAGCCAGGCATGGTGGTGCACACCTGTAGTTTCAGCTACTCAGGAGGCTGAGGCAGAAGGATCACTTGAGCCCAGGCGGTCAAGACTGCAGTGGGTTGTCTCTTAAAAAAAAAAAAATTTCTATTAGTTACTAGTTTCTTTAACTGTTCAGGGCTTAGTTTCTTTTTTTATCTTTCTTGAGACAAAATCTCACTCTGTCGCCCAGGCTGGAGTGTAGTGGTGCAATCACAGCTCATTGCAGCCTCGACCTCCCAGGCTCAGGTGATCCTCCCACTTCAGCCTCCTGGGTAGCTGGGACAACAGGCATGTGCCACTATACCCAGCTAATTATTTGTATTTTTTATGGAGAGGGGGTTTCGCCATGATGCCCAGGCTAGTCTCAAACTTCTGGGCTCAAGCCATCCACCTGCCTCAACCTCCCAAAGTGCTGGGATTCCAGGTGTGTGTCACTACACCCAGCCTAGGGCCCAGCTTCAAAAGGAGGTGCTCCCTCAGTTTGGGGCCAGCCAGGCCCACTGGGAGAATAGGACCCAGAACCCAGGTCTGCCATTCTCCTCAAGCCCTGGACTCCAGCCCCCCACCACAGCCAGTTTCTGGCCAGGCTGCTCATGAAAGGCCATGGGTCTCGCTGGAACCTGCTGCCTCAGAGCCAGGCCTGTTCATGGGGGAGGGGCGTTTGCCCGTCGCCAGGCGCCCAGGTTCCGGCCCCTGGCACTAGCGGCGGCCATGCTGCACGTGCTGGCCTCACTGCCCTTGCTGCTCCTGCTGGCGATGCCTGCTCCAACCCACGCCTGGTTGCGACCCCTCTGGTACCACGTGGGGCTGGACTTGCAGCCCTGGGGGTGTCAGCCAAAGAGCGTGGAGGGCTGTAGGGGTGGCCTGAGCTGTCTTGGTTACTGGCTGGGCCCTGGAGCAAGCCGCATCTACCCCGTGGCTGGGGTCATGATCACCATCACGATGCTGATGATCTGCCGCAAGATACTGCAGGGGCGGCGGTGCTCACAGGCCACCAAGGGTGAGGTGAGTGCAGCTCTTTCTCCCCCACAGCCCCTGCCTCCATGTACGCCCCGTAAGCCCGTCTTCCACCCAACTCTGTCCCATGGGTCCACACTGGCCTGTGGGCCTCCCACACTCCCACTCACAGCTCACAGCCCATTGTCCCTGTGTCCACACACCTTCGTGGAACCCATGTCCACCACCCACAGCCAGCACCCTGCCCCCAGCTCTCTCCTTTAGAACTCTTGCTCTCATCCAGCCCCTGAGGGCCCGTGACCACTGTCTTAGCCCACAACAGATCCTTATGATTCTGTCACTGAGTCTCCCATCCACATCTGGCACTGCCCCACCACCCACTCCGTGCTCCCCAGCTTCACAGTGCCCCTCATCGCACCATCCCTTCTCGCCCTCCATTCTCACTCCTGCCTCTTGGTCCTGTTCTCAGCATCCGCAGGTGACCACTGAGCCCTGCGGACCCTGGAAACGGCAGGCCCCAATCTCAGACCACACCCTGCTCCGCGGGGTCCTGCACATGCTGGATGCCCTCCTGGTCCACATCGAAGGCCACCTACATCATCTAGCCACCCAGCGGCAAATCCAAATAAAGGGGACTTCCGCCCAGAGTGGGTGACCAAACATGTGTCTCTGTCTGCCTGACAGCCTGGGGTCCAGGGCCAGGTCTGCTCTCTCCAGGCCTGTCTGGACCCTGTGTCCCTTTTCTACTTTTAGAGCCAGCTGACTTGGTGTCTAGGACGGGCGGGCAGATGGGGCACAGGCTGGCTCACACTGCTCCATTGCCCCCACCAACTGACTTTTCCTCCCTAAGGATCCCTCCTGGAGACACGGCTGCTCCTCTGGGCTGGGTATGGTGGCTCACACCTGTAATCCCAGCGCTTTGAGAGGCCAAGATGGGAGGATCACTTGAGCTCAAGAGTTGGAGACCAGCCTGGGCAACATGGCAAGACCCCATCCCTACAAAAAATACAAACAAAAAAGTTAGCTGGGCATGGTGATGTATGCCTGTAGTACCAACTACTCAGGAAGCTGAGGTGGGAGAATGACGAGCCTGGCAGGCAGTGGTTGCAGTGAGCCAGGATTGTGCCACTGCATTCCAGCCTGGGTGACAGAGCGAGAATTTGTCTCAAACAAAAACTGCTCCTCTGGCCTGACCAGTACCTGGGGACTCCCAGTGTGATGGCAGAGGACTTACCATTGGGACAGACTTGGGTGGCTCAGGAAGGGCTGCCCAGAGGAGCCAACAACCTGGCTGAGCCCTGAGGGGAAATGGCTGTAAAGAAGGGAACTTCAGGTGGAGGTCTGGTTCTGAGCAAAGGCCACGTGCTGTCTTCGGTACTCTCTGCACAAGGGCAAGGTGGGCAGTGCCCATGATAAAGGGCCTCAAGTGCCGAGTGAGGGTCCTGGGCCTCTCCAGTGCACAGAGGGAGCCGAGGAGGGACCTGGTCAGCTGAGAAGAGGGGTGGGGGCAGTGGTGAAGTTGGAACCAGACACTGAAGATCTCTGATGGGGGACTGAGAGCCCCAAGCCCCCAGTCACTGTAGAGTCATACACCCTTTGGCTTCACCCATCCTTCTCACCAACTCTTGAGGTGACTTTAGTCCTGCCATCAAACAGCAGCTGGCTCTGGTTTTCTTCTTCCCAGGCCCTGCAAGGCTCTCCCTTGAGGGGCCACTGCTCTGTCTCCAATAACAGCCCCTCCCCAGATCCTTGGCTCCAGCAACCCCAACCTGGGGTCAGGCAGGTCGCCCTAGCTGCCTTTGTTTCTATGGCAGTCTCAAACGTGCTCTAGTACCTCAGTGGCCCTTGCTCCAAGGCCCCTAGAGAAGCTCCATGAAGGGACCCTCACTTTACTCCCTTTCTCTTTCTTTTTTCCCTTTTTAAAAATTGTTTCTTTTTGTGTTTTGGTTTTGTTTTGAGACGGAGTCTCGCTCTGTTGCCCAGGCTGGAGTGCAATGGCACAATCTCGGCTCACTGCAAGCTCCGTCTCCCGGGTTCACGCCATTCTCCTGCCTCAGCCTCCCGAGTAGCTGGGGCTACAAGTGCCCGCCACCAGGCCCAGCTAATTTTTTTGTATTTTTAGTGGAGACGGGGGTTTCACTGTGTTAGCCAGGATGGTCTCGATCTCCTGACCTCGTGATCTGCCCGCCTCAGCCTCCCAAAGGGCTGGGATTACAGGTGTGAGCCACCGCGCACGGCCTCTTTTTGTTTTTTTGACCACCTCAAGCAATCCTGCCTCAGCCTCCCAAGTAGCTGAGACGACAGGCATACATCACCATACCCAGCTAATTAAAAACATATATATTTGTAGAGCTAGGGTCTCATTATCTTGCCCAGGCTGGTCTTGACTCCTGGCTTCAACTGATCCTCCTGCCTCAGCCTCTCAAAGTGCTGGGATTACAGGCATGAGCCACAGTGCCTGTTCCAGGTTCCTGTTTTAGAAAAAGAGAACAACATTATGAATTCAAAAATGGAAGTGAATTAAAATAATGAGAAAAGAAATGATGAAACTTTTTTTTTTAACTTTTTTTAAATTGACAAATACTACAATACTAAATCCAGAAAAATAACATAACTTGTGACAACTTCCTGACATATTTCTATAATACTTTGGTCCCCTACATGGTTTGGCTTCTTACTCCGAAGGCCTCCACATAGGACAAAGATTTTGTGATTTTGGGGGGATATTTTCCATACAGAGAAAAGATAGTTCAGTCTTCCTCCTAACATGGTTGAAATTTGTGTTTTAATTATTGGTAGTTTAGGAAAGTTAAACTTCCTAACCTGTTGTTGATGATGACATATAAATGTTCTGGATTGTTGTAAACTTTGAGAAACTGTCATCAGCCATCTGTCATATAGGAACTGTGAAATTTGGAAGGATTTACCACAGATGAGGTTCTGGCTCCACGCATTTCAAACCTTGTTTTCCTTCCATGGCTCACAGTTTTCCCAGCACTGGGTGCTGTGGGGCATGTCCTTAAGGCAATAGGACTTTGCACTTCTGTCCTTACCCAGCAGGATTTTCCTACAAGCCACATTCCTAGTTTATTCTAGAACAAGACCAATAAACTAACTTTACACAAGGGTGGAGAAAACCACATAAATATGTCCCTCTAAACCTGGTGTAGAAAGTGAAGAAAAAAGTTCCTCTTCAAAGTCTCCCTTGTTAAAGAATAAATTATAAGAGTTAGAAATAATAGTTTAGTTTAAAGACGAACTTCCTTTAAGCCTCCTCACTTTGTTAAGCCCTATCCTATGTAGCTGTTAGATATAAAGAAGTAAGTACATTCTATGTCCTTGTACTTTAACCAAGATATTTGTGCTGTACATACTCACAGCACATTCCAGCTTGCAGCCTATGTGCCTTCCTTATTTCGAAATGTTAATACTTTTGGCCGGGTGCAGTGGCTCACACCTGTAATCCCAGCACTTTGGAAAGCTGAGGCGGGTAGATCATGAGGTCAGGAGATCGAGACCATCCTGGTTAACACAGTGAAACCCCACCTCTACCAAAAATGCAAAAAAGATTAGCTGGGCATGGTGGCGGGTGCCTGTAGTCCCAGCTAGTTCAATGGCGTGAACCTATGGCGGAGCTTGCAGTGAGTTGAGATTGCGCCACTGCACTCCAGCCTGGGCGACAGAGTGAGATGCCATCTCAAAAAAGAAAAAAAGAAATTTTATTACTTTTCTAAGTCCTTCTAAGTCTTTTCGTAAGCAATTTCCTCTTTTCCTTTGTTCTCCCTTGCCTTTACTTATTTAAGAAAGTTTTAAATTATTAGCCAGTCAAGTTTAGCTTAGATTGTGCAGTCCAGCTCCAGCCAATGGAGACAGGACACAGTAGCAAGGACAAGCTGCATAAATAATAAAAATTGCTTCCCTCCTTTGTTCAAGTGTGCTCTCACCATTGTTTCATCTGAGAGGAGCACCCTTTCTGAAGAAAGTAAATTTGCCTTGCTGAGAAAACTTTTTGTCTCAATGCTAATTTTTCCTTGCAGTACTGAAGAACAGCATTCTGTTTCTGAATAAACATTTTACTTACAACACCTGGTGTTTCCCTGTGGTAGACTCAGAGGTGTGCCACACGAAGACCAGCTGCTGCCAGCCACTGGGGAGACAGCCAGCAGACAGGTCCACTCTGGCTGTGCAGAGCCCCTATAGCCAGACTTCTTCCTTGCCCAACCCTTTCCCTCCTTCCCTCAGGTGCTCATCTCAAGGGACTCTTATAAATATCTTGTACACTGATCTTCCTCTTGGAGTCAGATTCCTAGAGAACCCAACCTGGGACCATCCTCAACCCACCTTCCCCTTGGCTGGACCCCGAAAATGCCACAGCCTCTCTGATGTCCTCCAAGTAAGGGGAAGTAGGCTGGAGTCAAAAGAGAGACAGGGTCTCACTATGTTGCCCATACTGGTCTCAAACTCCTGGACTCAAGTGACTCTCCCACCTTGGCTTCCCAAAGTTTTGAGATTATAGGCATGAGCCACTGCACCTGGCTGAAAAAGAGATTTTGACAGGAAGTATCCCTCAGGAAGCCCAGACATTGGAATTATTAATCAAAAACAATCAACTGTCTTAGTACGTTAAATGAACTAAGGGAAGCCATGGACAAGAACTAAAGGAAATTAGGAAAATTATGCCTGAACATAGAATATTAACAAAAGAGAAAAAATTTAAAGGGACCAAACAAATTCTGAACCTGAAAAGTATAGTAACTGAAATGAAAATTTCACTAGAGGAATTCAGCAGCAGATTGGAGCAGGCAGAATAAAGGATCAGTGAACTTGAAGCTAAGATAATTAAGGCTGGATGCCATGACTCACACCTGTAATCCTAGCACTTTGGGAGGCAGAAGTGGGCAGATCACCACGAGTTTGAAACCAGCCTGGCCAACATGGTGAAACCCCATCTCTACTAAAAACACAAAAATTAGCTGGGCGTGGTGGTGCAATCCTGTAGTCCCAGCTACTCCGGAGGCTGAGGCAGGAGAATCTCTTGAACCTGGGAGTTGGAGACTGCAGTGAGCCAAGATGGAGCCACTGCACTCCAGCCTGGGTGACAGAGCAAGACTCTGTCTCCAAAAAAAAAAAAAAAGTAATCAAAATGTTATAATGGTATACTTCAAAAATCAAACACCAAAAAAAAAGGCAGTAATGGAGGAACAAGAAAATAAATATAAGATATACAGAAAACAAATAGTTAAACAGCAGAAGCAAATGATTTGTCAGTAACCTCATTAAATGTAAATAGATTAAACTCTCCTATTAATAAATGGATTTTCAGATTGGTTTAAAAATGTTAATCTATATGTTGCCTATCAGAGACTCACTTCAGATATAAGAACATAAAAACACTGGAAGTAAAAGGATGGAAAAAATATTTTATGGCCAGGCATGGTGGCTTATGCCTGTAATCCCAACACTTTGGGGGGCTGAGGCAGGTGGATTGCTTAAGGAATTTGAGACTAGCCTGGGCAAAAAGGCAAAACCCTATTTCTTTTTTTTTCTTTGAGACGGAGTCTCGCTCTGTCGCCCAGGCTGGAGTACAGTGGCCGGATCTCAGCTCACTGCAAGCTCCGCCTCCCGGGTTTACACCATTCTCCTACCTCAGCCTCCCAAGTAGCTGGGACTACAGGTGTCCGCCACCTCGCCTGGCTAGTTTTTTGTATTTTTTAGTAGAGATGGGGTTTCACCGTGTTAGCCAGGATGGTCTCGATCTCCTGACCTCATG
Source organism: Rhinopithecus bieti (assembly GCF_001698545.2). Lineage (NCBI taxonomy): Eukaryota > Metazoa > Chordata > Mammalia > Primates > Cercopithecidae > Rhinopithecus > Rhinopithecus bieti. The sequence continues at coordinate 2,375,931 of NW_016804422.1, forward strand.
ATCCGCCCGTCTCGGCCTCCCAAAGTGCTAGGACTACAGGCTTGAGCCACTGCGCCTGGCCACAAAACCCTATTTCTACAAAAAACACAAAAACTTAGCTGGGCATGGTAGTGTGCACCTTTAGTCCCCGCTACCCAGGAGGCTGAAGTGGGAGGATCACCTGATCTCAGGAAGGTCAAAGCTGGAGTGAGTCATGATCACACCACTGCACTCTAGCCTGGGGCAACAGAGTGAAACTCTCTGTCTCAAGAAAAAAAAAAAAAGAAAAGAAAAAATATTTCATGCAAATAATAACCAGAAGAGAGCCAGGGTGGCTTTATTATTGTCAGGTATAGTAGCCTCTAAATCAAAAAGGTTACAAGAGACAAAGAAGGACATTATCTATTGATAAAAATTTCTTTTTTTTTTTTTTTGAGAGGGAGTCTCGCTCTGTTGCCCAGGCAGGAGTGCAGTGGCACGATCATGGCTCACTGCAACCTCTGCCTCCTGGGTTCACACCATTCTCCAGCCTCAGCCTCCCAAGTAGCTGGGACTACAGGTGTCCACCACCATGCCCAGCTATTTTTTTTTTTGTATTTTTAGTAGAGACGGGGTTTCATTGTGTTAGCCAGGATGGTCTCTATCTCCTGACCTCGTAATCTGTCTGCCTTGGCCCCCCAAAGTGCTGGGATTACAGGCATGAGCCACTGCGCCCGGCCTTTTTCTTTTCTTTTCTTTTTTTTGAGACAGAGTTTCGCTCTTGTTGCCCAGGCTGGAGTGCAATGGCATGATCTTGGCTCACCGCAACCTCCGCCTCCTGGGTTCAAGCGATTCTCCTGCCTCAGCCTCCTGAGTAGCTGGGATTACAGGCATGCACCACCATGCCCCACTAATTTTGTATTTTTAGTAGAGATGGGGGTTTATCCATGTTGGTCAGGCTGGTCTTGAACTCTTGACCTGAGGTGATCCACCCAACTAATAAAAGTTTCAAAACAGCAAGGCAATATGACAATTAGAAACATTTATGTGCCTAACGGAGCCCCAAAAATAATGAAACAAAAACAGAATCGAAAGTAGTCAGCTCTACAATTATAGTACATATTTCAACCACCCACTTTCATTAATGAATAGAAGAGGCAGGCCATGGTGGCACACGCCTGTAATCCCAGGACTTTGGGAGGCCGAGGCGGGCAGATCACAAGGTCAGGAGGTAGAGACCATCCTGGCTAACACAATGAAACCCCATCTCTCAGGAGTTCAAGATCAGCCTGGTCAAGATGGTGAAACCTTGTTTCTACTAAAAATACAAAAATTATCCAGGCATGGTGACAGGCCCCTGTAATCCCAGTTACTCGGGAGACTGAGGCATGAGAATCGCTTTAACCGGGAGGTGGAGGTTGCAGTGAGCTGAGATCATACCACTGCACTCCAACTTGGGCAACAAGAGCAAAACTCCATCCCAAAAAAAAAAAAAAAAAAAAAAGCTGTGTGCAGTGGCTCATGTAATCCCAGCACTCTGTGAGACTGAGGCAGGGGAATCACTTGAGCCCAGGAGTTTGAGACCAAGCTGGGAAACGTGGCAAAATCCTGTCTCTATTTTTAAAAAGTCAAAGTAAATTTAAAAAATAAAAAGAAAAATCTAGAAGAATAAATAGGTGAATGTATCAAATAAATATTGAGTAAGAAGGGTAAGGTGAGTACCAGAGCCCTCCCAACAGAACACAGCCTGCAGGGACCTGGTACAGGTTTGAGAATCTATGGGATGATAAAGGGAACATCAGAGATGGATTGGAAAACAGGGCCTGGTCAAGAAATGGTGTTACAAAATTTAGTTTGCCGTTTAGGGGGAAAGAGAATATTTTGACCTTACCTCACTCCATATACCAAGTAAATTCCAGAAAATCAATGAGTCACCAAACACTATGGCAAAATTATTGCAATGATCACTGCTTGCACTTAACATTTTAGTAATATTTCCTGTTTTGACCAACCCCTTGAAACACGTCATTCCCAACCAGCATCACACTTCCTAGTTGTCTCCTACTTCAGTGGCCTTCCCTTCTTAGCCCAGGGTAGCAGTGAGTATAGGGAGGGAGGCTAGGTGACTGGGTTTAGAAATATTTCATATGGGAGGCTGAGGTGGGAGGATCACCTGAGCCCAGGAATTCAAGACCAGACTAGGAAATATAGTGAGACCCCATCTCTAAAAAATTTTTTTTTTAAATTAGCTGGGTGTGATGGTGCATGCCTATAGTTCCAGCTACTCAGGAGGCTGGAGTGGGAGGATGGCTTGAGCTGGGAAGTTGAGGCTGCAGTGAGCCATGATCACACCACTGCATTCCAGCCTGAGTAACAGAGAGCCTCTCCAAAAAAAAAAGAAAGAGAGAGAAGGAAGGGAGGAAGGGAAGAAGGGAGGGAGGAAAGGAAAGGAAAGGAAAGGAAAGGAAAGGAAAGGAAAGGAAAGGAAAGGAAAGGAAAGGAAAGGAAAGGAAAGGAAAGGAAAGGAAGGGAAGGGAAAAGGAAAGGAAAAGGAAAGGAAAAGGAAAGGAAAGGAAAGGAAAAGGAAAGGAAAAGGAAAGGAAAAGGAAAGGAAAAGGAAAGGAAAAGGAAAGGAAAAGGAAAGGAAAAGGAAAGGAAAAGGAAAGGAAAGGAAAGGAAAGGAAAGGAAAGGAAAGGAAAGGAAATCCTATCTCCACAAAAAATATACAAGTTAGCTGGGTATGATGGTGAGCACCTGTGGTCCCAGCTACTCAGGAGCCTGAGGTAAAAGGATCACTTGAGCCGGGGCATGGTGGCGTGTGGCGTCCCAGCTACTTGGGAGGCTGAGGCAGGAGAATCACTTGAACCCGGGAGGCGGAGGTTGCAGTGAGCCAAGATTGTGCCACTGCACTTCAGCCTGGGTGACAGAGTGAGACTCCGTCAAAAATTAGCCATATTGGCATGTGCCTGCAGTTCCAGCTACTCGGGAGGTCGAGGCAGGAGAATTGCTTTAACTTGGGAGGTGGAGGTTGGAGTGAGCAGAGATCATGCCACTGCACTCCAGTCTAGGTGACACAATGAGACTCTGTCTCAAAAAAGAAAGAAAAATAATAGAGATCCTAAGACTGAAAGAATGAACTCTTTGTAGCAATAAGATACCAAAGTATAAACAAGACCTAAGGCCATGCCAGGCAAGAGTTAAGCCATTCACCGAAGAATAAACTGTTCTAACTGCTGCAAGGTATTTCTTTTTTTCCAGCAGCTAAACAAGCACTGGCCTTGAGATAAGCAATACGGAAACAATTGCAGTTCATCCATCACCAGACACTGACCCCACTCCCTGTTCCACAAGCCATAACTATAGCTTTGATTGGACAAGAGACTGATTTTGGTGATTTTTTCCTGATAAGAGACCACTGACCAGGGACTGGCTTTAGTTGGTTTATGGAACCTGTGCACTGAGTGCTTTTGTATCCTTGCTTCATATTTTGACATATGGGGCTAATTGTATTTCTTTTGGTGGTGGTGGTGGTGGTAGTGGTGGTGGTGGTGTTTGAGACGGAGTCTCCCTCTGTAGCCCAGGCGGGAATGCAGTGGTGCCATCTCGGCTTACTGCAACCTCCGCCTCCCGGGTTCAAGTGATTCTCCTGCCTCAGCTTCCCAAGTATCTGGGATTATAAGCACATGCCACCATGCCTGGCTGATTTTTTGTATTTTTAGTAGAGATGGGTTTTCACCGTGTTAGCCAGGATGGTCTCAATCTTCTGACATTGTGATCCACCCACCTCGGCCTCCTAAAGTGTTGGGATTACAGGTGTGAGACACTGCGTCCAGCTGAATATGTATGTTTAGCCAAGCCATTTGACATACAGCTCCTGCCCGAATCCCTCCTCTTTTGAGAGGTCTGTCTGGTTTTGACCAGAGGCCTACTTCCCAGACTGCAGGTCGTAACCCTTTATAAGAAATGAAGTCAGCCTGGTACGGTGGCTCACGACTGTAATCCCAGAACTTTGGGAGGCTGAGACAGGAGGATCACTTGAGCCCAAGAGTTCAAGATCATCCTGGACAACATAGTGAGACCCCTGTCTCTACAAAAAATTTAAAAAATTAGCTGGGTGTGGTGTGCGAGCCTGTGGTCATCATGGTGCCTGGCATGATTTTTATAAAGATAGTTTTAAGTATAAGAGTAGTTTTTGGGTAAGGCATGGTGGCTCACCCCTGTAATCCTAGCGTTTTGGGAGGCTGAGGTGGGTGGATCGCTTGAGGCTAGGAGTTCAATACCAGCCTGGCCAACATGGTAGAAAATGCAATGATCCTAGCCCTTGCCTCTTCCTATACTTAAGATACTGTCCGACAGAATTAATGATTACACTTCTGTGACCTATAAACAGATGTACTCTCGCACCCAAACCTTGATGAGACTTTGCTCTAACGTAACTTCTGAGCACATATGATGTAATTTCTGAGCACATCGAAAGCCGCCACCACCAGTGTATAAGCTGTGTCGGAAACACTGCTTTGGAGCAATCTGGCAGAAACTGCCTGAAAGGCTCTCCTGGGTTGCAATTCACAGTAAGACTTCTGAATAGAACTAACTTTAAATATTTAAAAGCTTGATTTTTTTTTCATTAGTTGACATAACAAAGCATACCTTAGAATTTTTTTTTTTGAGACGTAGTTTCGCTCTTGTTGCCCAGGCTGGAAATGGCGCAATCTTGGCTCATGGCAAACAACCTCAGCCTCCCGGATTCAAGTGATTCTCCTGCCTCAGCCTCCCGAACAGCTAGGATTATAAGCATGCGCCACCACGCCCAGCTAATTTTGTGTTTTTAGTAGAGATGGGGTTTCTCCATGTTGGTCAGGCTGGTCTTAAACTCCCAACAGGTGATCCGCCCGACTCGGCCTTCCAAAGTGCTGGGATTACAGGCGTGACCCACCGCGCCCAGCTAGAATTCTTTTTCCTCTTACAGGAAAGGAAAAGTTTCACTATGTTGGCCAGGCTGGTCTCGAACTCCTGGCCTCAAGTGATCCACGTGCCTCGGCCTCCCAGTGTTGGGATTACAGGCGTGAGCCACCGCGCCCGGTCTCTACTTAATTCTTTTAAAGAGAAAACTGGCAGGGCGCAAACCTGGCCAACATGGAGAAACCTTGTCTCTTTTAAAGATACAACAATTAGCCGGGCGTAATCCCAGCTACTCGGGAGGCTGAGGCAGAATTGCTTGAACCCGGGAGGCGGAGGCTGCAGTGGGCCGAGATCGCGCCACTGTACTCCAGCCTGGGCGACAGAGCGAGACCGTCTCAGAAAATAAAAAAATAAATAAAGAGAAAAAAAATCGACTTTCAGGTAAGTTGGTCCCAGGTAAGTTTCCACTCTGGTACTTCAGCCCTGGGCTCGAACCTGCGGACACGCCGCGGCTGCAACGCCCCACCCGCCAGACCTCTACTCGGAGTACGCAGCGCGGCTGGTGAGAAACATCGTGCACTCTGACTTCCACGCGTGGAATGGGGAGATGGACCGCACGGCGGGCGAACCTGCTCGGGCTGATGGACGGCAGGCGGACTGTGTGCGCAGGCACGGGCGGCAGCGCGAAGAGAGCCAGAAAGCGAGGCAGCCAGCCAGCCAGCCAGCGCCAGGCCAGCACAACTGACTGTCCCGGCTCCCGCCAGGAGGCGGCCGAGCGCCAACTTTACGATACTGCGCCTGCGCCGCGAGTGCCAACGCGCCTACTCTACGCTTGCGCGGCGCAACTTAGAGCCGACTAGAGCTGGAAGATGGCGGCTTCCGTGGTCTGCCGGGCCGCTACCTCCGGGGCACAAGTGCTATTGCGCGCCCGCCGCTCGGTGAGGTGGTGGCGAGAGCGCGGGGCTTCAGGGGACAGGGCTTCGGGAAGCGGACGGGTGTGGCCTGTTAGCAGTGGCAGGTCGAGGTGGGGGAGGACGCGGGGTCAGGGCCGTGGGAAGGTCATGGAGGAGGGCGGGGAAAGGTACCTCGCCGCTGGCCTAGGGGCGGGGGCGGGGACGGGGATCCTCCTGAGCACCTGGGAAGTGGTGAGTGATTCCCCAACCGAGTCCTCACTCGCAGCTGTTCCCTTCCACAGGCGACCCTGCTGCGGACGCCAGCCTTGCGGAGTACGGCAACCTTCGCTCAGGCGCTCCAGTTCGTGCCGGAGACGCAGATTAGCCTGCTGGACAACGGCCTGCGTGTGGCCTCCGAGCAGTCCTCTCAGCCCACTTGCACGGTGAGCTGGGGACGCCACTGGGGAGAGGGCCTCCAGATTGGGCCTGCCATCTTTTCTCAGGTTGGGGTGTGACCTTGGGCTCGGGTCTTCCCGTTTATGGTTTGGGTTCGAACTCAGTATCACTCACCCTGAGAATGGCCCCATTCCCGACCCTAGCCACGCCTTGGCTTCACGGGACAATCTTCACTATAAGCCATCATTATTTAGCATATAATGTCCGTCAAGTAGGCAGCCAAATTCTTTTCCAGCCTTTTGTTAAGGAGCCCATATAAGAGAAGTGATCACGTCTCCTCTTATAATGCGGAAAATGGGATTCAGACACCTTAGGTGACTTGCAGGCGTCCAGGTCTGTCACCCTCACTATGCCCGAGCTCATAATCTCCAGGCTAGACCACAAATGCATTTTAGGAGGAAATTAATTTTAACAGTACAATGAAATGTGTGATTTTCCAAAAAATACAAATTCTCAAAATTGACTCAAGGATAGAAATCTTGATTCACAAATAGATATATGAATAGGTGAGAACATTCCCAATAAATAATTGTCTCCTCCTCCCTTCAGTCCCCATCCCCCAGCTCCAGGGCCAGATGTTTTTACTGACACATCCTTTTAGTTTTCCAGAAACAATGTCCTGCGATTTAAATTATTACTAAGCATAGGAAAAGGTAGCCTGCAACTTCCTTGTTATATGACACCTGTTGTAGTAAAGAACGCTATATTACATGAACTTTAAAATGTCCTAGATTGTAAGGAGCCATCTGTGTTCCAGTGCCAGAGAAAGAATCTTAAGAATCTTGCCAATTTTGATAAAAGGGTACTGTAGATTGTAAAATGCCTCTTGCATTCCAAGATGTTAGATGTGAAATACGTGTTCATCTAAGATTGTATGATATATACATTGACATCTCTTAGGAAAGCAAATATTACACGTTCTCACTTATCAGTGGGAGCTAAGAAATATGTACATACAGATGTAGAAAGTGGAATGGTGGACAGTGAAGACTTGGAAAGATGAAGGGGTGGATAATGAGAAACTACTTAATGGGTCCGGGCCTGGAGGTTCACGCCTCTAATCTCAGCACTTTGAGAGGCCAAGGCAGGCGGATCACCTGAGATGAGGAGTTCAAGACCATCCTGGCAAACATAGTGAAGCCCCATCTCTACCAAAAATACAAAAATTAGCCATACATGGCAGCACATGCCTGTAATCCCAGCTACTGGGGAGGCTGAGGCAGGAGAATCGCTTGAACCCAGGAAGCAGAGATTGCAGTGAGCTGAGATCGTGCCACTGTACTCCAGCCTGAGTGACAGAGCGAGAGTCCATCTCAAAAAAAAAAAAAAAAAGAAATTACTTAATGGGTACAGGGTGTGTTATTCTGGTGTGTTATTCTGGTGATGGATAACGTAAAAGCCCTGATTTGACTACTTGTGCTTTTTTTTTGAGACACAGTTTCGCTCTTGTTACACAGGCTGGTGTGCAATGGTGTAGTCTCGGCTCACTGCAACCTCCATCTCCCGGGTTCAAGTGATTCTCCTGCCTCAACCTCCTGAGTAACTGGGATTACAGGCATGCGCCACCATGCCCGGCTAATTTTTTGTATTTTTATTAGAGACGGGGTTTCTCCACGTTGGTCAGGCTGGTCTTGAACTCCTTTGACTACTTGTGCATTCTATGCATGTAATGACATTGCACTTGTGGGCGAGGCACAGTGGCTAACACGGGTAATTCCAGGGCTTTGAGAGGCCAAAGCAGGAGGATCAATTGAGCCCAGGAATACGAAGTTGCAGTGAGCCATGATTATGCCACTGTACTCTGGCCTGGGTGACGGAGCAAGGCCCTCTGTCTTTAAAAAAAAAAAAAAAAAATGGAGTTTTGGGTGTGGATAGAAATTTTTAAAAATTGCGCTTGTACCTCATAAATTTATACAATTAAAAAAAAGTCTTGGCCGGGCGCGGTGGCTCAAGCCTGTAATCCCAGCACTTTGGGAGGCCGAGACGGGCGGATCACGAGGTCAGGAGATCGAGACCATCCTGGCTAACACGGTGAAACCTCGTCTCTACTAAAAAATACAAAAAAAAACTAGCCGGGCGAGGTGGCGGGCGTCTGTAGTCCCAGCTACTCGGGAGGCTGAGGCAGGAGAATGGCGTAAACCCGGGAGGTGGAGCTTGCAGTGAGCTGAGATCCGGCCACTGCACTCCAGCCCGGGCGACAGAGCAAGACTCCGTCTCAAAAAAAAAAAAAAGTCTTGACGCAGTGGCTCATGCCTGTAGTTCTAGCAGTTTGGGAGACCGAGGCAGGCGGATCATGAGATCAAGAGATTAAGAGCATCCTGGCTGACGTGGTGAAACCCCACCTCTACTAAAAATACAAAAATTAGCTGGGCGTGGTGGCACACGCCTATAGTCCCAGCTACTCGTGAGGCTGAAGCAGGAGAATCATTTGAACCCAGGAAGCAGAGGTTGAGTGAGCTGACATTAGGCCACTGCACTCCAGCCTCGTGACTGAGTGAGACTCCATGTCAAAACAAACAAAAAAAGTGGCCGGGCGCGGTGGCTCACGCCTGTAATCCCAGCACTTTGGGAGGCTGAGGCAGGCGGGTTGGTCACAAGGTCAGGAGATCGAGAGCATCCTGGCTAACATGGTGAAACCTCGTCTCTAGTAAAAATACAAAAAATTAGCCAGGTGTGGTGGCGGGTGCCTATAGTCCCAGCTACTCGGGAGGCTGAGGCAGGAGAATGGTGTTAACCCGGGAATGAGCCGAGATCACGCCATTGCACTCCAGCCTGGGTGACAGAGTGAGACTCTGTCTCAAAAAAAAAAGTATCTTAGGAAAGTAGATGTGAAAAACTTAAATCAGCTGTGAACAAATACTAAATTAAAAGACTAGACCATGTGACCAAGTGGGGTGAGGGGTACATGTTTCTTTTTCTTCTTTCTTTTTTTTTTTAAGATGGAGTCTCTCTCTCTCTCACCCAGGCTGGAGTGCAGTGGCACAGTCTAGACTCACTACAACCTCTGCCTCCCGAGCTCAAGCAATTCTTCTGCCTCAGCCTCCCAAGTAGCTGGGACTACAGGCATGTGCCACCATGTTCAACTAATTTTTGTATTTGTAGTAGAGACAGGGTTTCACCATGTTGGCCAGGCTGGTCTCGAACTCCTGACCTCGTGATCCACCCGCCTCAGCCTCCCAAAGTGCTGGGATTACAGGTATGAGCCACCACGCCCGGCCTGTGGTGCATGTTTCACAGCAACCAGGAGGCTGTCAAGAAAATTAATATTATCTTATTGGGTGCCAGGGCAACACTGGGCAGTGTTTGGTGTCCAGATCTGATTAAAAACAACAACAAAATGGTGTTATAGGAACAATATTTAGTGTGATAAAATATACAGTCTAAACCAATAGTCCCTTCCTTAATGATGAAAGGATCAAATCATTGCCAGAACAAAGGCAGTGTGTAATTTTTAGAAAGGAAAAAATAAGTTGTTGTTTGCAAATGATGTGTTGTATGCCTAGACAAAAACAAATAATTAACTGAAAAGTGAGAGTGAATTTAAGGATTTTGTATGCTTGTGAGACCAGGTAAATGTGCACAGTTAGAAGTGTCCCTGGCGGTCCTTGATAGCCAATCAGGAGAGCAATGATACAGTGTGACTAGTCATTCAGCTGGCCCTCTGTTTGCCAGGCATGACTGTATCTCCAAGCACAGGGGTCCTGCTGGGGCAGTTCTCCCTGACTCCAGGATTCATGAGTCCCTGCCTGGGGCTTGTACTGAGTCACTCAGGTGGAGTGTGAGTAGGGGCTGGGGAGTGGTTTGTTTGTAACCTTTGTTGGTGGCTTCTTGTCCAGGTGGGAGTGTGGATTGATGTTGGCAGCCGTTTTGAGACTGAGAAGAACAATGGGGCAGGCTACTTTTTGGAGCATCTGGCTTTCAAGGTGAGGCTCTTGAAGTCTGTCTCCTCTGGGCTTAGGGCTGCCTGTTGTCCCTCCTGAGGATGAAGGTCAGAAAAAATAGCCTGATTATGGGCCTCAGTGGAGGGGCTGATGTCTGGCCAGCCTTCCTAAAAGGAACCACATGAGCTTAACGTCTCCTGAGTAGGCACGTATCTGATGAGCCCCTGCATGAGGCCCTCAGAGCCAAGAAGACCCAAGGAACCACAGGAACCCCACTTTTCACCAGAGAAGCCAGGCCTGTGTTATATGCATGCATACAGGAGACCTGTGGAACACACCAGATATGCACATGCATTGTAACAAACCCACAGACATGGGCATACGTGCTTGCTTATGAAATGATCTGCTCTGGTGGAATACCTGGGCATCCCTTGGTTGGGGTGGGCAGGGCCATGGAGCTCTAATGGGCACCCCAGCCAGCTGCAATGTCACGGGTATGTGTGCAGTATTAACCAAGAGATAGCACCACTGTTCTCCACACACAGGACTAGGATTGGGTCCCACAGAGGTGGCCACTAGCATGTATAAACAGACACATACAGTCATGGGAATGGCATGGGAGGAGTGGGTTCTATCACTTGAACACAGTTGTGGGCTTACCTGACCATGGCTGTCATTAAGAAGGGGGAGGTGTACTGGTAATGACCCCACTGCTCGTTGGTAAGGTGTTACGAGCTTTAGGCAACACTTGGTCTGGCCATGCCCTTCTGTCCTGGCCCTGGTTATCTCTATTCTGTTGGCCCATTATGTCATGGCCTTGGTCACCAAAAGGCCTGCTTAGTGCTTGGTAAACATAGACTCTGGGATCTGTGTCCCCAGAGTCTATGCTGAGGGAGGTACCTGTGGACCAGTGGTCCTGCTGGATCTTTAGCCTCTGAGGACAGGGTTCTTGGGCTCCTGTGTGGCTTCTGATTGGTCTGGTTGATATTCCAGGGAACAAAGAATCGGCCTGGCAGTGCCCTGGAGAAGGAGGTGGAGAGCATGGGGGCCCATCTTAATGCCTACAGCACCCGGGAACACACAGCTTACTACATCAAGGCGCTGTCCAAGGATCTGCCAAAAGGTAACACCTGGAGGAAGAGGTGGGGCAGAGGGCAGGGGGGCAGAGTACAGCTACCCAGGAGTCCCTGGCTGACCACAGAATCATATTACCCTTAGCGTATGGCTTTGCAGCTGGGCAACTAGGGGTGGGCAGCAGGAGATGCCAGGCCTGGGGATTTTGTGCTGTCGTTGGTCTCCAGTGGTCCACCTGGCACCTAAACATGTCCTCCTTGCGTCTAGTTGTGGAGCTCTTGGGTGACATTGTGCAGAACTGTAGTCTAGAAGACTCACAGATCGAGAAGGAACGTGATGTGATCCTGCGGGAGATGCAGGAGAATGACGCATCTATGCGAGACGTGGTCTTTGACTACCTGCATGCCACAGCATTCCAGGGCACACCTCTAGCCCAGGCTGTGGAGGGGCCCAGTGAGAATGTCAGGTGAGAGTTGGCTGGGCTTGTGGTGGGATGCTTGCCCCATTCTGGCCTGGCCAGACCCTTTCCAGGTCACATTTTTAGTTGGCTAGCTGTTTGTCGGGGTTATTTTCCTGAGTCATGCGATTGGAGACAGTTTCTATATCCATGTGGTCCAGTGAGTCTTTTTTAATGGCTTTGTGGGCTTCACTTGAATTTTGGGCTTTGTTTTAAGGTATGTTTTGGTGCATGTCCTGACAGTCCAAGGGCGGGGTGTCTGGGTGTCCCCTCCATGTGGTCTCTTGTCTCCTTTGGTGATGGCGCTGGGAGCTTTGATACTGCCCTTTGAGAGTCCCACAGTGTTGGCTCACACCTTCTCAGAGAAGACTATGAGCCTGTCCTGAGGTCAGGCATGAGGCAAGGGCAGACGGGGGTTGCCCTCTGGGCCTTGGAGGGGTGGGTGGCAGAGATGGGGAAGGGGTCGGGGTGTGCTAGGGCCCACTCTTCGGAGAAACCATGTCTCTCCTAGTCTGCCTCCTCAGTCCCATTCATGCACACACCCCAACTCACTCCATTGTGGTAGAGGTGTTGACACACTGGCCATATGTCTTGTAGGAAGCTGTCTCGCGCAGACTTGACCGAGTACCTCAGCACTCATTACAAGGCCCCTCGAATGGTGCTGGCAGCAGCTGGAGGTGAGTGATGGACTCACTGAAGTGGGGTCCCAGCCTTGGTTATCAAAACCAAGGTCCTGGTTCCCACCATAGGGGACGTTCCACCCCAGGGGACCCTGCTCCCACCGTAACCTTGAGGGGAATGACCTTCCTCCTGTGCTGTCTGAGGTGGGATAGGAGTCTACCCTGCTGCCACCACTGGGACTGGTTACACAGGATGCTGTTCCTCTGGTACAGGTCTGTCTTAGCCCCACCTGGTCCTAGGATACTGAGTTTATGGGCTGGTAGGGGATGTAAGCCCCTGGCCTTATTCCTTGTGGCCTTGCCCTTGGGAGAGCCAGCCATTGGTTGTGTGTTGATGCATGCCTGATAACAGACCAAGAAGTGCCTTGAAAGGAAGGCACAGGCCGGGCGCGGTGGCTCAAGCCTGTAATCCCAGCACTTTGGGAGGCCGAGGCGGGCGGATCACAAGGTCAGGAGATCGAGACCATCCTGGCTAACACGGTGAAACCCCGTCTCTACTAAAAAATACAAAAAACTAGCCGGGCGAGGTGGCGGGCGCCTGTAGTCCCAGCTACTCGGGAGGCTGAGGCAGGAGAATGGCGTGAACCCGGGAGGCGGAGCTTGCAGTGAGCTGAGATCTGGCCAGTGCACTCCAGCTTGGGTGACAGAGCGAGACTCCGTCTCAAAAAAAAGAAAGGAAGGCACAGAAGGGTCGGGGAGATTTCACTGGGGACTCAGAGTTGTAGGTTGGGGGAGGGGCTTTTTAAAGCGCCTGTAGTTTGAACAGAAGCCTGAAAGGTGGTGAGTGTTACTTAGGTGGTATGGGGAACTGAGCACAGGGGAAGAGCAGTGTCCTGGTCTGAGGTTTGCTCTGCTGCTGTGTGGGGTCACAGTGCAGGCAGGCTAGCTAGAGAGGGGCTGTGGTAGGGACCAGGCAGGAGATGGCAGGAGCAAGGGGGAACAGTAAATGGACTCCAGGTGGTTTTATAGATGGAACCTGGTTGGGGTCTGGACATGGGTAAGGAACTGAGGTTAAGATGCTTCCCATCTTGGCCAGGCACGGTGGCTCAAGCCTGTAATCCCAGCACTCTGGGAGGCCGAGACGGGCGGATCATGAGGTCAGGAGATCGAGACCATCCTGGCTAACACGGTGAAACCCCGTCTCTACTAAAAAATACAAAAAACGAGCCGGGCGAGGTGGCGGGCGCCTGTGGTCCCAGCTACTTGGGAGGCTGAGGCAGGAGAATGGCGTAAACCCGGGGGGCGGAGCTTGCAGTGAGCTGAGATCCGGCCACTGAACTCCATCCAGCCCGGGCAACAGAGCGAGACTCCGTCTCAAAAAAAAAAAAAAAGAATGCTTCCGCTTCCCATCTTGGACGGGCGTGGTGGCTCACGCCTGTAATCCTAGCACTTTGGGAGGCTGAGGTAGGTTAATCACCTGAGGTCAGGAGTTCGAGACCAGCCTAGCCAACATGGCAAAACCCTGTCTCTAGTAAAAGTACAAAAATTAGCCAGGCGTGGTGGCAGGCACCTATAATCCCAGCTACTCGGAAGGCTGAGGCAGGAGAATCACTTGAACCCAGGGGGCGGAGGTTGCAGTGAGCTAAGATTGTGCCACTGCACTCCGGCCTGGGGAACAGAGTGAGACTCCATCTCAAAAAAAAAAAAAAAAAAAAAAAAAACTTCCCAGCTGAGCTGACCTTGGCGGCTGAGTATGCATAAAAGACCAACTGGATGAACATGACCGGGGCTTTGGAGCTGGGGAACCTGGGAGTAAGAGCAGTCTGATATGTCTGTCAGACTAGCAGGACTTGAGCTCACGGAAAGAATAAAAGGCCAACACAGGGCAGGGCGCAGTGGCTCACACCTGTAATCCCAGCACTTTTTGGGAGGTCGAGGCAGGCGGATCACGAGGTCAAGAGATCGAGACCATCCTGGCTAACACAGTGAAACCCCATCTCTACTAAAAATACAAAAAAATTAGCCAGACGTGGTGGCGGGCACCTGTAGTCCCAGCTACTCGGGAGGCTGAGGCAGGAGAATGGCGTGAACCTGGGAGGTGGAGCTTGCAGGGAGCCGAGATCATGCCACTGCACTTCAGTCTGGGTGACAGAGCAAGACTCTGTCTCAAAAAAACAAAAACAAAAAAAAATAGGCCAACACAGGCCGGGTGCAGTGGCTCACGCCTGTAATCCCAGCACTTTGGGAGGCTGAGGTGGGCGGATCACGAGGTCAGGAGATTGAGACCATCCTGGCTAACACAGTGAAAGCCCGCCTCTACTGAAAATACAAAAAAATTAGACAGGCATGGTGTCGGCACCTATAGTCCCAGCTACTTGGGAGGCTGAGGCAGGAGAATGGCGTGAACCCGGGAGGCGGAGCTTGCAGTGAGCTGAGATCCTGTCACTGTGCTCCAGCCAAAAGCCAACGTAACTGGTGGCACCACAGAGCCCTCTTGTGGAGGTGAGGAGGCCAGATCCAAGGAGTCCTAGGGTATACGTTTGTAACATTATTTGCAAATGTCCCCAGCTCTCAGGGGACCCCAGACCTTATCACAGCCCTGTAATAGCACCTCTTTCTGTCCCCTCACTTGCCACCCGCTGCCGGGCCAGCAGCCAGAAATACTTGAGGGAGAGCTAGAGCGAAAAGGCAGGCCAGGTGGCTTTGTACCCAGGAGTACCAGTCTTGTCTTTGATATAGGTGGAATGCATCTTCTCAAGTGAGAACCCACACTTACATCATATGGCAGCCCATGTTGAAGTTCTGAGCGCTGCTGCTCTTCTAGGACTGAGGCAGTGGGAGCTATCTGGCCCTGAGGTGTCTGTCCTGTCCACAAGGCAGGGTCTGTGTGAGGAGGACCTTCTTTCCTCACCCTGTTCTAATGTCACATACTCCTGGTTTCTCCCACTAAGACAGGACATGGGAGTCCTCCGCCTGTCTGTAAACTCCCCCGCACCCTGTGCTTTGGGCCCTGGCTGGTCAGTAATGCCAGTGTCTGTCTCAGCAGGAGTGGAGCACCAGCAACTGTTAGACCTTGCCCAGAAGCACCTTGGTGACATCCCTTGGACATATGCAGAGGACACTGTGCCCGCTCTTACTCCGTGCCGCTTCACTGGCAGTGAGGTATGCTGCCTGTTGGGCAGGGGTAGTGCTCAGCTGGGGGCCTGTGGGAGGACCCCCATGTGCATGGTTATCCTGGTGAGCTCCAGAGATACCTCAGCGGTTGGAAGGGGTTCTCTGGCTTCTGCGGTCACAGGCACACATGGTCCACACCATGTATAAATACAACCCTCTACCCACACTGCCACCTTTCTGTTCCCCCAGCCAGTCTGGCTGTCCCTCAGCCTTGTCATATACTGTTTCAGATCCGCCACCGTTGAACGAGTGCTCTACCTTTTGCTCATGTGCGCATTGCAGTAGAGGGTCCTGGCTGGGCCAGCCGGGACAATGTGGCCTTGCAAGTGGCCAATGCCATCATCGGCCACTATGATTGCACTTATGGTGGTGGTGTGGTGAGTGCCAGAGTGAGCATGGTACCTCGCCTTCAGGGAAGAGAGGGTGCTGGGGCTGTGTGCTCCTGTGCGTGGGGGTCACAGTGTGGGTTGAAGACAAGAGGGTGGGTGCTGACCACCTATCCCCCTGGCAGCACCTGTCCAGCCCACTGGCTTCAGGTGCCGTGGCCAACAAGCTATGCCAGAGTTTCCAGACCTTCAGCATCTGCTATGCAGACACGGGCTTGCTGGGTGCACACTTTGTCTGTGACCGAATGAAAATCGATGACATGATGTTCGTCCTGCAAGGGCAGTGGTAAGTGGCAGCCTGGTACTCCTAGGTGGGATGGCGGCTTTAACCAGTGCAGTGGGAGGCTGAGAGAGGACACATGGGCTCAAAGTGAACACCACCCACCCACCCACCCCACCCCCACTTTAGGATGCGCCTGTGTACCAGTGCCACGGAGAGTGAGGTGGCCCGGGGCAAAAACATCCTCAGAAATGCCCTGGTATCTCATCTAGATGGTGAGTCCTACAGCTCAGTGGGGAGGGATAAAGTGCATCTTGCCAGCGACAGCCCCAAGGTGGCCACCACTCCTAACTAACCAAAGTTAGAAAGGAAAACTTTGAAGACCACACCGTGCCCCATCACCCCACCCTTGGAGATGCAGGCAGGTGTGGGACAGGTCCACGGCCCATCGCTACCATAATAGGTGACCATAGAAGAGAGAGCTGTGATCTGGGTCAGCATGAGGTCAGGGAGGTCCTTGTCAACCTGAGGCTGGAGGTTGTGTACCTGTGGGTCCAGGATTGGGCTGGGTGGACTTCTGAGCCCTCCCCCACCCTTAAAGGCACTACTCCTGTGTGTGAGGACATTGGTCGCAGCCTCCTGACCTATGGCCGCCGCATCCCCCTGGCTGAATGGGAAAGCCGGATTGCGGTAACATGGGCCCCTGGGAGAGGTTCTGGAATCTTGACCTGGCAGACACCTGGAGGTGCAGCGTTGGGGCCTGGCACAGCAGAGCCTGCTCCTATAGGCATCCCTGGTGTCCTAGGCAGCTGTCACCTGCAGGGGTAGCATAGTGGGAGGGCAGGGCAGAGGTGCTAATGGCTGTGGAGATGGGTGCGGCCCATGGAAGTCTATAGCAGGGATCCCTTCCACCTTTCCCCTTTTGGGTTGGGGACAGCTGCATGCTGCCTGTGGGAGATCTCGGCTAGTTGGATGATGCTGACTGGCTGAGGTGGTGGCCAGGTGCCCGTTAGCTAGTATGTCCTCTGCCTCACCCTGCAGGAGGTGGATGCCAGTGTGGTGCGTGAGATCTGCTCCAAGTACATCTATGACCAGTGCCCAGCGGTGGCTGGATATGGTAAGTGGCCTAGGGGATCTGCTCTTTGTTTATTTCCTCAGGCCATTCTCTTGGCCTCCCCTTCCACCTCTGCTCCCCCATTGCTGCTCAGCTTACAGAGCAGCCAGTTAAGGCCCCAAGCAGCTCTCCCAAGTCCCCTGGCTGCCAGGGAGTTCTTGCTCAGAAAACCTGTCCTGGCAGTTCCTTGACTGCCTGCCAGGGTGCCTCCATCAATACCCTGCACCCGTCAGGTAACGGGCACCTCCATGTAGGGTGGGGCTTCAAGGGCCAGAACATGAAGGGACAGGCTCAGCACCCCTGGGGGAACGTTCTCTTCCCTCTTTCCACTCAAAGCCTGTCTTGTGCTGCTTTAGGCAGCAGCTCCGAACTGGGTGCGGCACAGGGCCAGGTGTCCCTGTGCAGGCCAGGTACCCCACCCTGACGCTCCACCCTATCCCCACAGGCCCCATTGAGCAGCTCCCAGACTACAACCGGATCCGTAGCGGCATGTTCTGGCTGCGCTTCTAGGCAGGAAGCCTGTGTAAGCAAGAGAGCTGGGCCGGGGCCCGTGGTCCCCCCACCACAAACACAGCACTCCGGCTTCTCTAACCTGTGCTGCAGGTGACCACCAATAAAATCTTCTGCTGAGAAATGTGTCGTCCCTCTTTTGGCATTGGCATGGAGTCCATGGGGCAGTAGATGGGGAGCAAGGACTTCCCTCTAGTTCTGCAGCTCCTGGACCCTCCTGCCTTCCCACAGGCTGATGTGTCCTCAGCCAGGGGCAAGCATGGGGGCTGCAGCAGAGGCCGGAAGTCTTTGATGCCTGCAGGGAGCTGAGCCCAGATGTTTCCACTCAGCCACTTAGGGGATGTTCCTTAGCCAGCCGGTCCCAAGAGTGGGCTATGGGAGTCCATAGGAAGTGTAAACCCAGCCTTTGCCCCTGTCAGAGTCCCAGCCTGGAATCCCTGCAGGCTCAGGTGGGAAGCCCCTCACTGTGGACCTTGTGCCAAGTCACCCCCTGGTGATCCCTAGTTTGCTGGAGTGGACCAGAGGGGCCAAGGGGTGTCTCCAAGGATGCCTCTTGCGTGTGTTTACTCTGGATTCTGGGAGGAGGATAGCCGGGGGCATAGTGTTCTCATTTGGTTTCTAACTGCTGCCTGGACAAGCAGGGCAAGAATCCTTTGCCTCCGCTGACTCAGGCTCCAAGAATAGCCCTGAGCTCAGTGGGGCCCAAGCCCCCTCCTTCAACTACATCTGTCCCAGGCAAGTCCAGAGCTGCTGCCCTGACAATCGCCTCCCCATTTTCCTGAGGCTGCCAGGACCCAGTACAGCTCTTAGCTACCTAGTCTGTCTGTTATCTCTTTGGGTTCTGGTCCCCATGGTGGGTGGGCAGGTAGGCCATTCTTCCTTCACCCCCCCGTGCTTCCACAATCAGGTTCTCTGGGATCCCAGGGGGAAGTTGAAAGTGAGGGGCCCAGTTTTCCTTTGAGGAAGTTACTGCCTGGCAATCACAAGCAGGGTGCTGGGACAAGGTCGTTTAGAAGAGGGCTGTTCAGAAGTCCCCCCGGCATCCTAGCTTGGAAGTAGCCCAAGGAACCCTTGTATCACTCTCACCCTGCCCCAGTACCTTTCCCTCACCATTGGTTGCCGTAAGTTGCCAATTCGGAGACATTTGTTAAGCACCTTCTATGGTCCGGGACCAGGGCATTGCACAGATCATTCTACTTTGTGAACCGCTGGAGAGAAGATGCTGGGCAGCGCAGAACCCTGACAGGCCCAACCCTGGGTGCTCGTGGAGATGCAACACCCAGGCAGGGGAACAAGTGCCAAGTCTGTTGCCAAGTTTGAGCTCCTGGAGGATGGGGCTTCATTTGTAAGCCCAGCATGGCCCTTAGAGGCTACAGGTGTGCTGGTCATGAGAGCTTGAGCTGCTGGGAGTGGTCTGGTTCTAAGGGACCTTGCATACCAAGCCAGGGACTCTGGTCTTTACCCTGGAGCCATGCTGGGGAGGTGTGTGGAGGTTACCATGAAGAGAAGTGACTTGGTCAGCGTTGAGATTCAGCATGGGGACTCTCAGGCCACATTTCTGTATCAGTCTTGGTGAGCTGTGCTGTGGCAGAGCAGAGGTCATGGCCACACAAGAGCTGGAGCCAGCTGCAGGGGACACAAAGAGGACTACATTCCCAGCAGGGCTGGGAGACGTGGGGGCAGGAGTGGATTGGAGGAGGGTAATCTTCCATAGTCCAGTGAGGAGTTTGGTGGTGTCCAGGGCACAGTGGGATGTGTGGGGCTGGGACCTGATAAAGAGGCCCTGGTTGGAAACAGATGGGGAGAGGTAGTGACTGAGGCCAGGGAAGGAAATGTTCAGGGAAGCTTGGGAGGGAGGAAGATGTGCTCTGGGGGCTCCACTGCCCTGATGGGATTGCAGGTAGGTACTGGCCTCTGGGGCTGTGCCCTAGGCTGTGTGCCTCCCAGGAGGGCAGAGCTGGGGCCTCAGAGGGCCACACTCCTGCTCATAAGCCTCACAGGAGCTCCAGACATGCAGTCATTCCAACCTTACTCCTACCTTCCCAGCACCCTTTGAGAGACCCTCTCACAGCAACCTGTCCTTTCTTTTGGGGGCACCTCAATTCTGATGAGGTTTGCCTGAGCACCCACCCTCCCAGCTGGGCCTCCTGTCTCCCCTAAGGCTGGCCCACGTGTGCACATATGTCTGTACTGTACTGTCTGTGCCGCTGGCCTGCTCTCGCCCACCCTGGCTGTGCAGGAGGAGGTGACAGTCTTAGGGGGAAGGGGCTGCTTTTGTGATGAGAACATAGGTGGTTCTCTGCAGCCCTCACCTGGAGCACACCTTGCAGGGATGGGGGGTCCTGGGACATGGTTGAGGAGACCCTGACCTTGGAATAAGGTTCTAGGCCCCATGGGGTCACAGCACTGTGCCCCAGGATAGTTTTGGGGGTCAGTAATAAGGAATAGCCCCAGCCTTCCTTGGGCAATAGGAAAGCAGGCAGCATGGATGGTCTTCACTGCCTCCAGAGTCCTCAGGCTGTGGGGCTGGGCATATTAGAAGGGGCCCAGCAGCCTTGGTGAGTATAGATGTGCTTTCTGGGCTGCCCAGAGTTATTCAGGATTAGCAGGAAAAAATGGGGGAGCAGGACCCAGATGGGGGCCTGCCCTTCTTAGGGGTGCCTCTCTGCCTTAGTGTCACCCATCTAATGAAGAGATACACATATACAAAGTCCCACCACCTTGGGACAGTGGCCCTGGCCTGGTGTGTTGGGGGACTGTCCACAGCCTCAGAAGCCAAGCTGGGGGAGGGTGGGAAGTCAGCCTGGGTAAGGGGAGAGGAGTAAGGTAGTGGGCAGCTATGAAGCCAGAAGCTACAGGTACCATGAGGGCAATGAGGAAAGGAGGAAGGGGCCCAAGGAGACCTCCGCCTGGTGGGGGAGATGGGTGGCAGGGATCTGCAAGAAAAGTAGATGGAAGGAGGGGATGCCTATGGGTGAGGACATGTAGGTAGGGGGACCCGGCCTGGGGCATGGAGGGCTGGATTCCTGAGAGATGAGCTATCACTGTGGGTGGTCCCGCTCTCCACAGATGGGCGGCCCCCTCCCTGCAGGCACAGCTGGATTGCATCTGCTTGGGACATGGTAGAGGGTGTGGGACACTGGGACATATGCATAAGCATGACACAGGTTCTCTCCTCCTTCTGGCTTATCCCCTACAAAGACAGGGTGAGTTACTTGGATCTAGGCCAAGGGGACCTTGGTTTCCCTAAGACAGGCCCAGAGTCACTCATTTGCCAGGGCTTCTCTCCTGTCAAGGAGATTGGGGTGGGGCCCAGGAGGCCCACCAGACAGATGGCTGAATCACAGGAGTGGCCGGCGGGACCCATGGCCTGAGGGCTTGTCTGGGCACCCCCACCGGCTTGGGGGTGAGTCATCCTCAGCTGCAGCCCCCACCCCCCACGGCGCTGCTGCCTTGTGGCTCTGCAGGAACCTATCCACTCCTCAGCCTGGTCACTGTGATTGACCTAAAGCAGCCAAGACCTGTGACCTTAGATGGAGTTAGGGGTACTCCCTCAGCATCTGTCCATGGAGAACCTTCTGGGAAATTCCCAGAAGCCAAGGGGGGTCGGTGGGTTTATAGTTAAGTGCGTCATATCGTTTGTCTGGGGGAGGAGTGGTGGGGGCGGCGACCTCTCAGGGATGTGGGTGAGGGCGGGTGCCTGGGTCCCCGCCTGCCGCTCCGCCCCCCGAGATCAGGGACTTTTCTCTGCTCTGCCCGCGGGACTGCAGCGGCGGCGGCGGGAGCGGGCGGACGCGCAGGCAAGACCAGGACTCGGGCTGGAGGGGCGCTGGGCTCGGACCCGCCAAGGCCGCAGGGGAGCAAGGGGCAGAGGCGGGGGTCCTAGCTGACTGCTTCTACCGACTAGGATGAGGCTGCGGCTTCTGGTGGCCGCGCTCTGCGCCGGGATCCTGGCAGGGGCGCCCCGAGTGCGAGCCCAGCACAGGGAGAGAGGTGGGCACCGCAAGGGAGGACCTGGCCTGGGACACTGTACCGTGTCACCCTCCGCTCCACTCGGCCTTCATTCCCAACACCCCCCGCCCACAACCCAGCCAACTCCGCGGCTCCCCGAGGATTCCTCCTAATTCTGGGACTCCCCGAACCCTCCGCGGTCGGTGCTGGGTTCCCTAAACTGCCTCCTCTCCTGTTCCGACTCAAATTCTGGCTCCCTGTGTGCACGCAGGGTCCCCTGCCTTATGTCAATCCGCGCCGGCCCCTAGAGGCTGACCTCAGTCCCAGGTCCACACCCGTGCTGGCGACTCTCCCTCCCCCGCACACCCCAACCCCCTGCGGGAGTCTGCTCTGGGACCCACCCAGCTCGACTCCCTCTAAGGCCCCCAGGCTCAGGCCGACTGGGCCCTGGTTTGCATAAGATGAGGCCTACTCTCCCCACCATCCCAAGTCCCAGCGAGGCCACCGTGCGGGGAGGCGGGTGGTTGGCCTCCCAGAAGAGGCCCTGATCTCTTCTGCCCGCCCCAGTGACCTGCACGCGCCTTTACGCCGCTGATATTGTGTTCTTACTGGATGGCTCCTCATCCATTGGCCGCAGCAATTTCCGCGAGGTCCGCAGCTTTCTCGAAGGGCTGGTGCTGCCTTTCTCTGGAGCAGCCAGTGCACAGGGTGTGCGCTTTGCCACAGTTCAGTACAGTGATGACCCACGGTGAGTAGTGGCCCTGAGGGCTGGGGACCACGGGATTCCCCCAAGACCCCTTCCCCAGGGAGGGAGGAGACCCGGGAAACCTCAGACCAGGTCTTTCCGGAAACAAGTTTTGGGGAACCTAGAGACCCCCTAGCCAGGACCTCCTCTGGAGACAGAGATAAGGATTCCCTAGGTAGAACCTTCATGCCCTGAAGCACCTCCAGGCTATTGCAAGACAGGAAGGTGCAAGACAGGCTGTGTTTTCTGAGCTGGAGATGGGGAGCCCAGGAGGGGGCCCCCGTGCCTTTTGGACTCTTCATGTTCTAGCCTCTTAACCCCTGCAGCCCTTCACCAGAGGCGCTCCATCTGGCCAGCATCCACTTTCCTACATCTGGACCCCTCCTCCTGCAATTATTTAATTAAGCAGCATCTTGTTTCCCACAGACTGTGAGCCCCTAAGGGCTCCTTCAGGCCTGCCCAGGCCCAGCTGCAGATGGTGCACAAAGGAGCCCCTGGGGAGTTTGTTAACCTGGGGGTTCCAGAGGAAAGTGGATGTGGAGAATCACAGAATGAAGGGACCTCTCAAGAGAACCTGATACCCATAACCCTCACCCTAGAGGCCTCCTCAAGGCCAGGGCCAGAAGAGATCCTGAGTCCTAGCCTGTTGCCACCCCTACCCTCCAACAGGACAGAGTTCAGCCTGGATGCACTTGGCTCTGGGGGTGATGTGATCCGCGCCATCCGTGAGCTCAGCTATAAAGGGGGCAACACTCGCACAGGGGCTGCAATTCTCCATGTGGCTGACCGTGTCTTCCTGCCCCAGCTGGCCCGACCTGGTGTCCCCAAGGTGATCCTTACCCATTCCATGCCTCCCAAGATAACCCCAAATGAAGTGTTCAGGGGAGCCATGATTTGACCCCTGCACCTGTCCCAGGTCTGCATCCTGATCACAGATGGGAAGTCCCAGGACCTGGTGGACACAGCTGCCCAAAAGCTGAAGGGGCAGGGAGTCAATCTGTTTACTGTGGGTAAGGACTGAGCAGGGATGACAGGTCAGCTGGGGAGTGGGAGCGGTCAGAGAGCATGTGGGTGACTGAGTCCTGACTGGTTGTTACTTCAGGGATCAAGAATGCCGACCCTGAGGAGCTGAAGCGAGTTGCCTCACAGCCCACCAGTGACTTCTTCTTCTTCGTCAATGACTTCAGCATCTTGAGGACACTACTGCCCCTCGTTTCGCGGAGAGTGTGCACAACTGCTGGTGGCGTGCCTGTGACCCGGCCTCGTGAGTTCCTGCCTACATAGTGTGCCCCGACCTAGACCCTGGACCCCAACCCCCACTTGGGAGTGCTGATTCCATCCTATGTGTTCCTGACCCTAACCCCAACTCTGCACCATACATGCCCACCCCGATTCTCCTGCCTGATCCCCTGATCCCCCATTCCCAGCGGATGACTCAACCTCTGCTCCACGAGACCTAGTGCTGTCTGAGCCAAGCAGCCAATCCTTGAGAGTACAGTGGACAGCAGCCAGTGGCCCTGTGACTGGCTACAAGGTCCAGTATACTCCTCTGACGGGGCTGGGACAGCCACTGCCGAGTGAGCGGCAGGAGGTAGGATGTCAGGAGTGACAGGTGGTGGCTGGGGACTTGGCTGGGCAAGATAAAGTGACCTCTGGCCCTGGGCAGGTGAACATCCCAGCTGGTGAGACCAGCGTGTGGCTGCAGGGTCTCCGGCCACTGACTGAGTACCAAGTGACTGTGGTTGCCCTCTACGCCAACAGCATCGGGGAGGCGGTGAGCGGGACAGCTCGGACCAGTGAGCAATTCTGCCAGCCTCTGACCCCATTCACCTAACTCCCCACCCCACTACCCCCTCCCACTCCTGACTCCATGAATCCCTGGTGGGACTCTCCCCCAGCTGCCCTGGAGGGGCCGGAACTGACCATCCAGAATACCACAGCCCACAGCCTCCTGGTGGCCTGGCGGAGTGTGTCAGGTGCCACTGGCTACCATGTGACATGGCGGGTCCTCAGTGGTGAGTGAGAGATGTGGGTTGAGGGGAGTCCCTGCACCTCAGACAAAACTGTAGAGTCCTGTGTCTGCAAGGCCCACTGGCCTCTTGGTGCCCCCCATGCAGGTGGGCCCACACAGCAGCAGGAGCTGGGCCCTGGGCAAGGTTCAGTGTTGCTGCGTGACTTGGAGCCTGGCACGGACTATGAAGTGACCATGAGCACCCTGTTTGGCCACAGTGTGGGGCCCACCACTTCCCTGACGGCTCGCACTGGTAAGAAGGCTGGGCACTTTCGTCAGGCTGGGATGGGCAGGCAGGGCAAGGACCGGAGGCAACTGACATCCCATGTGCCCTGGGCAGATGCTTCTGTTGAGCAGACCCTGCGCCCGGTCATCCTGGGCCCCACATCCATCCTCCTTTCCTGGAACTTGGTGCCTGAGGCCCGTGGCTACCGCTTGGAATGGCGGCGTGAGACTGGTCAGTGTGGGGGAAGGGATGGACAGGCAAGGGTCAGGGCATGGCCTCAGCTGGCCTGACCCTGTCATCTTGCAGGCTTGGAGCCACCACAGAAGGTGGTGCTGCCCTCTGATGTAACCCGCTACCAGTTGGATGGGCTGCAGCCGGGCACAGAGTACCGCCTCACACTCTACACTCTGCTGGAGGGCCGCGAGGTGGCCACCCCTGCAACCGTGGTTCCCACTGGTGAGGGCTCTGTGGGCTGGGCCAGTGAGTGGGGGAGGTGTCGGAGCCCCAGGCTGCCTCTATGCTGTGCTCTCCAACAGGACCAGAGCTGCCCGTGGGCCCTGTGATGGACCTGCAAGCCACCGAGCTGCCCGGGCAGCGGGTGCGAGTGTCCTGGAGCCCAGTCCCCAGTGCCACCCAGTACCGCATCATTGTGCGCAGCACCCAGGGTAAGGTGGATGCAACCAGCACCCCCACCACACACACTGAAGTTCCAGCCTGAGGGGTCTGAGTGTACCTCCAGCCCTCTCCTTTCTTTTTTTTTTTTTTTTTTTTTNACACCCCTGTCCATGGCTTGCGACTCTGCATAGCCACAAACTCAATCACCTGCCTTTTTGTGACCCTAGTGGTGACCACTGTACACCAACCTCTCATTGCATGTCCCCATCCAGCACCGACATCTGCCATCCCACATCAATGTCTGTCAACAGCTCATCAGTTCTCACTGCAGTCCACTGGCTCCTGTCATCCTACATACCAGCATCCCACAGACCCCTGTCCTCCAGTGTCCCTGATCGTCACTGGCCCCTTTCATCCTATGTCCTTGTCTTGCATTCACTTTTTTCAGCCATATCCCATCTCTCTGGTCCCCACCACCCCACATCCCCACCTCTATGGCCCTTCTTGCTCTGTGTCCCTGTCCATCACTGCCATCGTCCCATGTCCCTGTCTCTTTCTGACCCCTGCCCACCTATGCTGACTTCTCTCTTAGGGGTTGAGCGGATCCTGGTGCTTCCCGGGAGTCAGACAGCGTTCGACTTGGATGACGTTCAGGCTGGGCTTAGCTACACTGTGCGGGTGTCTGCTCGAGTGGGTCCCCGTGAGGGCAGTGCCAGTGTCCTCACTGTCCGCCGGGGTGAGCACTACAGGAAGCCTGTGGAGGACAGCCGTCTGCCTCACTCTGGTCCTGGTTCTGACCTCTGACGTCTGTGTTTAACCCCTAGAGCCGGAAACCCCACTTGCTGTTCCAGGGCTGCGGGTTGTGGTGTCAGATGCTACAAGAGTGAGGGTGGCCTGGGGACCCATCCCTGGAGCCAGTGGATTTCGGATTAGCTGGAGCACAGGCAGTGGTCAGTGTGGGGTGTGTGGGGGGACTGCTGAAGGGACCAATGAGGGTATGGGGGCTGGAGGGGACAGGCAGGAGCCATGCCAGCATTTCCCTCTGACCTCAGGTCCAGAGTCCAGCCAGACACTGCCCCCAGACTCTACTGTCACAGACATCACAGGGCTGCAGCCTGGAACCACCTACCAGGTGGCTGTGTCTGTACTGAGAGGGAGAGAAGAGGGCCCCGCTGCGGTCATCGTGGCTCGAACAGGTCAGGGCCTGCCCCCGTCCCTTGACTCTCTGCCTCCATTGCTCTTTCAGACCCCCATGCCTTCCCTTGCAGACCCTTGCTACTCCCCAGAACTCCTGCCTCCCCCTTCAGATTCCTACTCCCTCCTCCCTCAGAGACTCTGCTTCTCCTTCAGTTTCAGCTGTCTCCTCTTAAGCCCTTCCCATCTTCAGATTCCCCCGCTTCTCCCCTAAGACTCCCACAGTCTTTACCCTCAAATTTCCACCACCTCAGCCCTCAGACCCCTGCCCCTTTTTTGCTGGACCCAAATCTCCTTTGAGATTTACACTTTCTCCTCCATCAGACCCCCTCACTGCTTCCTAAAACCTCCATCTCCCCACTTCTCCACTGGACCTATTCACCATCTCCTCTATCAGATTCCTGTCTTCTGTTAGACTCTCATCGCCTTCCCCTATCAGTATCAGATAGCCCCACTCCTTCCTGCCTGCTCCAGCAGACTCCCCATTGCCTCTCCCCACTAGACCCACTGGGCCCAGTGAGGACAGTCCATGTGACTCAGGCCGGCAGCTCATCTGTCACCATTACCTGGACCAGGGTTCCTGGCGCCACAGGATACAGGGTTTCCTGGCACTCAGCCCACGGTGGGGACTGGGGTTTGGGAGGGGGCGGGTCACAGTGGAATGGGGGCTGGGGGTTTTTTGGGGGTCCAGGTGGGGCTCTGGGGGACAGAGTTTGACTAGCCCTGGAGTTGCCTCCATCCCTGCTCCTAGGCCCAGAGAAATCCCAGTTGGTTTCTGGGGAGGCCACGGTGGCTGAGCTGGACGGGCTGGAGCCAGATACTGAGTATACGGTGCATGTAAGGGCCCATGTGGCTGGTGTGGATGGGCCCCCTGCCTCTGTGGTTGTCAGGACTGGTGAGTGGACCCTGACCAGCTGCTAGCCACACTGAATTAGCTACCCTGCCCTGCTGTGTATTCCTGATTGCCCAGCTGCCTCCACGCCCCTGCTCAGCGACTGTCCTGTCCACACTGACCCACCCCGCACTGATTAAGTGTCCACCCAACCTCCTGGTGGCCCCACACTGCCCACCCCAAGGCAGTGACCTCCTCCCTCTCAGGGCTGCCTACGGTGACCTGTCCACACTAACCTCACACTGACTTTCAGATTACCCCCGTGTCAACCATGCCTGCACTACCACTCTGTTCTCTGCCAGACCCCCTTACCTTGCCTCTGTCCCCAGCCCCTGAGCCTGTGGGCCGTGTGTCAAGGCTGCAGATCCTCAATGCTTCCAGCGACGTTCTGCGGATCACCTGGGTAGGGGTCACTGGGGCCACAGCTTACAGACTGGCCTGGGGCCGGAGTGAAGGTATGGCTCCCTGATGCCACCCCTATCCTTCCTGGCTGAGACTGCCCACCCCTAACCATTGCTCTATGCCCACCTGGCCAGGTGGCCCCATGAGACACCAGATACTCCCAGGAAACACAGACTCTGCAGAGATCCGGGGTCTTGAAGGTGGAGTCAGCTACTCAGTGCGAGTGACTGCACTTGTCGGGGACCTTGAGGGCACACCTGTCTCCATTGTCGTCACCACGCGTAGGCAGAGCATGAGCTGGAGAGCCTCGGGATGGGTGGTGTGGATGGTTTGGGGATTGGGGCTTGTGCTCCAGATTGGAGAAAGGACCAGGACTGGTAGTGAGCCTTTGGGGGCGGGGTCTGAGAGGAGGGAAGGTGAAGCCCGGGATAGGCAGAGGGGCTGGCTGAGTGGGGTGCATGTGCCAGGGTGGGCCTGGGATTGGCACAGGGGCCATTGGGGCAGAGCCTCCCTGATTCCTGAGCTTTCTCTCCAGCGCCTGAGGCTCCGCCAGCCCTGGGAACGCTTCACGTGGTGCAGCGCGGGGAGCACTCGCTGAGGCTGCGCTGGGAGCCGGTGCCCGGAGTGCAGGGCTTCCTTC
The DNA here is from genome assembly GCF_001698545.2 of Rhinopithecus bieti. Classification (NCBI taxonomy): domain Eukaryota; kingdom Metazoa; phylum Chordata; class Mammalia; order Primates; family Cercopithecidae; genus Rhinopithecus; species Rhinopithecus bieti. Next base: position 2,404,253 of record NW_016804422.1, read on the forward strand.
TGCGCTGGCAACCAGAGGGTGAGGGGTGTCCCTGGGAGGAGGTTAGGAACCAATGGGGGCAAGGCTGTGGCAGACGCCACAAAGGTAGGTGAGGACAGTGACAGTGAGTGGGGTCTGTCATTGGGGGTCTGCGAGATCAGTGACAGTAGGTAAGATCAGTCAATGAAGTGGGCGGGATCAGTGAGTTCATGGAGGGTCAGTCTGGCAGGGTCCGTAAAGTGGGCAGAGTCAGTGAGGATGAGGAAGATCAGTCAGGAGGGTGGACCCAGTTAACAGAGCCAGTGAGGTGGGCGGGCCCTTTAATGCCCCCAGGTGTCACTCTCCCACATGCTCTTGGCCCTCACCCTCACGCCTGCCCCAGGTGGCCAAGAACAGTCCCGGGTCCTGGGGCCCGAGCTCAACAGCTATCACCTGGACGGGCTGGAGCCAGCCACACAGTACCGCGTGAGGCTGAGTGTCCTAGGGCCGGCTGGAGAAGGGCCCTCTGCAGACGTGAAAGCGCGCACTGGTAAGCCTGCCTCACCTTGGCGTGCTCCTCCCCTACTGATGACCCACCCTGGCTTCCTGCACCCCGACTCTGAGTGACTCCTCCTGTACCCCCACCCCTCACCCTCTGACCCTGGGTGACCCCAGCACAACCTCTCATGACGCTTCAATAAGACAAACCCGACCCAGGATCTCAGATCTCTCTCCCCTCTGGGTTCTCAGGACTCAACCTCTGATCCTCGATCCTTTTTTTTTTTTTTGAGACGGAGTCTCGCTCTGTCGCCCAGGCTGGAGTGCAGTGGCCGGATCTCAGCTCACTGCAAGCTCTGCCTCCCGGGTTTACGCCATTCTCCTGCCTCAGCCTCCCGAGTAGCTGGGACTACAGGCGCCCACCGCCTCGCCCAGCTAGTTTTTTTTTTTTTGTATTTTTTAGTAGAGACGGGGTTTCACCATATTAGCCAGGATGGTCTCAATCTCCTGACCTCGTGATCCTCCTGTCTCGGCCTCCCAAAGTGCTGGGATTACAGGCTTGAGCCACCGTGCCCGGCCTGATCCTCGATCTTTCATTCCTCCTTCAGAGTCACCTCGTGTTCCAAGCACTGAACTACGTGTGGTGGACACCTCGATCGACTCAGTGACTTTGGCCTGGACCCCAGTGTCCAGGGCATCCAGCTACATCCTATCCTGGCGGCCACTCAGAGGCCCTGGCCAGGGTGAGGGGGAGGCCAGGGTTGGGGTGGGCTGGCAGTTGGGGCTCTGTGGAGACTGGTTTTTAATCAAGTTCTCTCTCCTACATAAGTGCCTGGGGCCCCGCAGACACTTCCAGGGATCTCAAGCTCCCAGCGGGTGACAGGGCTAGAGCCTGGCGTCTCTTACATATTCTCCCTGACGCCTGTCCTGGATGGTGTGCAGGGTCCTGAGGCATCCGTCACACAGACGCCAGGTATGGTGGGCATAGTGGGAAGGGCAGAAAGGTGTGTCTGGGTGGGCTGCTCGCTTCAGTAACTTGTTCCCCTTCCTGCAGTGTGTCCCCGTGGCCTGGCGGATGTGGTGTTCCTACCACATGCCACTCAAGACAATGCTCACCGTGCGGAGGCTACGAGGCGGGTCCTGGAGCGTCTGGTGTCGGCACTTGGGCCTCTTGGGCCACAGGCGGTTCAGGTTTGGTCCTGGGGCAACCAGATTCCTACCTCTCCCTGTGGCCCCCCACCCAGGCTCCATGCCAGGTACTATCTCCTGACCACCCAACAGGTTCAGTCATTCTTCCAGCTCTCCCACAGGCTCCAGATCTCACCTGCTGCCTGGCTTCCTATCCTGCCGTCACTGCTGACTCCCTAATAGATAGTCAGGCTCTTTCGGTCACACACACCCATGATGTGTTTCTCCAGGCTCTGTGCACCCTCATCCCTGCTCTATCATCCTCCTCAGGCTCTGTGTCTCCCTCCACTCCAGGTTGGCCTGCTGTCTTACAGTCACCGGCCCTCCCCACTGTTCCCCTGAATGGGCTCCTATGACCTTGGCATTATCTTGCAAAGGATCCTGTGACATGCCTACATGGACCAAGTGGGAACAACCTGGGTGAGGGACTGCAGCAGGCATGGACTCTTGGGGCTATCCACTGGGAGCTTGGGTGCCCCAGGGTTTGACATGTCCTTCCTTCCAGCACGCCGTGGTCACAGCTCACCAGATACGATGTGGCACCAGATGCTCCTGGGGCGCACGCCAGCACGTGCCAGGGGTGATGGTTCTGTACGGTGGATGCTTGAGAGGTGACATATTCAGCCCCATCCGTGAGGCCCAGGCTGCTGGTAAGGAGTAGGCTGATGGGGAAGGGGTCTGGGAATAGGGGTGGCCCTGACAGGGCTATCAAGCAGCCACTGGACCCCACCTTAGGGCTTAAAGTGGTGATGTTGGGAATGGCTGGAGCAGACCCAGAGCAGCTGCGTCGCTTGGTGCCGGGCATGGACTCTGTCCAGACCTTCTTCGCCGTGGATGATGGGCCAAGCCTGGACCGGGCAGTCAGTGGTCTGGCCGCAGCCCTGTGTCAGGCATCCTTCACTACTCAGGTTTGGAAGAGCCCTCTGGGGGACTGGGTGGTAGAAAATAAGGGATCTGGGGGTTCTTGGTAGAAATGTTCAACCTCAAAGAGACCGTATGTCCACAGCCCCGGCCAGAGCCCTGCCCAGTATATTGTCCAAAGGTAAGAGTCCTGCGACGAGAGGTGGGCGGAAGCTGCACCTGGGGCTAGCCACTCTGACCCACATCTGACTTGTCTTTCCCCAGGGCCAGAAGGGGGAACCTGGAGAAATGGTGAGTGCACCTGCAGGGTGGGGAATAGAGAATGGGTTGGGTGTCAGTGGGGCAGGGGAGGTTGGCAGCACAGGTCTCACTGATCACCCTTCCTAGGGCCTGAGAGGACAAGTTGGGCCTCCTGGCGACCCTGGCCTCCCGGTGAGTGCCCCCCACATCTGTCCCTGTACCCTGACTGGCTTATCACCACCTAACCTGCTCTCTTCTCTCAGGGCAGGACTGGTGCTCCTGGCCCCCAGGGGCCCCCTGGAAGTGCCATTGCTAAGGGCGAAAGGGTGAGTGTGGGGACCATCGCGGTTTCTCTGAGGCACTCCTCAAAGCTTTCTCAGGGTTTTTACAAGAGAGAAGGAATAAGCAGAGTTCGAATCATCAGAAATTCCTAGAAGCCCAGCTGGAGGTTATAAGCCACCGCAGAGACTTTAGGGGACACTCTGAAGTAGAAGGCCAGTGGGGCTTCTAGCCCCTCTGCAGAGCCTGAGCAGCAGCTCTAAGTCCCAGAGGCAGGGACGCCCTCTGCCTTGTCACTGCCCTTGTGCCTAGAATTGGACTCCGTGCAGCTCTGAGGGGCCACTTCTCTGCCTCACTGTTCCACCCCCAATAATACCTGGGGGCCAGTGAGGTAGGGGACCCTTTGTTGATGGGGTGAGGCCCCTCCAGCAAACCAGGGGCCTTGGGGGAGGGTCCCTTCCTGCCCTGACCTCTTCACCTCCTCAGGGCTTCCCTGGAGCAGATGGGCGTCCAGGCAGCCCTGGCCGCCCCGGGACTCCTGGGACCCCTGGAGCCCCTGGCCTAAAGGTGAGCAAGCCTTGCCCTGCGGGTCAGGGTGGGCGCTGCCTGAGTGGGTGGGCGGCTCCGACTGTTCTGCCTCTGGCCTCCATTTGCAGGGCTCTCCAGGGTTGCCTGGCCCTCGTGGGGAACCGGTAAGGCGCCCTCCCTTCTTTGCTTTCCAAGTGTCTTCCCAGGGCTCTTCCACAGGGCGGGAGCCTGGGGTGGTAGGTCAGTGCCCACGCTGACACCCACCTGAGCCCAAGCACCACCCTCTGCTCTGTTTGGTCCTCAGGGAGAGCAAGGACCTCGAGGCCCAAAGGGGGAGCCGGTAGGTGAAGGGGGAAGGGAGGCGGCCGGGATGTCCCAGGGAGGAGCAGGACTGCCCCACGCCAGACCCTGTGCAGGGCCTAAGGCGCAAATAAGAATAGCTGGACGTGTCTAGGGGCTTATTCCAACTCAAGGCCCCCATATCCTGAATCCTGCCCACTGTTCTCTGTCCCTACAGGGGGCTCCTGGACAAGTCATTGGAGGCGAAGGACCTGGGCTTCCTGGGCGGAAAGGGGACCCTGGACCATCGGTAAGTCCAGGGTATGTGGTGGCGAGTGATGGGTAGTGGGGGTACCGACACGAGGGGGTGAGAGGAGGGTCTGTGGGGTTGCACCTTATACTTTGTCTCCTCCATCAGGGCCCCCCTGGACCTCGTGGACCACTGGGGGACCCAGGACCCCGTGGCCCCCCAGGGCTTCCTGGAACATCCGTGAAGGTGACAACCTCATGAGTGCCATGTGATGCAGAGACCTGGTGACCCCATTTGAACCCATATAACCCCTACCAGTTCCTCTGGCTCTTGTGACCCTCTGATCACCCCCATGCTCACCATGATGCCTCAGTTCTCCCAAGATCCTTGTAATCCAATTGGACCCCATGACCCTCATCCCTCCTGGTATCTTTGGGAGTGAGGTGTGGCCCAGGGTCATGGGGTCATCATCTGTTTTCTAGGGTGACAAAGGTGATCGTGGGGAGCGGGTAAGTGAGGGACGGGTTGTGCTGGGGGTGGCTTAGAGTCTGATTCCCCTGTTCATTCCGTGACCTGCTGTTCTCTCCCAGGGTCCCCCTGGACCAGGTGAAGGTGGCATTGCTCCTGGGGAGCCCGGGCTGCCGGTGAGTGGGCCTTGAGGCTCTGCTGGGGGCCCTGCTCAGGGCTGTGGGTCTCTCCTGGGGCAGTGGTTGGGTGCTGGGCTTCATGGTTCTTGGCTCACATTTTTACTTACTTCCTCCTAGGGTCTTCCCGGAAGCCCTGGACCCCAAGGCCCCATTGGCCCCCCTGGAGAGAAAGGAGAAAAAGTAGGAAGCCTGACTTGATGATATCCCAGTTCTGGGGTGGGAGGCTGGGTGCTAGGGGCAGGGCCTCCCTTTGGTCTTCCCACCCGTGCGTATCTCCTTCAGGGTGACTCTGAGGATGGAGCTCCAGGCCTCCCAGGACAACCTGGGTCTCCGGGTGAGCAGGTAAGTGGAGGGGCCAGGGGTTCTGAATGTGGTGGGCACAGCTCCAGCCCCCACCTCAATCGTCAACCACTGCTCCATCCTCATGCCCAAACGCAAATCTCTGAACCCCCAAATTCATCCCTTCCAGGGCCCACGGGGACCTCCTGGAGCTATTGGCCCCAAAGTGAGTACCAACTGGGGGACTGAGGTGTGAGGGGTGCTACTCCAGGCTCCCCGTGGTGTTAGGGGAGGCTGGAAGATCAGGAGATAACAGTTCCCTCCAGGTCAGAGGTTGTGGTTTTGGAGGGGATGGTTGGAGTTTGAGACCCATTGTCTGGGGTTTGACATTCAAGCCCCACACCAACCCTCTCTCTCTCTGTCGTTCTCTCACCCTCTGTCTTCAGGGTGACCGGGGCTTTCCAGGGCCCCTGGGTGAGGCTGGAGAGAAGGTAAGTGCAACCTGGGGGGCTCCAAGGGCCCTGGAGGATCTAGCCCAACTCAGCTCTGACCTCTTCTGTTCCATCAGGGCGAACGTGGACCCCCAGGCCCAGCGGGATCCCGGGTGAGCCCACTGGCTGCAATGCTCATACCAGCTGACCTGGCTGTGCCCTTTCTGGTTTTGGCTTCTTGCCCTTGACCCCCGCTGCCCCTGTTCCTCACCCCTCCTCAATGACCCCTTATCTCTGCTGATACAGGCTCTAACCCTCAGCCCCAGGGACCTGGCTTTAAATCTCTGACCCTGCTGAACTGACCTTGACTTTCACTGACCTGGTCTCTGTCCTCCTGCCGAGTCTGACCCCTGCCAACCTAAATCCCAATCTTCCCTGACCCCTCTCCAGCCCTCACCCCAGCCTCTAGCCCTGCCCATATCCCCCGTCCCCACCCACCTGCACAGCTCTTCCCTTCCTCTCCTCCAGGGGCTGCCAGGGGTTGCTGGACGTCCTGGAGCAGAGGGTCCTGAAGTGAGTCTGTGACTGTGATGGGACCATGAGTGGGACTTTTGTGTGTCCCTCCCCTTTCCTTTCCCCTCCTGGACTCCCACTTTCTCTACATTCAGGGGCCACCAGGACCTACCGGCCGCCAAGGAGAGAAGGTGGGTCCTCGACTGGGGGTGGTACTGTCTGGTACTAGGGGTGTGGCAGGTAGGACACTGGGATTTGGGGCTCCAAGGTGACTCCCTGACCTGTCCCTGCTCCTATCCTCTCTCCACAGGGGGAGCCTGGTCGTCCTGGGGACCCTGCAGTGGTGGTGAGTGATGGGAGGATGGGGCTCTGAGCACAGCGCAGCCCTTGAGCAGAGATCCTCCTATAGAACACTATCTAGGCTGTGATTCCACAGTGCTGGGCCCGTGAGCAGTCTCGGAGCTCTGTGGCTCACCTGCTAGAACCTGCCTCAAGACTCCTGGCTGTGATCCTGTGACCCCATGACCGCCATGCAGGTCATGAGCTCTTTGTGTCAGTCCATTTCGTATAACCCCTTCCCTGCTATCAGCGGTGACCCTGTGACTTCTGGGTGGGGACTGAGCTGTATGATTTCGACTTCCATGTGACCTCCATTCCAATGAAGACTTTGGTCATACAACCCCAAGGCAGGGCCAAGCTGTATCTGTCCTGTTTGTTTTCAGGGACCTGCTGTCGCTGGACCCAAAGGAGAAAAGGTAAGCCTGGTATGGGGCAAGGGGAGGTTTCTACAGAATTGAGGTCTAGGTCATAGGGCCTATGTATGGGACTTGAGGGTCACATGACTTGCTAGGTCAGGGGGTTAACTGGAGCCTGGGACTAGCACTGATGGTCTTTGTCACCTCCAGGGAGATGTGGGGCCTGCTGGGCCCAGAGGAGCTACCGGAGTCCAAGGGGAACGGGTAAGTGAAGGGAAGTGTTTTTTTTTTTTTTTTTTTGAGACAGAGTCTCGCTCTGTTGCCCAGGCTGGAGTGCAGTGGCGGGATCTTGGCGCACTGCAAGCTCCGCCTCCCAGGTTCAAGTGATTCTCCTGCCTCAGCCTCCCAAGTAGCTGGGACTACAGGCGCCCGCCAGCGTGCCTGGCTAATTTTTTGTATTTTTTGTAGAGACAGGGTTTCACCGTGGTCTCGATCTCCTGACCTCGTGATCTGCCCATCTCGGCCTCCCAAAGTGCTGGGATTACAGGCATGAGCCACTGCACCCAGCCCGTGAAGGGAAGTGTTTAGGGGGCGGTTGGTAGAGGTTTTCTTCCTGACTTGTTATCCTTCCATACACAGGGCCCACCTGGCTTGGTTCTTTCTGGAGACCCTGGCCCCAAGGGAGACCCTGGAGACCGGGTGAATCAATGTCGGAATGGGGAGTGTGACAGAGGGAGATGAGGTGGTAGGACTCTGACTAAATCCTATCCCCCTTCTATTCCCTTCAGGGTCCCATTGGCCTTACTGGCAGAGCAGGACCCCCAGTGAGTACCCATGACCCTGGGCAACCTCAAGGCTTCCGGGGTCCCCTCCCCTTGAGGACTGCCTGCTTTGAGCATCCTGCATCACCTCCCTCTTGCCTCCTCCACAGGGTGACTCAGGGCCTCCTGGAGAGAAGGGAGACCCTGGGCGGCCTGGCCCCCCAGGACCTGTTGGCCCCCGAGGACGAGATGTAAGAGGCTGGACCCGGGGGAGTCACGGCGGGTAAGGGAGTAGGGCTGTTGCCAGCATCATGGGGTTCTTGAAACCAGGGCTGACACTCATGTTTCACAGGGTGAAGTTGGAGAGAAAGGTGACGAGGGTCCTCCGGTGAGACTTCTTCCCACTGTGGTTTCTGATCCTTTACCCTTGAACTAGGATCCCAGTGGGCTGGGGCTCCACCAGACCATCCATCCACTCTTTGCCTCCTGTCCAGCTGCTGCTCAGGCCCTTCTCTGTCCCCTCTCCCTGAGTGAGTTAGATCCTGGCTCCCTGTGCAGTATGACTTTTCTCTCTGTCACCAGGGTGACCCAGGTTTGCCTGGAAAAGCAGGCGAACGTGGCCTTCGGGTGAGTCTTGGCAGAGAGAAGTAACAGGGGTGATGGGAGGTGGGCATGAAGGTGATAGAAAAGGCTGAGGGGGGCTAAGGGGTGATGGGAGGCCCTGCAGGGAGACATGGGGTGATGGGAACCTCTGATGTGGATTTTGGAGTGATGGGGAGCCTGGGGCAGTGTAGGGGGTCACAGGGGCACTGCAAAATACTGGGAGGGTCTGTCTGAGGCCAGCTACTCTTCTTAGGGGGCACCTGGAGTTCGGGGACCTGTGGGTGAGAAGGGAAACCAGGGAGATCCTGGAGCGGATGGACAAAATGTGAGTCCCAATCTATGACTCCTCACCCCAACCTTAACCCTCCAACCAGTCAATTCCCAACACCTGATCCTACCCCCCAACCCCGTAATGCTAAACCCTCCCAATCTTCACTTCCTGTGACCCCTGCATCACGCCCACCTGAAGCCTACCAACATTCCCATGAGTCCTCATGGTGCTTCCAAAGCTCCCCCAAACTGCTGCCCACCTAGAGTGGTCCTGATCCCTGCCTTTCTGCAGGGCAGCCCTGGACCATCTGGATCCAAGGGTGACCGTGGGGAGCCGGTGAGTAGGGCTGGTGTCCTGGGCTCAGAAAGGATGGAGGGTCCCCTGGCACTGCTGCCAGTGTGCCTTCACACGAGGGGTCTGGAGGTCAAGGTGGGAAGCATGGATGGCCACCCATGCCTGCTGGGGGCTGGCATTAGGGTACTTCGGGGAACTTGGGGGCAGAGTTGAGCCTGGAGCAAACCAGAGCCATGGCCTGGGACCTGAGGCTTCCTGTTGACTATAATCATTTCCTTTCCCAGGGTCCCCCAGGACTCCCGGGACGGCTGGTAAGGGCTGCACTGGGTCTGGTCCTCTGTCATTGCCCTCACTTGCCCCTTTGGCTCCACGTCATGTCCCCTCGTTCCTTCCACTAATTCCCACTTCCCCCACTGCCCCTCTGAAACCTCCACAGATCCCTGGAGCCCCTCACAGACCCTGTATCCCCTCGCCAACCACTCTTCCCCTTGTTGAGCCATTCTTCTCACTGGCCATTCCCCCCACAGGTAGACACAGGACCTGGGGCAAGAGAGAAGGTATTAGGGTCTGTGGGTGGAGGGTAAGAAAGACCCCAGTGCCCCTCCCAGCAGGTTCTACCTTGGGCATGGCTTAGCTTCAAGGCTGTTCCTCAGCAAGCTTATCTCTGTCACAGGGAGAGCCTGGGGACCGTGGACAAGAAGGTCCTCGAGGGCCCAAGGGTGACCCTGGCCTCCCTGGAGCCCCTGGGGATAGGGTGAGTATGGCTGGTCCTGGGGGTGCAGGTGTGGGAGGGCCCACTCTGATTTCTTCCTCCCCTATCTTTAGGGCATAGATGGGCTTCGCGGGCCCCCAGGCCCACAGGTGAGTGATGCACTTTGCCCCGTTTGCTGAGTCCCCATCTTGCCCTCACCTCTTATCTGACCCTGTTCCCTCCAGGGGGACCCAGGTGTCCGAGGCCCAGCAGGAGAAAAGGTGAGAGGGTGTGGAGGTTTCTCAGGACATGAGCCTGGGTTATCAGATCCACCTCGGCCTTGGTGGCCTCTTACCACTCTATTTTCCACAGGGTGACCGGGGTCCCCCTGGGCTGGATGGCCGGAGCGGACTGGATGGGAAACCAGGAGCCTCCGGGCCCCCTGGGCTGAATGTGAGTCTTGGTAGTCCTGCCTGGTTGTCCCCTTCCCCTATCCCTTCACATGAGGGCCCTAGACCCCAGCCTTATTGGTTGGTCTTGGCCTTGACGAGCTCTGGGGCCAGACATGTTGTCTGTGTCTTCTCCCAGAGCCCTGCCTGGGTGGGGCGCGTTGTTGCCATGCAGGCCTTAGGCTTACAGGGATTAGAGCCCCCTGACCCCATGACCATGATGAACTGACTTTGAGTCTCTCCTCAGGGTGCTGCAGGCAAAGCTGGGGACCCAGGGAGAGACGTAAGTGAGGGGAGATACTGGGACAGAGGGAACTCGGGTTTGCATAAGCTCCGACCAGATCATCATAGTCACAGCATTAAGAGAGTGGGGAGCATTGGTTCACCCTTGCCTTTGGGAGGAGTCTCAGTCCTTGGGAGGGGTCTCAGTCCCTGGCAGACAGGTTTTAGTAGAATCCCCCTTTCTGACCTTCTTTGCCTTGGGAGTCTTCATAGGCCCTCCAAGTTCTGGGAGTTCTTCCCTTGGGAGTATCAGCAGAGGCCCCCCCATCCATGAGGTCTGTGCCTGAGGGATCTCAATGGGACCTCCCAGTCCTGGGGGTCTCTACCCTAGAGGGAGATCTTATTGGGGTCCTCTTAGTCCATGGGGTATGCCCCAAGGGATATCTCAGAGGCCCTATAAATCTTAACAAATACTTTTTCCAGGGGCTTCCAGGCCTCCGTGGAGAACAGGGCCCCCCTGGCCCCTCTGGTCCCCCTGGATTACTGGTGAGTCCAGACTTTCGTGTTACCCTATTTTCCCCCTTACTACCCTCACCTGATCCCCGACATCTGACCAGTGATCTGTTCCCACAGGGAAAGCCAGGCGAGGATGGCAAACCTGGCCTGAATGGAAAAAACGTGAGTGTGTCCAGGGCAGCTGCGGCGAAACCTGCCAAGAAACACCAGCACACCTACACAGCCAAGATCTCTAGCAACACATGAGGCACACATGCAGACACATGCATCCTGGCCCAGACATACAGATGCATCCAGAAACATAGTTCTTTTTTTTTTTTGAGACAGAGTTTCGCTCTTGTTGCTCGGGTTGGAATGCAATGGCACGATCTCAGCTTACCGCAACCTCTGCCTCCTGCGTTCAAGTGATTCTCCTGCCTCAGCCTCCTGAGTAGCTGGGATTACAGGCATGCACCACCACGCCTGGCATTTTGTTTTGTTTTGTTTTTGAGACTGAGTCTCGCTCTGTCGCCCGGGCTGTAGTGCAGTGGCCGGATGTCAGCTCACTGCAAGCTCCGCCTCCAGGGTTTACGCCATTCTCCTGCCTCAGCCTCCTGAGTAGCTGGGACTACAGGCGCCCGCCACCTCGCCCGGCTAGTTTTTTGTATTTTTTAGTAGAGACGAGGTTTCACTGTGTTAGCCAGGATGGTCTCGATCTCCTGACCTCATGATCCGCCCGTCTCGGCCTCCCGAAGTGCTGGGATTACAGGCTTGAGCCACTGCGCCCGGCCGCATTTTTTATTTTAATTTTTTTTTGTTTTGTTTTGTTTTGTTTTTGTTTTTTGAGATGGAGTCTCGCTCTGTTGCCCAGGCTGGAGATGCAGTGGCGGATCTCATGCTCCCACTGCAAGCTCCGCCTCCCGAGTTCATGCCATTCTCCTGCCCTCAGCCTCCCGCAGTAGCTGGGACTACAGGCTCCCACACTTCGCCCGGCTAGTTTTTGTATTTTTTTTTTTTTTTTAGTAATGAGACGGGGTTTCTCACCGTGTTAGCCAGAATTGGTCTCGAATTTCTCCTGACCTCAATGATCTGTGCCCGTCTTGGCCTCCCCAAGTGCTGGGATTACAGGCTTGAGCCACCGCGCCCGGCCCTTGTATTTTTAATAGAGACGGGGTTTCTCCATGTTGGTCAGGCTGGTCTCGAACCAACCTCAGGTGATCCGCCCACCTTGGCCTTCCAAAGTGCTGAGTTTACAGGCGTGAGCCACCGCATCAGGCCTGGAAAAATAGTTCTATATGCACACACATGCAGCCTCACAGACACATAGGGGTTAGGTGAATGGGCCAATTTGTGCCAGGATGGGTTGACACATGCCCAGATAACCCACAGCCATAGGCACAGGTGAAGAGCCACAGACAGGTCAACAGGCACAAACACACTAGTGTGAAGCCACATTTGAGGCACTTAGAGACATGTTGACACCCAGACACTTCCACCCAGACTCATGTGCTCAGACATGGACCCAAGACTGCATGTGGACCTGTGTTGAGACATGGTGAGACACACATGGATGGCTCTGACCTGTGACATGTGCTACGACATGCTGGCACATGACTTTATATCATCACCCACAGGCTTATGGTCATACACATTGAGCTATACACGAGTTGCAGACAGATGCCAAGATGTAGGCCTCAAGACACAAGGCACTGGGGGCCTTTGGAGACATGTATAAGCCCATGCCCATATGCAGACATGGGCCAGGATGTGCAAACAGACCAGGACACCCAGACCCATGGGTACATGTACTAAGACACACATGGATATGCACACACCCAGGACATGTGGACAATCACCAACCCAGAGATGCATGAATGTGGAGCTACCTCTAGAGAGCCAGAGACAGAGGACATGTGTGCAGTTGCCTGTTGGGGTGAGCAGGGCTGCTCAGGCACACCCTTAGACATGCAGCAGCTCACTCAGACGGCCACAGGCCATGCTCCGAGATATACACAGCCATGGAGCTACAGGCACAGAAATACAGTCACAGTCATCTGAAATCTGCCAAGATAGTGTCTTGCTGTCAGACACAAGTGAATGTTTGGGCTGATGTGAGTCCTCTGCCCACAGGGAGAACCTGGGGACCCTGGAGAAGACGGGAGGAAGGTAAAGTCCCCCACCTGGGGTCTCTCTGGTCTCTGCTTGGAGCCATGTCTGAAGCATCCTTGTTTTCCTTAGGGAGAGAAAGGAGATTCAGGTGCCCCTGGGAGAGAAGTGAGTGTTGGAGTTTTCTGCAACCTCTGACCCCTAACCCTGACCCTGGGGGATATGACTCCACTCTTTTCTGAGGTCTCAGGGTCCTGATGTTGACTGCATCCCTCACAGGGTCGTGATGGCCCCAAGGGTGAGCGTGGCATTCCTGGTATCCTTGGACCCCAGGGCCCTCCAGGCCTCCCAGGGCCACTGGGCCCTCCTGGCCAGGTGAGTGTCCTGGGTCATTCTGGGACTTGAGAGCATTAGAAGCCATTATGTTTTCATGGGTGACCCTCCCGGGAAGCCATAGGCCTGTGTGACCCCTTTATGTTCTGCCGTATCCCAGGGTTTTCCTGGTGTTCCAGGAGGCACGGGCCCCAAGGTAAGTGTGTGGATGTTGGGTAGGGGGCGTGATGAGGGGCTGACGAGGGTGGGAGTCATTTCCTCACCTGGTCATTCTTGGTTTCAGGGTGACCGTGGGGAGACTGGATCCAAAGGGGAGCAGGTGAGGCCCCCACCTTTTCCACATGCCCAGGTAGCCACAGCACCCACATGTGCACATGCACGCCCATAGGCTGGTTCCTAGCAGTTTGTCTTCATCTTTCCAGGGCCTCCCTGGAGAGCGTGGCCTGCGAGGAGAGCCTGGAAGTGTGCCGGTGAGCCAGCCTTGGGAAGTCCCCTTGATTCTGTTTTGCATGCCCATGGGGGCCACCTCACCATCCGCTTCCCCTTGCCACGAGGCTCCATAGGTTCTGTGCTGTGTGTTCAGTGCCCTGCCCCATTGGGGTTCTTGTAGCCCACACTCAAGGGAACTTGGGCAGTGGGGACATGCCAGAAAGGGGCTCTCAGGGGTCTCCAGCCATGCCTCAGCCAAGTGCTAAAGGGTGCTCTGGGCAAGAGGCCTGGGGAAAAGGGCGTGGAGGTGCTTTCCTGAAGCTGCGTGGAGCAGAAGGCAGGAGCTTCTCTGTCATGGGCAGCCCTTCACCCAGCCTCTGTCCCTAGAACGTGGATCGGTTGCTGGAAACTGCTGGCATCAAGGTGGGTTGTTAGGGGCTGGGGGTAGGGGCAAGTGGGGGCCCCTGGGCCTAGCGGGGCCCACAGGCATGGGCGCTGCAGCGATGCACCCCGCTCCTCTGACCTCTTGCTGCCCCTCAGGTGTCTGCCCTGCGGGAGATCGTGGAGACCTGGGATGAGAGCTCCGGTAGCTTCCTGCCTGTGCCCGAACGGCGTCGAGGCCCCAAGGGGGACTCAGGCGAGCGGGGCTCCCCAGGCAAGGAGGTGAGCAGAGGTGGCTCAGTGGGGTGTACCCTGTGGGAGTGTAGCTGTACAGTAACCAGCATTCTCTCTTCAACTCCTGCAGGGCCCCATCGGCTTTCCTGGAGAACGCGGGCTGAAGGGAGACCGTGGAGACCCTGGCCCTCAGGGGCCACCTGGCCTGGCCCTTGGGGAAAGGGGCCCCCCTGGACCTCCCGGCCTTGCCGGGGAGCCTGGAAAGCCTGGTATTCCTGGGCTCCCAGGCAGGGCTGGGGGTGTGGGAGAGGCAGGAAGGCCAGGAGAGAGGGTGAGGCTGGGGGCTGGCCGGGAGAGTAAGGGAAGAGGGGTTGGGAGGGGTGGGACCCCCCATGGGCTTGGCCTCACCCGCTATTTGCATTTCAGGGAGAACGGGGAGAGAAAGGAGAACGTGGAGAACAGGTGGGCTGCGATGGGCTCTGTGGGGCAGGCTGCCTGGAGGCTGTGCTGGGGCTGCCACCCCATTTTCTTGTTTCCTGCAGGGCAGAGATGGCCCTCCTGGCCTCCCTGGAACCCCTGGGCTCCCTGGACCCCCTGGCCCCAAGGTGATCACCCCATCTCTGCCCTAAGCCTGTGACTGGTGACCAGGAAGCCACCCTTAGCTTGGTCCCCAGAAATATGGTATTGTGTGACATAACCCTGGAATTTCTGACCCTGTAACCCTCTGTGATCCTAAGATCTGTGATGACCCGCCCATGCCTCTATGACAGAGACATCTCTCCCCTGTGACCTTGTGTTTTTAGGTGTCTGTGGATGGGCCAGGTCCTGCACTCTCTGGAGAACAGGGACCCCCTGGACTCAAGGGTGCTAAGGTCAGTGTGTGGGTTCAGCTCGGGGCCACCCTCTGCCGTGGCACTAGGGACTGACTTGACATCTCATCCCCACAGGGGGAGCCGGGCAGCGATGGTGACCGAGGTCCCAAAGGAGACAGGGTGAGACCTCTCCCCACACTTCCATAGAGTCCCCCTCCTTTCTGGGGACACATGAGAGGTGATGTGCTTAAGTACCTGGGTGCGTGGCAGTGCCTGGGGGCTCAGGGCACAACACTCTGCCTTCAGGGTGTGCCAGGCATCAAAGGAGACCGGGGAGAGCCTGGACCGAGGGGCCAGGATGGCAACCTGGTAAGTCCTTGCCCAACAGCCACACATGTGCAAGAAGGTGGCTCTCATATATGTTGTCCTATGTGCAGGGCTGGGGTCTGCACTGCCTGGGACTGTCTGAGTCCTGACTCTGTCAAGGGGGAATGGTGGGTGGAGGGGAAGTTGGAACTGGGAAACTAAGGCCTGAAACCTGTTCTCTGCAGGGTCTACCAGGAGAGCGTGGCGTGGCTGGGCCTGAAGGGAAGCCGGTGAGTGGTGGCTGAAGCACCCGGCCCAGGCTCTGGACCCTCCGCTAGGTGCTGCTGCTGCTGTGTGTGTGCATGTCTGTGTGTGTGTGTTTGTGTGTGCCTGTGTCTGTGTGTGCCTGCTTGTGTGTGCCTGTCTGTGTGTGCCTGTGTCTGTGTGTGTGTGGTTGTATGTGGATTTGTGTGTGCAGGCCCATGTGTGCTATCTGTGAGAGGCAGTCCATAGGTAGGTGATATCTGTGACTGGAAAGGGTGAGGTATGGAAATTGACCCCCAAGGTAAAAGCCCCAGAGGTTGGGAACAGGCCCAAGTGAGGCCCAGATTGAGGCTCATCAGTGCTCTCTCTATGTAGGGTCTGCAGGGTCCAAGAGGACCCCCTGGCCCAGTGGTGAGTACCCAAGAACCTTCACCTGTCCTGCCCCCATCCTGTGCCCTGCTCCAATGAGCAGTACTGCCTTAGTTTCCCTGGTGGGGCAAGGCTAACTCCCCCTCATCAGACTCTTTCTCCCCAACAGGGTGGTCATGGAGACCCTGGACCACCTGGTGCCCCGGTGAGTGACCAGGGAGCACTGCCTGGTGAGGGTCTGGAAGGGATGGGATAGGCATTGGCCACAACTGATGAGCCACGCCTTCTCTGTGTTAATCCCTGAGCCCTGTTGCCTGCCCTTGACCCTTTTCTCTAGGGTCTTGCTGGCCCTGCAGGACCCCAGGGACCCTCTGGCCTGAAGGTGAGTCTAGGTGTGTGGATGGGAGTAGGAGGCTCCTTTGAGCCATGTCCATGCCCGGGGTAGTGTATGCCAACCTCCTGGGCTGTCATCTCCTGCAATGAGGCTGAGCTCCAGGAGCCCTGGCCACGTGGGCTCTGCTCATGCAGTCTCTGGGTTGTTTGCAGGGGGAGCCTGGAGAGACAGGACCCCCAGGACGGGTGAGTGGCCTAGCTCACATGTTACGGTCATAGGGAGATGGGTGGGGTTGGCACTGCCCTGAACTTTCTCTTCCTCCAGGGCCTGCCTGGACCTACTGGAGCTGTGGGACTTCCTGGTCCCCCTGGGCCTTCGGGCCTTGTGGTGAGTGAGCCCTGTGGCCCCTGCAGGGACACTGTGTTTTCACTCCTTGGGGCCCATGTTCTCTCATGTCCTCGTGTGTCCCTTGTTACCCTGACATCCTACTTGTTCTCCCTCAGGGTCCACAGGGGTCTCCAGGTTTGCCTGGACAAGTGGTGAGTTCTGGGGGTCAAGGGTTGGGCTCCAGGGGTCAGGGGTCAGCAGGCAGCCCTGACAGAGCTCCTCCCTCTCAGGGGGAGACAGGGAAGCCGGGAGCCCCAGGTCGAGATGGTGCCGGTGGAAAAGATGGAGACAGAGGGAGCCCTGGTGTGCCAGTATGTGGTTCTGGGGGCAGCTGGCTGCGGGCCTGCTGTGGGGTGTGGTGCCCCGCTGTGAGCTTGAAATATGAGGAGTGGGGCAGCAGGGGTGGTAGTGGAGACGCTGAGTTCCTCCCGCTGCTCTGCCATAGGGGTCACCAGGTCTGCCCGGCCCTGTCGGACCTAAAGGAGAACCTGGCCCCACGGGGGCCCCTGGACAGGTGATCTTTGACCCTGACTTCCACCCCCTGCAGTAACTCCTCTGCCTCGCCCACAAGCCTGTTTCCAAATGCATGGGGGTGGCAGGGTGGGGGCGGGGAGGAGAAGGAAACTCACTAGCATTCCCCACAGGCTGTGGTCGGGCTCCCTGGAGCAAAGGGAGAGAAGGTGAGTGTGTAGGGGCTGCCAGCGAGGAGGGGTCAACTGGTGGGGGCCGAGGAATCCCACTGACCCCTCCCCCTTACCAGGGAGCCCCTGGAGGCCTTGCTGGAGACCTGATGGGTGAGCCGGTGAGTAGGGAACTTCTGACAGCAGAAGTTCTGGGGGTCCTGTCTCTCCAGTGGCCCAACTTCTGGCCTTTGACCCATAGTTTACCCACCCTCATGACCCTCAGCTTTCATAGTAGACCCCATATTTGAGCCCTGGCCTCATGCCTCCCTCCGGAGTCTCGTCTGTGACTGATGCCTGTGTTGCCTCCTGACCTCTGTCAACAGGGAGCCAAAGGTGACCGAGGACTGCCAGGGCCGCGAGGCGAGAAGGTGAGGTGGGCTGGCCCCGGGACCTGAGTACTGAGCAGAGAAGGCTCAGTCCAGACACCCCTCTCCAGCCATTCTTTGCAGGGTGAAGCTGGCCGTGCAGGGGAGCCCGGAGACCCTGGGGAAGATGTGAGTCTGGGGCCCGGGCAAGGGTGAGCCTGGCCTGAGGGGGTGATGGTGGGCATAAGGGGTCACTCTTGGGCCTGGGCACATGTCTGAGCCCCTGAGTCAGGCTGCATGTCCCAACATCCAGGAGCCTGCTCCCTAGAGCACAGGGAGCCACAGGCTGTTGGCTTCCACACTCTGAGCTCTGGGGGCCGTGTCTTGGCTTCTGTGTGCCTGTCCTTGGTCTGTTCCTCACCGCATCTGGACATACATGTGTGCTCTGGTCTGATCTCCCAGATCCCAGGACACACCTGAGTTCTTGTGAAGTGAACGCTCTCCCTTGGTCCTGTGGTTTAACGCAGTCGCCCTTTGCGCCCTGCCCCTGACTGCCAGCGTTCAGCCTGTGGCCACGCCTGCTCTACCCGGGAGTGGACGTGTTGGGGTTCCCCTCTGAGCTCCCGTGTGTCCGCACTCACGTCTGTGGAGCCAAATGTCTGCACTCGTGTGTGGACTCCGTGTGCCTGTGGCCATGCCTGAACTCCCACCTGTCTATGATCGTATCTGAGTGTCCCTCTGTCTGTGCCATCCTGAGACAGGCCATGGTCATGTCTGAGCTCCTGTGAGCCAATTCTTGGTCGCATGTCTGAGTTCCCATGTGTTCATGGTCACATCTGAGCTCCCCTGGGAATATTTTGGGTCATGTCTGAACTCTGTGCTCATGTTCCTACCCTCTCAAAT
The DNA here is from genome assembly GCF_001698545.2 of Rhinopithecus bieti. Lineage (NCBI taxonomy): Eukaryota > Metazoa > Chordata > Mammalia > Primates > Cercopithecidae > Rhinopithecus > Rhinopithecus bieti. The sequence continues at coordinate 2,422,531 of NW_016804422.1, forward strand.
GCTGTTTGCTGGGTTTTTTAGGGTCAGAAAGGGGCTCCAGGACCCAAAGGTTTCAAGGTATGTGTACCCAGAAGGGTCCCTGCTTGGGTCCTGGTCCTGAGACTCCATGAGCTTGATCTGATGCCTCTTTTCCTCAAAGGGTGACCCAGGAGTTGGGGTCCCAGGCTCCCCCGGGCTGCCTGGCCCTCCAGGTGTGAAGGTAAGTCAATGCCCCATCACCAGTTGTGGGGGCAGCGGGCCGGGCGGCCGCTGGAGGTAGGAGGAAGAGGGAGTTCTGATGAGAGTCCTGGGAGGGGTCCTGCATTGACCATTCCCTCCCTTTGCTGTGTTGATTTCAGGGAGATCTGGGCCTCCCTGGCCCCCCTGGTGCTCCTGGTGTTGTTGGGTTCCCGGGTCAGACAGGCCCTCGAGGAGAGATGGGTCAGCCAGGCCCTAGCGGAGAGCGGGTGAGGGACTGGAAACAGCATGTAGGGGCTTGGTGAATCTGTGGTGGGAGGAGAGGGCCCTGCTTTGGGGATTCCCAGTCTTGAGGGGGCAGAGGGTAGGAGGGTTTCCAAGTCACTCTCTGCCTCTCTTGCTCCATTTTTCTGGTAGGGTCTGGCAGGCCCCCCAGGGAGAGAAGGAGTTCCAGGCCCCTTGGGGCCACCTGGACCACCGGGGTCAGTGGTGAGTAGAGGTGCCCTAAAGCCCCACGTGTTTGATTGCTTGTCCTCGTGAGGACTTAAGATGGGGGCCGGGCCACACTGTGGGGTGTTGGGGGAGGCACCTTGAGACCCACAGGACCCTCACCTCACTCTGACCTATAGGGACCACCTGGGGCCTCTGGACTCAAAGGAGACAAGGTAGGTTGGACAAGTGCTACTGGCTATCTCTTGTGCGCTCGTCACCCCCTCCAGCCTGCACTGACCTCCCATGATCCTGTGTCCCCCACTGATTCCCCTCACTGATCCCCGGTGTCCTGTTGGTCTCCAGGGAGACCCTGGAGCAGGGCTGCCCGGGCCCCGAGGCGAGCGTGGGGAGCCAGGCGTCCGGGTACGTACGTCCTACTCCACAGCTGAGCTCCCTTCATCCCAGCTCTTGCCTCAGATTTCTAACCTCTGAGTCCATAAACTTAATGTCACCATCCAGGGTGAAGATGGCCGCCCTGGCCAGGAGGGACCCCGAGGACTCACGGTGGGTCCCGCTGGGGGAAGTAACAGTGCTGTGACTTCAGTCCCCTGCCTGTGCCCTTTGTGCCCCAGGACTCTCTGCCATCCTCCCTAGCCCTGTGGCCCCCCTCGTCTACCCCTGTCCCCTTTGTCTGGTCCCCACTGTTTCCCTCCTTCCCCCGATCCTCCTCTGTCCTCCACTGCCCTAGTTCCTGTAGCTCACGGTCGCCTTTTCTCACACAGGGGCCCCCTGGCAGCAGAGGAGAGCGTGGGGAGAAGGTAGGAATGTGGGGAAGCCTGGTGTGAGTGGGATGGGTGAGTGGATCTTGCATGATATTAGAATTCAGGCCCGGGGCCTCCCCAGTTTGGGTGGGACTCACACTCTTTCTCCCAATAGGGTGATGTTGGGACTGCAGGACTAAAGGGCGACAAGGTGAGTGTGGGCATGGGGAGGGCAGGGCAGGGGCCAGTGTGCTCCTGACTCCTCTGACTCCTCCCTGCCCCCTCAGGGAGACTCCGCTGTGATCCTGGGGCCTCCAGGGCCACGGGGTGCCAAGGGGGACATGGTGAGTGGGCCCACATGCAGACTGGGTCTTCCCTGGGTGCGAGAGGGACCCCATGGGGCTGGCCCAGGGCATCTGAGAGCTCAAACCCTCAGAGGGTGAGGGACCTTCAGCCCCTTACCATGACTTCTTACCCAACCCAGGGCGAACGAGGGCCTCGGGGCTTGGATGGTGACAAAGGACCTCGGGGAGACAGTGGGGACCCTGGTGACAAGGTACGGGGAAGGGGGTGGTATACTGTCTGTGGGGTCCTGTGGCTATGGGGGTTCCACAGCGTCTGTGAGGGCAGGAGGGGAGGACAGAAGGGGACTTTCTGGGGTTCAGGGGGAAGGGGTTCTGTGGCTGACTATGGAGTGACTGAGAGGAGGGGATCTAGGGAGGGCTCAAGGCTTTGGTGTGAGGTTAGGAAAGCTCTGTGCACTGGCTCTATGAGGGGCCCTATAGGGACAGGAAGGGGGCTCCTCGGGTGTCCTCATCTGAAGAAGGTGCTTCAGATGGGATGAGGAACCCAGTGATAAGAGGGAGGGGCAAGAGTCTGGAGTCCTTGGGGTGAGAAATGAGCCAGTCTGGGGACTACAGCCCCCAGCTCCACCCTGCTATGGCATGGGCTGGGAGGGGCGTGCCGCTGGGGCCGGTCATGAGTGACTCAAGCTCTGCCCCAGCTGGCGGGCTCATTGTATTCTAAGCCCCCAGCCTGGTCTGGTCCTGATTGTATCCCTCTCCTGGTCACTCCCACAGGGCAGCAAGGGAGAGCCTGGTGACAAGGGCTCGGCTGGGTCGCCAGGACTGCGTGGGCTCCCAGGACCCCAGGCAAGTCTTGCCCCAGGCCCAGGCCCAGGCCCAGGTCCAGAGCCAGCATCACACACACACATATCCTGGGGTCCTCTGAGTGCTGGGGTTCTGGCTCCCTCGCTGCTGACCCCATGTGTGTTCACCTGGGATCTGTGTGTGGCCTGGGCCCCGGCCACTGAGCATCTGAGTGGCCACACATGCAGCGGATGGGCCAGCGTTGGGGACAGTCCCCCTGAAGGGCTCCCCCATCTGTGTTTCTCACAGGGTCAACCTGGTGCAGCAGGGATCCCTGGTGACCCGGTAAGATGCCCCTGCTCCCACAGGGGCCTCCTGTCCCCAGAGGGCCCCCGTCACCGTGGTGGTCCCACCAATGTGGCAGCTTTTGAACTTACAGTGACCCAGTGCTCTCATGGTGTCCTCATGTTGCCCAGGGTCCCCCACCTCCACAGTAGCCACCTATGATGGTGTCCCCTGCTGATGGTGACCCTTATCCCCTGCCTGTGGTGACCCTTGTCCCCATGGCAAGCCCCAGTGGCTCCGGCCTCCAGAGGTGACTCCCACCCCATGGAGTTCCCTGCCCACTATCCAGGGCAATTCTCTTTGGTCCCTCACTAACCTCCTCTGACCTCACATGGACCCTCTGTCTGCTAGGGCTCCCCAGGAAAGGATGGAGTGCCTGGCATCCGAGGAGGAAAAGGAGATGTTGGCTTCATGGGTCCCCGGGGCCTCAAGGTAGGAAAGAAACAAGATTTTTTTTTTTCTGGTCAAGAAGGCCTAATGTTGAAGGGCGAGTGGCCTGGGGTCAGATGTTAGGATGCTGGGTCAGAGGTTGGAGTACCTGAGGCCTGTTTGGAGAGTTGGTTTTAGGGCGAAGGGGATCACAGAGTGAGGCGTCTGGGAATCACTTCTTCACCTGCTTTTCTCCCTCAGGGTGAACGGGGAGTGAAGGGAGCCTGTGGCGTTGATGGAGAGAAGGGAGACAAGGTGCAGAGGGGATGGGGGCTGGGGGGCTATGGGGCCTGGGGCCTAAGGCTGACCCCACTGCCTGATGCCTGCAGGGAGAAGCTGGTCCCCCAGGCCGCCCCGGGCTGGCAGGACACAAAGGAGAGATGGTGAGTGTGGGCACGCTCAGAATGAGGGGGCCATGGGCAGACGGGGGTCAAGCTCATGTCTTTTTTTCTCCAGGGGGAGCCTGGTGTGCCGGGCCAGTCGGGGGCCCCTGGCAAGGAGGGCCTGATCGGTCCCAAGGTACAGGGTCTGTGGACAGTGGACATGACAGGGAGTCAGGATGGGGCAGGGAAGCTCAAAATCAAGTCATGGGGGTGTAGGGACAAGGAAAGTTGTGGAGGGTTGGGACTGAAGTGGGGCTAGTCTTGAGGTGTCAAGGTGGGTTGGGGTCACAGTGGAGTTAGGATGAAAGCATGGGAGGTGGAGGGGGCATGTGTATCAGGGCGGGGGCTATAGTGGAGTTGGAGTCATGGGGATCACATCTGGTTGGCTCACAGGTGCTCGGGTTACAGAAAGTTTGGGCATTAGGTCAGGGAGCGCATGGGAGTTCAGGGAGGGTCCAGAGCTGAGGGAGATCAGGGCAGAAGGTCTTTCATGCTTCTTCTGTTCCCAGGGTGACCGAGGCTTTGATGGGCAGCCAGGCCCCAAGGGTGACCAGGGCGAGAAAGGGGAGCGGGTGAGTTGAGGCCATGGTCATGGTGAATTGCGGGAAGCGTGCCCTTTGGGAGAGGGTCCATCTTTGGGGCCTCTGGTTACTGACTCTGTCCTATATCTCCCCAGGGAACCCCAGGAATTGGGGGCTTCCCAGGCCCCAGGGGCAGTGATGGCTCTGCTGGTTCCCCGGGGCCACCTGGCAGTGTTGGTCCCAGAGGCCCTGAAGGACTTCAGGGCCAGAAGGTAAGGGGCACCAGCTCTGACTCCTGACCCCTTCCCTAACCTTCCCTACCCTTCCAACCTCATAATCATCCTCCAGCCTGCCTGCCCAAACCTTTGAAACTGTGACCCCCAACCTGCCTGACTCCTGATCCCTACTGCCTCTGACCCTGCTCATTTGGTCCCTGTGTCTGACAGGGTGAGCGAGGTCCCCCTGGAGAGAGAGTGGTGGGGGCTCCTGGGGCCCCTGGAGCCCCTGGCGAGAGAGGGGAGCAGGTGAGTTGGGATTCCTGGGCTTGGGTCAGAGATCGGGGTGACCTCTGTTGTCCCTGAGATCAGAGGTCACAGCCTGGTCCCATCTGTTGTACATAGGGGCGGCCAGGGCCTGCTGGCCTCCGAGGCGAGAAGGGAGAAGCTGCACTGACGGTGAGCGTGGGCCTGGATGGGCCTGGGTGGGCCTGGGGGGGCCGGGGCCCTGCCTCCCTCACCCAGCACTCTGACCCCTGGGCCCTGGCTCCATGCAGTCTCTCCATGGTCCCTGCATTATGTGCCCTATGTCCTTCCTGTGAGCCATGGGTTCTTCATGGTCCCCTTGGTCTTCTGCTCCCAGGAGGATGACATCCGGGGCTTTGTGCGCCAGGAGATGAGTCAGCACTGTGGTGAGTGGTGCCCAGCCTGCAGTCTCCCGCTCCGTGCCAGCACCCTAGGCAAGGGCAGGCAGGCCCCTAGAACTTACAGGGCAAGCAGTTAAGAAAATGGGGGGATGGATGGATACACAGAAGGACACATGTGCTTCAGTACTGACACATGACACGTGTCCCCAGTGGAGGGAGACACACAGGCAGATGAGGATTGCCAGGCAATGTTCTCGGATGTCCAGCTTGGCTGTATGGGGAGCAGGATGATGGTGGGAGCCAGAGCTGGTCCCCTTGGGCCTGACCTGGACCCGATGGGACTATGACGACCCTGAGGGGCATCAGAGTGAAGCTGTCTCTTCCCATCTCTGTCTGCACCGCCTGCCTGTTTCTGTGTCTGGCCTGCCTGTTTCTGTGTCTGGCCTGCCTGTTTCTGTGTCTGGCCTGCNCCGCTGGGGCCGGTCATGAGTGACTCAAGCTCTGCCCCAGCTGGCGGGCTCATTGTATTCTAAGCCCCCAGCCTGGTCTGGTCCTGATTGTATCCCTCTCCTGGTCACTCCCACAGGGCAGCAAGGGAGAGCCTGGTGACAAGGGCTCGGCTGGGTCGCCAGGACTGCGTGGGCTCCCAGGACCCCAGGCAAGTCTTGCCCCAGGCCCAGGCCCAGGCCCAGGTCCAGAGCCAGCATCACACACACACATATCCTGGGGGTCCTCTGAGTGCTGGGGGTTCTGGCTCCCTCGCTGCTGACCCCATGTGTGTTCACCTGGGATCTGTGTGTGGCCTGGGCCCCGGCCACTGAGCATCTGAGTGGCCACACATGCAGCGGATGGGCCAGCGTTGGGGACAGTCCCCCTGAAGGGCTCCCCCATCTGTGTTTCTCACAGGGTCAACCTGGTGCAGCAGGGATCCCTGGTGACCCGGTAAGATGCCCCTGCTCCCACAGGGGCCTCCTGTCCCCAGAGGGCCCCCGTCACCGTGGTGGTCCCACCAATGTGGCAGCTTTTGAACTTACAGTGACCCAGTGCTCTCATGGTGTCCTCATGTTGCCCAGGGTCCCCCACCTCCACAGTAGCCACCTATGATGGTGTCCCCTGCTGATGGTGACCCTTATCCCCTGCCTGTGGTGACCCTTGTCCCCATGGCAAGCCCCAGTGGCTCCGGCCTCCAGAGGTGACTCCCACCCCATGGAGTTCCCTGCCCACTATCCAGGGCAATTCTCTTTGGTCCCTCACTAACCTCCTCTGACCTCACATGGACCCTCTGTCTGCTAGGGCTCCCCAGGAAAGGATGGAGTGCCTGGCATCCGAGGAGGAAAAGGAGATGTTGGCTTCATGGGTCCCCGGGGCCTCAAGGTAGGAAAGAAACAAGATTTTTTTTTTTCTGGTCAAGAAGGCCTAATGTTGAAGGGCGAGTGGCCTGGGGTCAGATGTTAGGATGCTGGGTCAGAGGTTGGAGTACCTGAGGCCTGTTTGGAGAGTTGGTTTTAGGGCGAAGGGGATCACAGAGTGAGGCGTCTGGGAATCACTTCTTCACCTGCTTTTCTCCCTCAGGGTGAACGGGGAGTGAAGGGAGCCTGTGGCGTTGATGGAGAGAAGGGAGACAAGGTGCAGAGGGGATGGGGCTGGGGGGCTATGGGGCCTGGGGCCTAAGGCTGACCCCACTGCCTGATGCCTGCAGGGAGAAGCTGGTCCCCAGGCCGCCCCGGGCTGGCAGGACACAAAGGAGAGATGGTGAGTGTGGGCACGCTCAGAATGAGGGGCCATGGGCAGACGGGGTCAAGCTCATGTCTTTTTTTCTCCAGGGGAGCCTGGTGTGCCGGGCCAGTCGGGGCCCCTGGCAAGGAGGGCCTGATCGGTCCCAAGGTACAGGGTCTGTGGACAGTGGACATGACAGGGAGTCAGGATGGGGCAGGGAAGCTCAAAATCAAGTCATGGGGTGTAGGGACAAGGAAAGTTGTGGAGGGTTGGGACTGAAGTGGGGCTAGTCTTGAGGTGTCAAGGTGGGTTGGGGTCACAGTGGAGTTAGGATGAAAGCATGGGAGGTGGAGGGGCATGTGTATCAGGGCGGGGCTATAGTGGAGTTGGAGTCATGGGGATCACATCTGGTTGGCTCACAGGTGCTCGGGTTACAGAAAGTTTGGGCATTAGGTCAGGGAGCGCATGGGAGTTCAGGGAGGGTCCAGAGCTGAGGGAGATCAGGGCAGAAGGTCTTTCATGCTTCTTCTGTTCCCAGGGTGACCGAGGCTTTGATGGGCAGCCAGGCCCCAAGGGTGACCAGGGCGAGAAAGGGGAGCGGGTGAGTTGAGGCCATGGTCATGGTGAATTGCGGGAAGCGTGCCCTTTGGGAGAGGGTCCATCTTTGGGGCCTCTGGTTACTGACTCTGTCCTATATCTCCCCAGGGAACCCCAGGAATTGGGGCTTCCCAGGCCCCAGGGGCAGTGATGGCTCTGCTGGTTCCCCGGGGCCACCTGGCAGTGTTGGTCCCAGAGGCCCTGAAGGACTTCAGGGCCAGAAGGTAAGGGGCACCAGCTCTGACTCCTGACCCCTTCCCTAACCTTCCCTACCCTTCCAACCTCATAATCATCCTCCAGCCTGCCTGCCCAAACCTTTGAAACTGTGACCCCAACCTGCCTGACTCCTGATCCCTACTGCCTCTGACCCTGCTCATTTGGTCCCTGTGTCTGACAGGGTGAGCGAGGTCCCCTGGAGAGAGAGTGGTGGGGCTCCTGGGGCCCCTGGAGCCCCTGGCGAGAGAGGGGAGCAGGTGAGTTGGGATTCCTGGGCTTGGGTCAGAGATCGGGGTGACCTCTGTTGTCCCTGAGATCAGAGGTCACAGCCTGGTCCCATCTGTTGTACATAGGGGCGGCCAGGGCCTGCTGGCCTCCGAGGCGAGAAGGGAGAAGCTGCACTGACGGTGAGCGTGGGCCTGGATGGGCCTGGGTGGGCCTGGGGGGGCCGGGGCCCTGCCTCCCTCACCCAGCACTCTGACCCCTGGGCCCTGGCTCCATGCAGTCTCTCCATGGTCCCTGCATTATGTGCCCTATGTCCTTCCTGTGAGCCATGGGTTCTTCATGGTCCCCTTGGTCTTCTGCTCCCAGGAGGATGACATCCGGGGCTTTGTGCGCCAGGAGATGAGTCAGCACTGTGGTGAGTGGTGCCCAGCCTGCAGTCTCCCGCTCCGTGCCAGCACCCTAGGCAAGGGCAGGCAGGCCCCTAGAACTTACAGGGCAAGCAGTTAAGAAAATGGGGGGATGGATGGATACACAGAAGGACACATGTGCTTCAGTACTGACACATGACACGTGTCCCCAGTGGAGGGAGACACACAGGCAGATGAGGATTGCCAGGCAATGTTCTCGGATGTCCAGCTTGGCTGTATGGGGAGCAGGATGATGGTGGGAGCCAGAGCTGGTCCCCTTGGGCCTGACCTGGACCCGATGGGACTATGACGACCCTGAGGGGCATCAGAGTGAAGCTGTCTCTTCCCATCTCTGTCTGCACCGCCTGCCTGTTTCTGTGTCTGGCCTGCCTGTTTCTGTGTCTGGCCTGCCTGTTTCTGTGTCTGGCCTGCCTGTTTCTGTGTCTGGCCTGCTTCTGTCTCTTGCCTTTTGTTGGCCTGTTCCCAACTTCCCTCTCCTCTGCCTTCTTCCCTTTTTCCATCTCTCTATCTACCTCCCACCCTCTCCCTTCCTCTCTCTCCTGTCTGTTACCCTCTCCTGCTGTCTCTTTATGTATCTCTACCCCTCTGTGTGTGTGTCTCTGTCTGTCTCTCCATCTTCCCATCCTTCTCTCTGTCATTTTCTCTCTATCCCTCTCTGCCCCCTCTAGCCTGCCAGGGCCAGTTCATCGCATCCGGATCACGTGAGTAGTTTTCTACTCCCAGAACTTTCTTCACCCCAGGCCCTGCCTTGCCTATCACCTGGGTCCTTTCAGCGGGGTTGGCTGGGATGGCTGCCCATGGTGACCTCAGGGCCCTGAGGCCCCTGCTCTTGGCTCCAGGACCCCTCCCTAGTTATGCTGCAGACACTGCCGGCTCCCAGCTCCATGCTGTGCCTGTGCTCCGAGTCTCTCATGCAGAGGAGGAAGGTGAGGACAGCTGAACCTGTGGGCAGCTATGGTGGGGCCCAGACATGCACGATGGGTTGGTCCATGCATTGCAGGCCACATGCCCAAGCCACATTAGCTGCATGCAAGCCCACACGCATGGCCACTGTGTGGCACGGGACAATGGGAGATCAGTGCTGCCACCTTGCCCCCGGGCGACACCACTTGTTCCCAGCCACACCCTGAACCGTACCTGCAGAGCGGTGCCCCTGAGGATGACATGAAGTACTCCGGAATACTCCAGTACTTTCCGTGAGGACCCTGAAGCCCCTTGGGATAGCGATGGTGAGAATGGAGGGCTGCGCCCAGCGGGGCTTGGGGAGGGGCAGGCAGAGCTGACCCTTGCTGACCTTCCCCTGACCTTTTAACCCTCTCTGATTCCCACAACCCCTGATGACTTGACCCCATTGGCCCAGACCCCTGTTCCCTGCCACTGGATGAGGGCTCCTGTACTGCCTACACCCTGCGCTGGTACCATCGGGCTGTGCCAGGTGGCACAGAGGCCTGTCACCCTTTTGTCTATGGCGGCTGTGGAGGGAATGCCAACCGTTTTGGGACCCGTGAGGCCTGTGAGCGCCGCTGCCCACCCCGAGTGGCCTAGAGCCAGGGGACAGGTATGGGCTGAGTCCCCACAGTGGGGGACTGGGCACTGAACCTGCCTGGATCGGGGTCTGGGGGAGGAGTCCCTGGGCCAGGGTCCCAGGTCAGGATCCTGGAGGAGACGCTCCTTCACACTAAGGGACCTGGGGCAGACACCCAGACCAAAGAGCTGAATATAGAGCACCAGCCGTGGAGCCCCCAGTAGGGTCCCCTTCCATGTTCCCTTCTTTAAAGACCTAAGTATGGACCCTTCTGAGGTCAGAGCCCCCACTTCCTGTTGTAGTCTCAACTCCTTCCCCATGGGTGCCCCTGCCTGAGCTTCTCCAGGTAAGGTCAGATGGCTGATGACCGTTTCCAACCTGTCCTCACCAGGTGCTACCCAGGACTGAGGCCCAGATGATGAGCTGAGATTCAGCATCCCCTAGAGGAGTTGGGGTCTCAGCAGAATCCGCTGTCCCTCCCCTTGGTGCTAGAGGCTTGTGTGCACGTGAGCGTGCGTGTGCATGTCTGTTATTTCAGTGACTTGGTCCCGTGGGTCTGGCCTTCCCCCCTGTGGACAAACCCCCATTGTGGCTCCTGCCACCCTGGCAGATGACTCACTGTGGGGGGTGGCTGTGGGCAGTGAGCGGATGTGACTGGCGTCTGACCCGCCCCTTGACCCAAGCCTGTGATGACATGGTGCTGATTCTGGGGGGCATTAAAGCTGCTGTTTTAAAAGGCTCCTGTTGTGACTGTTTGGGAAGATGGGGGTGTCAAGGGGGGAAGGTTTTCCCTGGGAGGTTGGTATTATTCTGCCTGGGTACACAGTCCCTCTGCCCAGTGCTGGTCACTGTCTTGTGATTCTCAGTCTCTAACTTGTCCCCAGAAAGGAGTAGATAGGGTGGGAGCTAAGGACATGCCTCCACTGCCCCCTGGGAGGGATGAGTCATAGGTGGGGGGCTGCTTCATGCCATGCCAGGAAGCATGTCCCAGCTCCCACCCCAGGGGGCTGAGGGAGATAAATGGGCCCTGAAGCAGGGTAGAGGGTCAGACCACAGGACAGCATTGCCTGGCCCCAGCCCCAGGCAGCCACGGCAGCCTGACTTACCCCAGAAGAAACTGGTGGCGGTAGGACTGGGTTGGGTCGGGATGGGAAGGATCTTGGGGGTTGGGTGGATCTGGGGTTTGGCTTTATGGAGGGCTTGGACCCAGAGGGCTCTGGGATCTCTAGCTGCTTTTCTGCCTCTGAGACCCCATTCCTGCCCTTCTCTTTCCTGGGTCAGCTGCAAGCTCTCCTGCTGAGAACTGCCTGCCCTCCTGTGGACTCTGTGTTTCTCTCTGTCTGAATCTTTCTTTCCATCGTGCTCCCTGTCTCTGGGATGGTTTCTGTCTCTGTCTTTTTCTTCCAGTCTCCATTTTGCTCTGCCTCCATCTCCTTCATTTCCCCCTCTTGCTGTCTCTCTGTCTTGAATTTCTTTGTCTCTTTTTTTCTGTCTTGCTTTCTGCCTCCCTGTCTCATTCTGGCTCTCCTCTTGTCTCCCCTTCTCTGTCTCCGGCCTGGCCTCTCTAACCCCTTTCTCGGTGTCTTTCTCTCTCTCCATCCCCCTCTCTGTCGCTCTGTCCTTGCCATCTGTCTCTGTCCATGGACCCCCGTTGACCAGGGCCCCTGCCCTGAGCCCGTTTTCTCCTTGCAGCCTGACCTCACAATGACCAGGTGTGCTCTGCTGGTGCTGATGGTCCTGATGTTGGGCAGAGTCCTGGTTGTCCCAGTGACCCCTATCCCAACCTTCCAGCTCCGCCTTCAGAATTCTCCCCAGACCACTCCCAGACCTGCACCTGCAGCCTCAGAGAGCCCCTCAGCTGCTCCCACATGGCCCTGGGCTGCCCAGAGCCACCGCAGCCCCACCCGCCACTCTGGCTCGCGCATTGTCCTATCGCTGGATGTCTCCATCGGCCTCTTGCAGATCTTACTGGAGCAAGCCCGGGCCAGGGCTGCCAGGGAGCAGGCCACCACCAACGCCCGCATCCTGGCCCGTGTCGGCCGCCGCTGAGCCTGAGGAAGAGGGTCACAGTGATAGGGCTGCCCTGGATGGGAAGACCTGGAGGTTAGCCACACAGCTGGACGGATGCTGCCACATCTGGGCATAGAGCGTCTGGACACTGCCACATGAAGCCACTGTCATGCAGGTCATATCACATCTGAGTGCCCCACAGAGTCACAGTGTGTCTGGACAGCTTGGGTATTGGACATTGCTAAGCTGGGTCACTGCCACATGGAGTCTTGCCATGCCTGTGTGCCCCACAGACCTAATATATGTCCGGACAGCTTGGATGCTACCACGTAAGGTCACTGCCATGGCGAATCTTGCTATGTCTGGGTGCCCCATAGTCACAGAGCACCTGTACACTGCCACATGCAGTCATCATGTTACTTTCAGGAGCCTCAACACGAGAGCTCAACACTGCTTCTGAGACCAGTCCCTCTGAGGCCCATAGGTCTGTCCTCCCATAGGCCACCACACAGGGAGATGCTGGCTGAGGGTCACTTGCTTGCTCTGTGCCCCATGAGGCAGCACCTGCCCCAGATGGACGGGGCTGTGAGGGGTATCTCCAGGCACAGGAAGCCTATGACCATGGCAGCCTTGCCTTATGGGCGCATGTGTGTGTGTGTGGCTGGGCCTCTGACAGCTATGAGTGTGTGTGAGCAGGGTAAAGGTACGTGAGGGGTCTGAGAGGAGTGGGTGCTTGTCCCCCAAACCTGCATGAAGCAAGCACAACTCCTAGCCAGGCACTGTCCTCCCCATATACCCCTGCATCCCCAGCCTCAACCCAGGGACACGCATGGCTCACAGGAGACAGGGCTCAGGTTGCTGGAGCTCTGACCAAACTCTGCCCCATTTCATGCACGGATTGCCCTGGGCAAAGGTGTTCGCCTTTCCAAGCCTTGATTTCCTTATCTGTAAAGCAGACTGACACCAGCAAGCCTGTGAGCATTGTGTATGTAGCAGACATGGAGGTCCTGCAGCAGGAGGTGCTCAATAAATGCAAAGCAATTGAAGGATGGGATGTGCAAGAATCCCAGTCATGTGCACCCAGGCTGTGACACATGGGGGTGAGTCACACCTGGCTTCTCTGCCTTCCTCCCTAGCTCCCCGCTTAACTGACCTGGTCCCTTGGCTTGGAAGGACTAGGTTTTGCCTGATTTCACAGCCCAACTCCATTGTTGGGCTGGAGACAGAACTGACTTTCTGGGCATCATNTGTGCCCCATGAGGCAGCACCTGCCCCAGATGGACGGGGCTGTGAGGGGTATCTCCAGGCACAGGAAGCCTATGACCATGGCAGCCTTGCCTTATGGGCGTGTGTGTGTGTGTGGCTGGGCCTCTGACAGCTATGAGTGTGTGTGAGCAGGGTAAAGGTACGTGAGGGGTCTGAGAGGAGTGGGTGCTTGTCCCCAAACCTGCATGAAGCAAGCACAACTCCTAGCCAGGCACTGTCCTCCCCATATACCCCTGCATCCCCAGCCTCAACCCAGGGACACGCATGGCTCACAGGAGACAGGGCTCAGGTTGCTGGAGCTCTGACCAAACTCTGCCCCATTTCATGCACGGATTGCCCTGGGCAAAGGTGTTCGCCTTTCCAAGCCTTGATTTCCTTATCTGTAAAGCAGACTGACACCAGCAAGCCTGTGAGCATTGTGTATGTAGCAGACATGGAGGTCCTGCAGCAGGAGGTGCTCAATAAATGCAAAGCAATTGAAGGATGGGATGTGCAAGAATCCCAGTCATGTGCACCCAGGCTGTGACACATGGGGTGAGTCACACCTGGCTTCTCTGCCTTCCTCCCTAGCTCCCCGCTTAACTGACCTGGTCCCTTGGCTTGGAAGGACTAGGTTTTGCCTGATTTCACAGCCCAACTCCATTGTTGGGCTGGAGACAGAACTGACTTTCTGGGCATCATGGATGGGCTTGCCTGCAGCGGGGACGGGCACTCTGGGCCGTGCAGACAACTCTAGGTGGACATGAAGGCAGACACTGGTTGGCATGGGCAGCTCTGGCGGGAGAGGGAGGCCATACTAGCCGAGCGTGGCCGGCTGACTGGAGTGGGGGCACTGGCGCTGCCCTCGCAGTTGTAAGCAGCCCTGTAGGGGCGGGCCTAGGGCGGGCTGGGGAGGCGGGGCTGCAGGAACCGCACTCTTCAGAGTGCTGGGCGGGGTGACCCCACTCTGGAGCTGCAGGGGGCAGTGGCCCTGGCCAGTTTGGTTGCAGGATGGACAGATGCTCGTTAGGAGGCAGCTCCCTGACGGACCTGGGGCCAGGGAGCAGCAGGCGGGGTAGGCACGGGACAGTGTGGGGAGGGTGGGGGGTTAGGGAAAGACCTGGATGAAGTCAGAGTTGTGCTGGAGGGGTGTGAGAGTGCTGGGGGGTCTCTCCTGGTTTAGGGGTGCTCTGAGGGGCATTCATCTGTCAGTGGCCTGAAGGAGGGGGAAAATTGTCGCCTTGCAAGGGAGAGGGGGCTGGGCCAACGGGGAACTATAAATAGTGTCTTCCTCGAGCACAGGGGGAGGGACTGCCAGCTGGAGCTGCCCAGGCCCTCCTGCTCTGCTCTTTGCTGGCCTCCAAGGGATCATGTTTGTCCAGGTCTCCTCTTAGGGGTCACACCAGTTTGGGGAAGTCTAGAGGCTCATTTAGGAAGGGTTTCACATGATATGGCTTTAGCCCTTAAACCAGCACTTCTAGGGTGTCTGCTGTGTGCCCTGTGCCAGTCCTGAGCTTCTCTGAACACCTGCTATGTACTGTTTGGTCATGAACCTCTCTGAACTCTCTGTGTGCCCTTGCTGGTCCTGAATCCCTAAGCACCTACTGTACGCCCTGTGGCAGGCTGGAAGGAGGAAGTGCAGATCAGGGTTCCCAGGCTGCTTGGTGACATGGCTCTATACCCCGAAGTCAAAACCTCACACTCCTTGTGAGCCCTGGGCCCAGGGAAACACAGGGGACAATCCTTTGCTGGAAATGGCCAGAGGAAGCTGGAATTCCTGGAAACTCCTGAACCTCCCAGTGGACAGCAGGGGTGGAGGTGTAGAGATATATATGGGAAGGGAGGCAGCAGAGAGCAGCAGGCCCCACTGCAGCCTGCCTGTCTCTGCACATGCCTGGGTACAGGGCTTGTGTGTGTGCATCTGTGTGTGCATGTGCAGCTGTGCCAGTGTCTCTGTGCATCAGTGTGAGGGCCTGTGTGGCACTCACTGACACCCCTGGGTCTTTATGCTGCAAAGGGTGGTTTGTGGGCCTGATGTGGTAGCTCACGGCTATAAACCCAGGGCTTTGGGAGGTCGAGGTGGGAGGATCGCTTGAGGCCAGGAGTTCAAGCCTGCAGTGAGCCATGACTGCACCACTGTGCTCCAGGCTGGGTGACGAGTGCGAGACCCTGTCTCAAAAAAAAAAAAAGAAAATTGTGTGTGTGTGTGTGTGCATGTGTGTATCTGCGTGTGTGTGTGGTGGGATGGGTTGGCAGTTCTGTCACGACTGGCCAGTAGATACAGGGACTGGGAAGAGTGAACTTTGAGGACTGGCCACCACATGGCTTCTAGGCTGGGACACTGGGAGGAAGTCCATTGTCAGTGCAGAGGGCACCCTGGGAGCCAACCAGGGTCAGGCCAGCCAGGTTCATGGTGGGCAGAGGCTGAGCAGAACATGTGCACACATGTGTGTACAGACATCCCAGCATACTTTCCACACCTGGGACAGGACAGCTGGCTCGCTTTGGGATATGCTGAGAAGGAAAAAGCCATGAGGGCCAGGGATTCTACCAGGCATCTGCTGATGCTGAGAGCAGACGCCAGGACAGCATCTCCATGGAGAGGACATGGGGGAGTGGGAGCACACGTGTGGAGGTGGACTGTGCAATTCCAGTGCAGTGTGGGAGGCAAGGTCCGGAAGGCTGGGAGTTGAACTGAGTCCATGCTGCACTGTGGACTCGCTCTGTGATCTTGGGCCCTTCTCCCTCTTCCTGACCCTCAGTTTCCCACCTGACAAACAGGGCCATGGGTGGGGAGATGGAGAATATCCTCAGAGCAGATGTGGACTGTGGCCTTGGGGAGGAACCCCAGGCATCTCCTGATGTTGACCTGTGACCTTCCAGCTGGACATAGGGACTTGAAGGAGGGTGCCTGGGTCAGCCACGGGTAGACTTTCTGGGGAAGAGAGGGAGGTGCAGAGCTGCTGCATTTCCTGGGAACCAGGCTCATCCTGTCTCGGTGTGAGGATGCCTTCCCAGAGATAGCCCTGGCCCCCTGCCCGGGCCGGCTGTCCTCTACCCCCAGCCCTTGATTAGTGTGCCAGGAGGTCTGGGAAGAGAAGAATGGACAGGCCGGAGGAGGTGCTGGGTGTCTGTAGATGTCAGAGGAGATAGGTTTTGCAATGAGTGCTGTGGGTTAGACAGGGTGTGGGTGTGTGGTAATGAGGTCTCAGAGGCCACAGTGCACCAAGATGGCCTTGGCAGTGGCCAGAAGACAAGAGGGTTGACGGTGTCACAAACAGAATGAGTGGCTTTGGAGAAGTAGGGAGCAGGTCACAAGGGGCACCCACCTCATCAGGAGCCGCCCATGGATGTGTTCAGATCTGCTGGGACTGGGGTGGAGGAATGGGTGGGTGGATACTGCAAAAGGAGGATGAGGAAGGAGGAAGTCATTGACCCTGCCTGGGGCAGGGTGTTCCCAGGGCAAGCAGCTAGAGCTGGTTTGGGGGAGGGTCCAGATGGGCTTCCAGCACGTGGACCTTCGGAATCCTCATTTCCTATGAAGTGGGCAAGACATCTGCGTCAGTCATCTTAAGGGTCCTTGCCAAGCTTTAAAGAGCTGGGTGGACTTGGACTGATCCAAGGCAGGGCTGTGGCAGGGGTGGCATGGGAAGGGGTGCTACACCTATAGCCCACGAGGCCAGTCTTGTTGCCAGTCCCATGCCCTCAACACCTGGCTCCTGGCTGGGTACACACTGGGCAGAGAGAACCTGAACTTGCAGGGCACCTGCCAGGGGTGTTGTGGATGACATCGCTAGAGGGCAGTGTGGCTCAGGTCGAAGCCGTGTTGGTGGGGGCTGGGGCAGAGAGTGCACAAAGCTTGGAGAGGCAGGGCTGGGGATCCCGAGGAGGCGGGAGCCTGCAGGAGTCCAAACAAGAGAGTGAGCCAGCGGTTTACGAACTTCTGGATCTTTCCCCTGTTCCTTGTCCCCAGTGCATTTTCAAAGACAAGAGGGAGATACAAATATAGTAAAAGGCAACCTTAACGTAGTTTAAGATGAATTTCTTAGAGACTGACATATTTAATTCATACTATAATACTGTAAGATTGACAATGTGCACATCCCATTTTCCTGATGAAGAGAAAATGTTATTAACATATTATTTTCAAAAAATATGTAAAAATTTAGTTGAAAAAAACCAAAATACTAAAAAACAAACAAAAAAAGTTAATTGGAAAAACTGAAATTCTGGAAAGACAATTAAGATACTGCCGGGCTTAGTGAGTACCCAAAGTACTTGGTTACTAAGTCCCACGCACGGCCGGCGCGGTGGCTCACGCCTGTAATCCCAGTACTTTGGGAAGCTGAGGAGGGCGGATCACCAGAGGTCAGGAGTTCAAGACCAGCCTGGCCAAAGTGGTGAAACCCCGTCTCTACTAAAAACATAAAAATTAGCAGGGCGTGGTAGTGGGCGCTTGTAATCCCAGCTACTTGGGAAGCTGAGGCAGGAGAATCCCTTGAACCCGGGAGGCGGAGTTTGCAGTGAGCCGAGATAGCGCCATTGCACTCCAGCCTGGGCAACAGGAGCGAAACTCTGTCTCAAAAAAAAAAAAAAAAAAAAAAAAAAAAAAAAGGCCGGGCCGGTGGCTCAAGGCTTGTAATCCCAGAAACTTTGGGAGGCCGAGACGGGGCGGATCACTGAGGTCGAGAATCCGAGGACACATCCTGGCTTAACGCAGTGGAACCCGTCCTCTACCTAAAAAAAAACAAAAAAAAACTGCTGGGCGAGGTCTGGGCGGGCGCCTTGTAGTCCCAGCTACTTGGGAGGCTGAGCAGGGATGAATGGGCGTTAAACCGGGAGGGCGGAGCTTTGCCAGTGAGCTTGGATTCCCGGCCGCTGCACTCCAGCCTGGGCGACACAGTGAGGCTCCGTCTCAAAAAACAAAACAAAAAAAAGTCCCACGCATTTGCTCCCAGCAGCCAAAGCAAAGAGAGAAAGAGGAACAATATTGAAATGTGTTTTGCGTCTCTATCCATCCCAGCGTGGTTGAGCGCGCTACGGTGGAGAGTCCCGGGGCTCGGAGCAGTCAAGGGGCACCCCGAGCAGGGGCAGGAGGGCGAAGCGGAGTTGACGGCTGGCACAACAGGCCTAGTGGCCCGTCAGCTCTGACCAACCTGGCCGTGCGGGTCACGTAGGCCTCGTCCCACTGCATGAAAACCCCTCCCTCCTGGGGGCCCCGGGCTCCCTGGCAAGGAGGGAGCAGAATTCACGCGTGCCGCTGCTCAGGTATGCAGCGCCGGGGCGGGGCCCGTAGGTGGGGCCTATGCAAATCAGCGCGGGCAGGTTGGGAGCGCTGAGTTTGCGCATCCGGGGCGGGCCTGCAAAATCCGGGTCTTGAACTGGGGCGGGGCCAGCACGATCCGGAGTTGAGCATGCGCATTCTTGATCCTGGCCTGAAGAACTGGGCGCGCTTGTTCCAAAACGGGCGGGTACGTGAGTTGGGCATGCGTGGTCGGAGGCCGGGACCTTTCAGCTGGGGCGGAGCCTACTCACTCTGGGGCGGGGCCTGCGGGAAGATAGACATGGGCTGTCGCGGCTTGAGAAGGGGCGGGGCCCAAGGGGCGGGACCTCGGGTGGCCCGAGGTGGCCCGGCTGCTGGGTTGGAAGCGGCGCAATCCGACTCATCCTGGCCCCAGGATGGCGTCCCCACGGGAATTGACCCAGAACCCCCTGAAGAAGATCTGGATGCCATACAGCAATGGGCGGCCCGCTCTGCACGCTTGCCAGCGCGGTGGTGAGGCGGGGTCCTCCGGGAGGGGATGGGAGCTGCACCGGGATGGGTGGGTAGGGCGGTCTGGGCGGGGGTCTCGCATGGAGAAGGGGCTGTAGACAGGTGGGGAACCGGGGACAGGTGAGGCTGCCGTGACTGGGAGAGGCTGCTGGGGACAGGTGAGGCGGTCGTGACAGTGGTGGGCCAGAGACAGGTGTGGCAGAGCAGGGGGCGGGGACAGGTGTGTGGGGGCATATCGGCTTGTCGGTGGCTAGGTCTGGCTACCATCACCTCGGGGAGGGCGCTGGCCCCCTCGCTTCCCGCCCCAATCCCCATCGCCCACAGCCTGGGGAGGACCCTGTGGGCACTTCTCTCTCTCCTGGCCAAGGAGTGTGGGCCGGATTGTTGGACTGGAACTGAGCTGTGTGGCCCTAGGTGAATTACTTGACCTCTCTGAGCCCAGAACTTTCAAAGGTGGGTTAGTTTTCCAACAGGAGGAAGGGTGCCTCTTGGCCTTAAAGCTGAGCTTGGGTAGGAACTTCAGCACAGATGTGCTCAGGATAGAGACAGAAAAGTATGCCATGTGGGCCTGTGTCTGTGTCCCTGGACATCTAAGTATCCACCTGGGGTCATGGGTGTACAGTAAAACTGGAGGGTGAAATGGCTAGGAGAATGCTGAAATTCATGGAATTGTTCAGGGGCTCACCTCTCCTAGGGTTTAAACCGCTTCCTTGAGTTTCTGCCTGTCCTTAAATGAGCTGGCAGTTTTTTGCTTTTTGTTTTTTAAAAAGATGAGTCTCATTCAGTGGCCCAAGCTGGAGCAAGTGCAGTGGCTCAATCATAGTTCACTGCAGTCACAACCTTCTGGGCTCAAGCAATCCTCCCACCTCAACCTCCTGATTAGCTGGGACTACAGGTGCGCCACCACACCCAACTTTTTTTTTTTTTTTTTTTTTTTTGTAGAGACAGGGTCTTGCTATATTGTCTGGGCTGGTCTCCAACTCATAGCTTCAAGTGGATCCTCTGGCCTCTGCCTTCCAAAGTGTTGGGATTACAGGCATGGGTCCTGGCCTGCAACTTTTTTATTACCAGGAAAAAGAAAGATTTGTTTTAGGAGTAACTGAAACATTGTAATGAATTTGCAACTTGTCCAGGACCTCAGAGAACATCTAGTTTAACTCACAGTGAAATGGAGATCAGGAGATTGTGTGACATGCCTGGGTCTCCCTGTGATCCTGCCTCTGCTTATGTATGATAAGCAAGGGGAGAGTTCTTTGTGCTCATCCTGCTGCAGCAGGCTGGGGCCACGGCTTTGATCATGATATGAAAACTGGGGGAAAGGTGTGTGTATTTCTGGCCACACTGTGAGTCCTGGTAGGGGAAGGCCATGTTTCTGACCAGACCAAGTTGTGGTAACTCATGGCTCTGATTGTGATGTAGGTCCTGGGGTCTGTGGCTGTCTACAATGCACACTCAGTCCTGACGGCTATGGCCAGCCCTCCTTTGAGACTCTTCTGGAGGCATGGAGGCTGAGCCAGTCTGTGTTATTAGTGTTAGGTGGTCCTGGCTTAGAGGGGTGGCTGCTATTACTACACAGAGGAAAGGAGTGAGGACCTGGCCTTTTTTTTTTTTTTTTTGAGATGGAGTTTCACTCTTGTTGCCCAGGTTGTAGTGCAGTGGTCCTGTCTCAGCTCACTGGCAACTTCTGCCTCCTGGGTTCAAGCAATTCTCCTGCCTCAGCCTCCTAAGTTGCTGGGATTACAGGCATGCGCCACCACCCCCGGCTAATTTTGTATTTTTATTTTTAGTAGAGATGGAGTTTCACCATGTTGGCCAAGCTGGTCTTGAATTCCTTACCTCTAATGATCTGCCCCCCTCGGCCTCCCAAAGTGTTGGGATTACAGGCACAAGCTGCCGTGCCCAGCCAAGTCTGTGAGCCTTTAAGGAGTAGGTCCTCAATAAGTGGAGGCAGAGTATTCTGTCATCACTACCATTCTTTGTTTGCTTCTCAGTACGTCTGAGTTAGGGATTGATGCATCAGCTCCAAGCCAACCCCCTTTACAGGTGAGAGGAAGCTGAGGCCCAATGGGTAGGTCTCATAGCTCCTGAGGCAGGGCCTGCGTTTCTCCAGGCTCTAAGTGGGGGACTGAAATGTGGCTGTGGCCTGAGCTGAGGGGCTCGTGCCATCACGGTGTCTCGGGGTGTTGGGGTAGACTGGGTTCTAGGTCCGCACTTTTTCCTGGAGGAGGAAGTAGCGCCTGAGAGGCCAAAGATGAGACCTGCAGGTTGTGTGGGGATTTGGGCCTCAGCCAAGGTCCCAGGGTTCACAGCAGGGAGTGGGTAAGCAGTGAATGAATGGAACCTGCCCATGAAGCACCTCCAGCTCCCAGTGCCTGCATTTGGGCAACATTTTACCCTTTGCACAGTAGACTTGTAGGTTGAGTGACTGCAAGGACAGTCCAGATCCGGAGGGCGTGGGTGAGGCTGGAAGCGGATTTGGTCCCAGGGCTTTGTGGGAAGGAGGAACCAGGACCCACTGCTGGTCTGTGCTTTGTACTGGGTTTTCTCTGGAGTCTAGTCCCCAGCTCCTCGGGGCACCAGGGGCAAGTGGACTGAGGGGTGTACTGCACTCCTCCACTCCCACAGACACACCCCCACTTGATAATACCTAAAGCCACACCTGAGGGCTGGGAGGCTTTTACCTTTCCCATCATTGGCCTCTGAGCTCAGACCTGGAGAAACTCTGGGGGCAGGTGGGTCAAGAGCCGACTCAGGAAGGACTGCAGAAAGGACGGTGTTTGATGGCTTTTCTCAGCTGAAAGGTGGCAAGACTATTCATGGGCAAGGACATGACTGGTGTGTGCACAGGGCAACAGGAGAGATGATTTTCTGTCCCCTCTGAACAGGCCTCCATGGCACATTGCTTTATTTTAAAGAGCTCTTCCTTCCCCAGCCTGGCCTAAGGAGGTGAGAGCAGCTGCAGTTCAGGAGTACATTCTGGCACCCCCTCCAGGGACTTGTGGCTGCTCCTTGGGTAGAAGTCCCGGAACATAAACACTGCCCCTTGCCAGGCATGTCTCAGGCCCCTTGGCTTCTCGAGCTCATGGGGCCTGCAGTGAATTTACAGGAAAGGAACCCGTGAGGGAAGTTGGGCTGACATGTCTTCACATTTCCTTCCGCACATGCTCAATGTTGTAAACAGTGTGTTCTTTTTGTTTGGAGACAGTCTGACTTTGTACCCCTAGGCTGGAGTGCAGTGGCACTATTTTGGCTCACTGTAACCTCTGCCTGCTGTGTTAAAGCAATTCTCCTGTCTCAGCCTCCCGAGTAGCTGCGATTACTGGTGTGTACCACGACACCCGGCTAATTTTTGTATTTTTAGTAGAGACAGGGTTTTGCCATGTTGGCCAGGCTGGTCTCGAATTCCTGACCTCAGGTGATCCACCTGCCTCGGCCTCCCAAAGTGCTGGGATTACAGGCATGGGCCATCACACCTAGCTATAAACAGTGTGTTCTGCTGTCCTTTTTGCTCAGTGTCAGGGTCCTGTGGGCTCACAGCCGCAGGTGCAGCTGCACACCCAGCCCGCTTAGTTCACGCACTCTGTTTCAAGGGATGCAATGTGTTCCCTCCTTGTTGTGCCTCAGCTGGCAATTTCTTATGGCTAGAATTCCCCAGTGTTTTGCTATGGTAAGCAGAGCTGTTGTGATACACTTGAACTTTGGTTTTCTTTTGGGTCATTTCCTTGGGAGCTTATCTTGGGGAGCAGAGGAGATAGGTAATTTATTGCCTTGTTTTGCACCCAGGCCTGATTTGCTGCCCTGCCTGCGCACCTTGTGCTGTGCATGTGGGTGGGAGAGGGGAAGGGAAATGTCACCAAATGCCAAGGGAGGAGGCTGGAGCTGTCTCTGGGAAAATAGGAGATGTGGAGAGGGGGTGCAGATCCCCAGTCCTGAGGTTGTGGGAGCCCCTGAAGGAGCGGTCGGGGGGTGGTTCCATCAGCGGGAGCAGGGTGGATGCAGGATTTCCTCCTGCTTAGCAGCTGTCGCACTACCCTCGGTTGCTTGAGAGCCCGGCCACCTGGCTGGGAACTATGCAGACAATGCAGACCTCAGTTGTCCACCGGCCCTGAGGAGGCAAGGCCTTGCCTGACTTGTTTTCCTCTCACCTTAGTCAATGCTGAGATTTCTCTGCAAGTTTCTTCACTCTCACTCAGTCAGCCTGTTTCAGGGGGTCTCCTCCTTCCTGCCCCTGAGGCTCACTGGGTCACCTTTAAACAAGGGGCGTGCACAGGAGTGATGGAGCCCCCACTGGCCAGCAAGGCCCTTTGTTTCTCTGCAGGGCCTGCCTGGGGCCAGGCCACTGCCTCCACGCCCTGAGGCCCAAGGACAGTCGGTGCTGAGGTATACCTATGACTTTAGCTCAGTATCTGCCAGGATAGGACAGAGGGCACAGCTTCCCAGAAGTGCCCAGGCTCTTCCATGGGGATAGCACTAGGCTTCTCTGAGGGATGATTGCCCCATTTTACAGCTGGGGACGCCGAGGCTCAGAGTTCCCAATGAGTGTCAGATTTGAGATGGCAACCTAGGCCTGACTCCTGACCCCGCGGAAGTGCTCCTGGGGCCTCTGTGCTCTGAGGGAGACAACTTGTTGGTGGGAACAGTCTGTCTAGGCAACCAGGTGAAGGCAGAACCAAGTGGGCAGAAGAGGGGCAGTGACAGGTCCCCACATCTGTCCATCTGCCTGTCTGCTATGGTTTTACCTGACCCAGGTCCTAAGGATGAGGAAAAGGAAGCTTCCTGAGGCTTCTGACGTGAGACCGCATTTGATGGCACTGGAAACTGAGCTGGGGGCTGGACTCATGCCTGTAATCCTAGCACTTTGGGAGGACAAGGCGGGCAGATCACCTGTGGTCAGGAATTCGAGACCAGCCTGACCAACATAATGAAATCCTGTCTCTACTGAAAATACAAAAATTAGCCAGGTGTGGTGGCAGTACCTGTAATCCCAGCTACTTTAGAGGCTGAGGCACAAGAATCGCTTGAACCCGGGAGGCAGAGGTTGCAGTGAGCTGGGCGCCACTGCATTCCAGCACTCCAGCCTAGGCAAGGGCGACAGAGCGAGACTCTGTCTCAAAAAAAAAAAAAGAAGGCCGGGGGTGATGGCTCACACCTGTAATCCCAGCACTTTGGGAGGCCCAGGCGGGTGGATCACCTGAGGTCAGGAGTTTGAGATCAGCCTGACCAACATGGTAAAACCCTGTCTCTACTAAAAATGCAAAAATTAGCCAGGCATGGTGGTGGGTGCCTGTAATCCCAGCTACTTGGGAGGTTGAGGCAGGAGAATCTCTTGAACCTGGGAGGTGGAGGTTGCAGTGAGCCAAGATCGCACCACTGCCCTCCAGCCTGGGAGACAGAGTGAGACTCCGTCCCAAAAAAAGAAAAAAAAGAAAACTGAGCTGGGTGCCATGAGATGGAGCTGGCAGTTCTGCTGCCTTGGCATCTGTTCTAGCCAGCTGGGGATATAGGGGCTGCATTCAGACCCTTCCATTCCTTTAGCCTGGCATCTTCTCTGGCTGGCACACTGATCTGTGGCACATGGATGGTGGTGGGTGGGCTATCAGAGGGACTGTCCTTGTGGGCATCAGTCTGGGTCTCTGGTCTCAACCCCTTGTCCTTACCCTGAGAGACTTCTAGATGCCTCCCTCCCTGATCCTGCCCACAGTTCCCAAGCACCAGCGCTGTGTCAGGCCCCAGGACCCTGAAGGGCTCAGATACCACAGGGCTTCTGCTGTAAGTGATCAGTCTAGAGAGAAGAGTGTCATTAGTGAGGTGACCAGGATTGAGGGTGAGGGTGTTCCTGGTGACCATGGAGATGCCTTGGGGAAAGGACTCATTGAAGAAGTGACTTTTGAGCTGGGCTTTGTGTGATGAAAAGAAGTTCACTGGCCGGGCGCGATGGCTCACGCCTGTAATCCCAGCACTTTGGGAGGCCAAGGTGGGCGGATCACAAGGTCAGGAGATCAAGACCATCCTGGCTAACAGGGTGAAACCCCGTCTCTACTAAAAATACAAAAAATTAGCCGGGCATGGTGTCGGGTGCCTGTAGTCCCAGCTACTCTGGAGGCTGAGGCAGGAGAATGGCATGAGCCCAGCAGGCAGAGCTTGCAGTGAGCCAAGATCATGCCACTGCACTCCAGCATGGGCAACAGAGTGAGACTCCGTCTCAAAAAAAAAAAAAGGAGTTCACCATGGTGAGGGCACGCAGTGGGGCTGTGTGTTCTGGGAGCACTGAGTGATGGCTGGGGTGAGAGAGATGTAAAAAGGTTAGGGTATGGATTCCTGGATGACAGAGGCAGGATGTTGATTACCCTCCTGGGTTTTGGTCCTGTCCTTCATGATATGGGGACCCCCCTAGCTTTGTTTAGCCAGTGGCAAGGTCAGTTGACTTTATACCTGGTGGTGCACCTCAGGATGAAAAGGGCTGGAGAGATCCCACTGTGTCTGCCAGAGCCCAGTTGGGCCTGGGGAAGGGGGACATGCCAGTGGTGGCTTGAAACTGGCATCTGGGGCCCCTCCGGGAGCTGTGTGATGCTAGGAAGCCAAGAAGATACATCTGGTACCATTCCCATGCCCTGAGGCTGAGAGACCACAGGCCGAGAGGGAGGGGTTTGCTGGGAGGGACCCGGCCCTCATCTGACACTGTGCTGCTTGCCTTTTAGTGTGCATGACCAACTGCCCAACGCTCATTGTCATGGTGGGCCTGCCCGCCAGGGGCAAGACCTACATCTCCAAGAAGCTGACTCGATACCTGAACTGGATTGGTGTGCCTACTCGGGGTGAGGCTTGGCCCCAGCTGTCCGAGGGGAGCTTTGTGGGGCATGGCGAAGAGAAGAGAGAAGGCCTATCCTCTGTTCTTTGGCCTGGGGGTGGATCAAGGTCAGGGTTGGTAGGGGTTGCTGTTGCTGTGAAAGCTGAGCCTCTCCTTTCCGCCAGAGTTCAATGTTGGCCAGTATCGCCGGGACATGGTAAAGACCTACAAATCTTTTGAATTTTTTCTCCCTGACAATGAAGAGGGCCTGAAAATCAGGAAGTAAGTATATGTGTTGGGTGTCGGGGGAGAGGTTGCTGGGGGACCCAGTGTGGAGAAAGCTAACACATTACCAACCATTTACTGAGAAGCCCCTGGAGTGGAGCTGCTGGTGAATGACTGAGCTACTCCTGAGCCCTGGGCTTGCCTGGCTCTGACGGCTGTGTGACAGAGCTGTGTGACAAGGCTGGTCTCTGGATCTCTCAGGATGTGGTGGGGGTGGGAGGTGATGGGTTTGGGGATGAGAAGAGAGGGTGTGTTGTGTGGCCTCCTGGTGGCTGGGCCATTCCTGCCCTGGGGTTAAGGAGCCCTTGGGAAGGACAGCCTGTGGGAGGGGAGGACAGAGCTTCAGGGAGGTGAGAGGGGCTCAGCCACACAGGTCATAGAAGCTGCTTCCTGGAGGTCATCCTCGCTCACCCCAGCGCCCCCGTGGGGATGCCTGCTCCTGGGTAAGAGAACCTGAGTGAGTACAGGCATACAGGCCTTAGGGATGGAGCTGGGGGCAGGGGACTTCCTCCCTTGCCCCAGGATAAGCTCTCTCCTGTGTATTTGGAGCATGTTTGCCCTGTGTTTGCTATGTTCTTGGTGTGTGATTGCTGGTGTGACTGGCTTTGCATTGACGTCTCCTAGGTGCTGCTGGGTGAGTCGTTCACACTTCTGCTGTTATTCCTGAGATAGAAATATGTATATGCTACCCCCACCCCCAACAACTTTCAGACTTGAACTGAGTCCTTTCGTCAAGGAACTGAGCAGCCATGCTGTGCTTTTCTCCGGAGGTGTTAGCTGGGGGCTTGAGAAGCCCCTTATCAACTTAGGGTGTCAGAGACTTGCTCTTGGCCTAGCCATCAGGATAGGGCAGTGAGCAGAGGTTGACCCAGCTCTAGTGACTTCCCCAAATCAAGCCTAGCCCCAGGCCAGAGGCTACCAGGCTGCCACTGGGGTCCACACTAGGCTACCTGTTCTTTATCTGGCCACCAGGGGGCAGGAACTCCCTGCTGTGGGTCTTGGACCTTCAGACCAGACACTGCCTTTGTTCTTGCATTGGTGTGGCCTGGCCAGGCTGTGGCACCAAGAAAGGAAGGGGAGGCTGACATTCAGGTTTCTGTGGCTAAATTGTGGATAAAAATCAAGGCTGGACCCTCTGGTTGTATTGAGTCAGATAAAAAGTAGGGGACTAATGTCTGAACCTGCCATGTGCTGGGTTCTTGATGCCCGTTGTCACCCCCCCTTTAACAGATGAGGAAACTGAGGCTCCGACAGGCCAGGAGTCTCACACAAAATAGCAAGTTTATATCAGCACCCAGACTTGAATCTAAGCCCATCTACTGCTAAAAAGTGTCCATCATTCCAATATTCCTCAATAGGTAGGTCAAGGAACATATAAAATGCAAATTTTATTTATTTTTTTAATTATTATTTTTTTCATGATGGAGTCTCACTCTGTCGCCCCGGCTGGAATGCAGTGGTGCAATCTCAGCTCACTGCAACCTCCGCCTCCTGGGTTCAAGCAGTTCTCCTGCCTTAGCCTCCCGAGTAGCTGGTACTACAGGTACATGTCACCATGCCTGGCTAATTTTTTTGTATTTTTAATAGAGACGGGGTTTCACCATGTTGGTCAGGCTGGTCTTGAACTCCTGACCTCAAATGATCCCCTCACCTTGACCTTCCAAAGTGCTGGGATTATAGGCGTGAGCCACCGTGCCTGACCTATTTTATTTTATTTTTTAATACCCCCACCAGATGCAAATTTTAAACAACCCCAAGCTGTGGATGCTGATAGCCTAGCCTGTCTCATCTTCCCAGCAGCTTCTGTGGTGGGTGGTGCCTCACTTTTCCAGATGCTGAGACCAAGGCCAGAAATTGATGGGGGTGCCTTGGGTCACTCAGGGTTTGAATTTGAAGTCTGTCCTGTCTGAATCCGTAGTGTTTGTGGGGAGAGTCTGCCAGCCGTTCCACTCTGGTTGTCCCCCTAAGGTAGGGATATTTCGGATTAATTCAAATGAAGAGACCTAGACTCAAGAGAGGTTGGGAAGCTAGTCCAGCATCACCCTGCGACAGAAGCTGGGGACAGGCTCGTTGCTGTCTTTCTGCAGGCATACCCTGTGGCTGCCCTAGAAACCCTCTCTCCTGTATCCGAATCCTGGCTCTGGCTGGGCCACAGGGCCATTTCCTATTAACCAGCCCAAAATTTCCCAATTAGCAAAATAAAAGGACCAGAGTTTTTAAAGTGGAAAACCTGGGAAGAGACAGCTGTGTTTCCCAGAGGCCCAGTTACTCACACAATGTTGAGGTCCTTCTCTGACACTGGACACAGCAGAAGATCTAGAAAAGTGCATGCAAGGCCGGGTGCAGTGATTCACGCCTGTAATCCTAGCACGTTGGGAGACTGAGGTGGGTGGATCATTTGAGACCAGGAGTTTGAGACCAGCCTGATCAACATGGCAAAACCTCGTCTCTACTAAAATCACAAAAATTAGCCACATGTGGTGGCGCACACCTGTAATCCCAGCTACATCAGGAGGCTGAGGCATGAGAATTGCTTGAATCTGGGAGGTGGAGGTTGCAATGAGCCAAGATCGTGTCTCTGTGCTCCAGTCTGGGTGATAGAGCAAGACTGTGTCTCAAAAAAAAATGTATGCAAGGGCATGAGTACACATATTCTAAACAGGCACACTCATACTCCTGCACACAGTCCTATACCACACACAGGCCCCCATGCACACACACACGTGGGCACATGCACGCATGTGCATACCTCATAGGCACATATCTGGATATGCATATACCATATGTACAGGGTTATTTATATATGGCTATTACCTCTGTGTCATCAGTTACTTTTTTTTACATGTTGGTATATGTACATGTGTGAGCACCTACTTTTTATATTTTTATTTTATTTTGTTTTTCTTGAGCCACACGTGATTCAAGGGCCATTACACACATGCAGGCGCACATGTTCTCACCCTGTATATACATATACACCTGAGCAGGCTCATACATGGTGTGTTGGCATTCCCCAAGACTGCCCTCAGGTTCAGTGATTTGCTAGGGTGACTCCCAGGACTGGGCATATAGCTGGACTCATGGCTAAGACTTAGTACGGCAAAATGACACAAAGCAAAATCAGAAAGAGAAAAGGGGCCTGGGGTGAAGTCCAGAGGAAACCAGGAGCGAGCATCAAGATTCTCTCCCCATGGAGTCACACAGGATGCACTTAATTCCTCCTGCATTGAACTGTGACAACACGTGTGAAATGTTGTCTGCCAGGGAATTTCATCAGAGACTCAATGACCAAGGTTTTTATTGAGGGCTGGTCACATAAGCACCCTGTGCCTAGCATGTACCAAAATTCCAGACTCCAGAAGGAAAGCAGGTATTCAACATAAACCATGTTGTTTGTATAAACAGTCTATGCACAGTGAGCTCCTCTTATAATTCAGGGAAAGGTTTTTTTTTTTGAGACGGAGTCTCGCTCTGTCGCCCAGGCTGGAGGGCAGTGGCGCGATCTCAGCTCACTGCAAGCTCCGCCTCCTGGGTTTACGCCATTCTCCTGCCTCAGCCTCCCAAGTAGCTGGGACTACAGGCGCCCGCCACCACGCCCGGCTAATTTTGTTTTGTAGTTTTAGTAGAGACGGGGTTTCACAGTGTTAGCCAGGATGGCCTCGATCTCTTGACCTCGTGATCTGCCCGCCTCGGCCTCCCGAAGTGCTGGGATTACAGGCATGAGCCACCACGCCCGGCCAATTCAGGGAAAGTTTTATATCACTAGAGGGAACCATTTACCATCAATTTCCCCAATCCTGGCCAAAGGCCAACCTCACAAGCAGGCCTTTTGAAGGGGACCATTCTCACACCTGCTGTGTTAACTCTTCCACACACATGCAGTCACCCACTACACATGAAGGTGGTGCACACACATGCATACCTCAGAGGCACGTGTGTGGGCACATGCACACTTGTGCTCACCTGTATGCACATGTGGATCTGTGCATCACGTTACGCACAAACAAGCGTGATCACAGTTTGTGCTCACACAGTCACATAGCACATGGAAGAGATGTATCCACACACACCCACATGTACACACATGGGCACCCCCACATGCATACTCTGTATATGCTATGCGACACACCACACACAAACTTAGTACAACATGGGTGCATGCACACACATCCTGTGTGCACACAGGCAGGCACACTCATTTCATACCTGTGCCCATTTAGTCACACCTGCCACACAGGGGATTGTGCACACTCGTGTGTGTGCATCTGTGCCTCCACACTGGGCCCAGGGATGCCACACAGGTACAGCTCAACAGATTTAACATGTACATATTTGGTGCAAACACAATCACACATATCCACCACGACGTGTGGATTCATGCATATATGCATCTCTTCACCCCATTCGCACTTTGTCACACACACACATGTACACACGTGCACACGCGCACACACAGGCTCCCAGGCTCTTCCCTCAGCATCTCCACCGGGGCCCTGAGGTATCTTCTGCATGGTGGTGTCATGGCCAGAGCAGCCCACAAAAGACATCTTAGCCCAGAACATGGGGGTCTAAGTGCAGGTGGTGAGAAATGTCCCCACCAATGCCAGTTACCTGGACTCTCAGAATTCAGATGTTTTTGGCATGAGGAAGAAAGCACCTTGAGGCTCTAACTGAAAGAACCGTTGGGGCAAAGAAATGGTTACAAGGGCTGGACATAGTAGCTCACGTGTGTAATCCCAATATTTTGGGAGGCTGTGGCGGGAGGATCACTGGAAGCCAGGAGTTAAAGACCAGCCTGGGGAACATAGTGAGACCCCGTCTCTTAAAAAGAAACAAAAGAAAAGAAAGGTCACAAGGAGGCATAAGAGTAGAGCTCTTTTCAGTGCCCTGGACTCAGCTCTACCACTGATTTTTCTGTGGTTTCCAGATCAGCTTCTGCCTCTGTATTTCAGGCATATTGTCCTGATGAGAGCTCTTTGACTTTGGCATGCTGGGAGTTTAAACACAAAATCCAAAGATCAGCAAAGTCAGGAGGGCTGCGCACTGTGGCTCATGCTTGTAATCCCAGGACTTGGGAGGCTGAGGAGGGTGGATCACTTGAGGTCAGGAGTTCAAGACCCACATGGCGAACATGGTGAAATCCCATCTCTACTGAAAATACAAAAAATTAGCTGGGTGTGGTGGCACATGCCTGTAATCCCAGCTACTCCGGAGGCTGAGGCAGGATAATTGCTTGAACCCAGGAGGTGGAGGTTGTAGTGAGCTGAGATCATGCCGCTGTACTCCAGTCTGGGCAACAAAGTGAGACTCTGTCTCAAAAAACAAAAATCAAAAACAAAAAAACACAAGGCTAGGAGATCTAGCTTTACCCTTACATAGAAAAAGGGAAGATAATAGATCAAAAGGTAATTTAGCTATCTCCAGACCTCATAGGAGAAATTCATAAGATAAGAACAGGCCGGGAGTGGTGGCTTATGCCTATAATCCCAGCGCTTTGGGAGACTGAGGCAGGTGGATCACGAGGTCAGGAGATCAAGGCCATCCTGGCTAACACAGTGAAACCCTGTCTCTACTAAAAATACAAAAAATTAGCTGGGCGTGGTGGCGGGCGCCTGTAGTCCTAGCTACTCGGGAGGCTGAGGCAGGAGAATGGTGTGAACCCGGGAGGTGGAGCTTGCAGTGAGCTGAGATCACGCCACTGCACTCCAGACTGGGAGAGAGAGTGAGACTCCGTCTCAAAAAAAAAAAAGATGAGAACAATCCTGGCTGGGCGCAGTGGCTCGCGCCTGTAATCCCAGCACTTTGGGAGACCAAAGTGGGCAGATCAGTTGAAGTCAGGAGTTTGAGACCAGCCTGGCTAACATGACGAAATCCCATCTCTACTGAAAATACAAAAATTAGCCAGATGTGGTGGCAAGCACCCATAATCCCTGGTACTTGGGTGGCTGAGGCACAAGAATTGCTTGAACCTGGGAGGCGGAGGTTACAGTGAGCTGAGATTGTACCACTGCATTCCAGCCTGGGCAACAGAGAGTAATACTCTGTCTCAAAAAAACAAAACAAAACAAAAAAAAAACAACCTTATGTGTCAATCCATTTTGCAGCAATAAATGAAAAAGCTGAAAACTTATAAAGATTGTGTAAGCCTGGGCAACATAGCAAGACCCCATCTCTAAAATAAATTTAAAGATTAGCCAGGTGTGGTGGCATACCCCTGTAGTTTCAGCTAGCTACTCTGGAGGCTGAGGCAGGAAGACTGCTTGAGCCCAGGAGTTTGGGTTGCAGTGAGGCATGATCCCACTGCTGCACTCCAGCCTAGGTGGCAGAGTGAGACCTTATCTAAAAAAAAAAAAAAAAAAAAAGATCTGAAAACTGTATAGTCAGTGTTCGGTCATAGGTGGGGGATTCCCATTCTGGAGGGTATGGATATGATAGAAGCAGAGATGCAGAACCCTCTCCCAGAAGGGGTGGTTTGGGGAATCTCTTTCAGGAAAGAAAGTTGAGCATTAAGCCTAACACTACCTGAGGGCCAGCACTAGCGTTCCTCCCATCCCCACCACCAACTCCTGACATGCACACCAGAAAACAGCTGCTTTTAAAAATGCTTATTTTGAAATACAAAAATTAGCTGGGTGTGGTGGTGCATGCCTGTAATCCCAGCTACTCAGTAGGCTGAGGCATGAAAATTGCTTGAAACTGGGCAGAAGTTGCACTGAGCCAAGATCGCGCCACTGCCCTCCAGCCTGGGTGACAGAGCGAGACTCAGCCCCCCCAAAAAAAGGAGGCCTATTTTGATAATCAGGGAAAATATATGACAATTAGAAATCGTGAATATGGCACAATGACAGCATGGATTTGCACACAATGAGAAGATGAGGGAAAATACAGAAACATAGTGCTTAAAAAATGTTGCTAATGGCCAAGAGTATATAGCCTTCCACCTCACAGAAGCAGAGTTAGCCAAATACTGAACATTATCCGGAGGAAAGAGAAGAGAAATTTTGAAAAGAGAGCAAGAGATCTTGGGACTGTTCCTCCTGTCATGTCTCCTCCTGTCGTGTGTCCCTGGCCACCCTCCTGCAGCCAGGGTCGGGTGCTGGGCTGACCCTGTGTTTTCTCTCCTGAAGGCAGTGTGCCCTGGCAGCTCTCCGTGACGTCCGGCGGTTCCTTAGTGAGGAGGGGGGACATGTGGCGGTGAGTGTGACACCCTAGTGACAGCTGGGAGTGACACATGGGAGCCCACCCACATCTGTGCCTTTGCTCATCAGGCATCTGGAGGGGAAGGCAGGGTGTGTGTGCCCCAGATGCCCTGGGTGCCAGCCCTTGGGAGGAAGTCTACAACGGCTATGCAGGAGGAAGCGAGAGACTGGATGTGGGCCAGGAGTTTCCCTCTGGGCATGTGGTGGCCACATTTGACCCTACAGGACTTCCTCTGGATACTTATATTGTTGGCCACCCCAGAAGTTACAGGTATCCGGTTGCTTAAGTCTTTAGTAAATGTGATTTCTCCTGGTGTGGAGAGAGTCCTGCCCAGCATTACTGGTTGTTGCAGGAACCCACCGAATCCTGGGTTAAGGGGATTCCACCTGTGTGTTGGCCCCCCTAGTCAGATGGAAGGGCGAAACAGGGTTGAGCTGGGGTGTCTGTGAGAAAGGGCTCTGCCCCAACCTTATATAGTCAAACACAGGGGCTGTTCTTTCCCTTCCTTTTTCTTCTTGGAGTCATGCCTTCTGGAGTTCTCTGTCCCCAGCTACAATCTGTGCCTGTAGCACAGCCATTGCCCTTCTCTCTCCTGGGTTGAATGTTCTGCCTATGGATCCCACATCATCTTCTCCTAGACTTACTGATTTGTTTCGTTGAAGCACATCCACCAGTAATTTCCTGAGAAAGGTGCTTGGGGAGGTAAATTGTGTGAGACCTTGCATGTCTGAAGTGTCTTTTTTTAATCCTCACATTTGATGATTGGGTATAGAATTCTAGGTGGAAAGTGCTTTTCCCTTAGAACTTCTACAACAGGCCGGGCGCGGTGGCTCAAGCCTGTAATCCCAGCACTTTGGGAGGCCGAGACGGGCGGATCACGAGGTCAGGAGATCGAGACCATCCTGGCTAACACGGTGAAACCCCGTCTCTACTAAAAAAATACAAAAAACTAGCCGGGCGAGGTGGCGGGCGCCTGTAGTCCCAGCTACTGGGGAGGCTGAGGCAGGAGAATGGCGTAAACCCGGGAGGCAGAGCTTGCAGTGAGCTGAGATCCGGCCACTGCACTCCAGCCTGGGTGGCAGAGCAAGACTCCGTCTCAAACAAAACAAAACAAAACAACAACAACAAAAAAAACGGCTTAGACATGCTGGTGGGTGGGCCGCATCAGAGGATGCTTCTCAAAGAGCTCCAGATGGGTCAGTGCCCAGCTGGATGGGGTTGGGAAGGGGGCCTGGGCCTCCAGCTCTTCTTTATCAGCCAGCCAGTCTTCCCATTTCCTCCCCACCTTTGTCCCTTTTCTTAGCAATGGCGGCACACCCTCCTGAGTTCTCTGGTCCTGCGCAGGTGGTGTGATCTGGTTGGCGAGCACCTGTGTTTGGTTTCCTCCATGACTTTGAGTCCGTCACCGTGGATCTATCTGACAGAATGTTGTAGATGCCTCCATCTCCTATCCTCTCTTTTTCTCTTTATCTTTCCGTTCCCATTTTACTGGGGTGTCAAGATGGAGTAGAAATAAAAGTAGGTTCACTTCACCAGGTTTAACTGGTTTCACTGAAATTCCTGTTGGTCAAACACAAACTGAGTGCCCATATGTGCAGAGCAGCGCTGAGTAGGTTCTTCTGTGCTGAGGGTCTGCTCCCCTGCTGGGAGCATAGGCATCCTCTCCTTCCAACTTCCTTGGTTCATTCTCTCCAAGGAAGGGGAGGGCCAGCCCAGCCCTTGTAAGTCTGAAGGAGACTGGCCAGGCAGGTGGCCCTGGCAGCAGCTGGTCTTTGTAGGAAATCCAGTCCCCAGAGAGCCTGTGCTGCGGCCCTCAGGTGATTCCTACCTTCCCCAGGGCCAGAGGCTGAGTTAACCCTAGTTTGGTCCTAGGTTTTTGATGCCACAAACACCACCCGAGAACGGAGAGCAACCATCTTTAATTTTGGAGAACAGAATGGCTACAAGGTGAGACCTCCTTGGCTCCTCTCCTTGGTGGAACTGTGGCATGCCCCCTGCCCTCCAGGGCTCCTTTCACCGCCTGCTGATGCATAAGGGGCATGGGGCTGGCATGGCTCCTGAGTGTAATTTGGGATAAGAGAGGCTGTCTCCACCTGGGGTTTGCTTTCCAGAGGGAAGGGGGTTTTGGTGGGAGAGTCTAGGATAGGGCAGCACCTGCTTTAGCTCCGGACTCCTTGACCCTGCCTCCAGCCCCCTGAAGCAGGGTTTCAGGGCCTGGCTGCTGGTCAGCATGGGCCTCGGGGGATGAAGAGCTCCGAGCAAGGCAGGAGGCCCTGAACATGTCCGTGTTCCTCCCTCCCACCATCCTGGCGCTTCTGGTCCTGCCGCAGACCTTTTTTGTCGAGTCCATCTGTGTGGATCCTGAGGTCATAGCTGCCAACATCGTGGTGAGTGGTGCATCTGACCTTGTCAGAAGGTCGTGTGTGACAGGGACATCCCTTTTCAGGTTTTGGCTACCCTTAATTTGATCTTGAACCTTGCGGGGGTAGGGAGGCAGTGTAACAGCAAATGCCGGGTCAGGTGAGCCTTGCCCTCTGTGGACCACTGTGTGGAAGGCTGGGTGGCTGGTGGACATTCACTCACCCCTCCTCCCCATCGTAACCACCTGGGCACTAGGAGAGCACCTTCAGCAGGGGTGGGAGGGTGGGTGAGGGAAATGTTTTCTATTTCAGAGAAAGAAAGACTCAGTCTTCCCTTCTCCTCCCCCAGTTATCTCAGGAATGGCCATGTAGGTCTGGGGAAATGAGAGTTCAGGGTGGCGAAAGGCCTCCAGGCCTCCCCCGTACCCACAAGGATGAGGGACTTCAATCCCTGGACCCTTAGTGATACCCTCTCTGCACTCGTATGAGAACTCAGACCAGGGAGCTGCTGGACCAGCCCCCAACCTCAGCTTCCAGCCTCAGGTCCCCACCCTGGTCTCTGGCCCAACCTCCTCCAGCCCCTGCCCCGCAGTCTCCTTGGTCTTTGGCCCCGCCTGGCTTCTGACCCTGATATGTCCTTGCTCTGTGCCTGGCTTCGGCAGCAAGTGAAACTGGGCAGCCCTGACTATGTCAACCGCGACAGTGACGAGGCTACCGAGGACTTCATGAGGCGCATTGAGTGCTATGAGAACTCCTACGAGTCGCTAGATGAGGACCTGGATAGGTGAGTCAGGGCAGCACCGGGCCCTGCAGCTGCGATGACGGGCAGCAGGGGTCATACTTGGTTGCCTCCTGTGGCTCCCCATGGTGGTGGCTGGGGGACCAGAAAGCAGAGATGGTCTGACTTTCTTGTTTATTTCCTTGGGGCAGAAATTTTTGGCCAGAGGTGACTTGCAGAACACTTGTTACCTCATCCGAAACTCTGCGAGTCAGGATTTTATACTATTCCATCATGAAATCAAGCCGAATTTCTATGCAGGGGGTCTTAAAGCAGGGGTTGGCAAATATTTTCTGTCAAAGATCAGAAAGTAAATATTTTATTTAGACCTTGGAGGATGTACAGCCTCTGTTGCAGACACTTGCTCTGCTGTCACAGTACAAATGAAACATAGATGATATGTAAATCAGTGGGTATAGCTGTGTTCCAGTAAAATTTGATAAAAACAGCCCACAGCTGAATTTGACTGTCTGGCCATAGTTTACCAAATCCTGTCTTACAGAACACATGGGGCAGTGGCTGGGTAAATAATAATGTGAAGTATTACATCACAGAATGTAATACTTGAGGAAGTATTACAGTCATCATTATAACTCGTCATTGTGGAGAGACATGGGAAAATATAACACTGCATTCAGTGAAAAGGCTGGAATACAAACTTGTGCTTGGGTTCTATAATTTTATAAGCATGTGTAATACAGGCCGGGCAGAGTGGCTCATGCCTGTAATCCTAGCACTTTGGAAGGATGAGGCGGGAGGATTCCTTAAGCCCAGGATTTTGAGACCAGCCTGGGCAACATGGTGAAACCCCATCTCTACAAAAAATACAAAAATTACCTGGCGGCCAGGCACGGTGGCTCACGCCTGTAATCTCAGCACTTTGGGAGGCCGAGGTGGGCGGATCACGAGGTCAGGAGGTCGAGACCATCCTGGCTAACACAGTGAAACCCCGTATCTACTAAAATACAAAAAATTAGCTGGACATGGTTGCGCACCCGTAGTCCCAGCTACTCGGAAGGCTGAGGCAGAAGAATCACTTGAACCCAGGAGGTGGAAGTTGCGGTGAGCTGAGATCGTGCCACTGCACTCCGGCC
>NW_016804422.1:2463309-2466989 GCF_001698545.2 Rhinopithecus bieti
TTTTTTACTGTAGTAAAATACACATAACATAAAATCTATCATCATAGCTGTTTTGAAGTGTACATTTCAGGGGTATGAAGTATATTTACAATGTTATGCAACCATCACCACCATGCATCTCCAGAACTCTTTTAATCTTGTAAAACAGAAACTCTGTACCCATTGAACAATAACTCAAGCCAGATGTGTTGGTTCATAGCTGTAGTCCCAGGTACTTGGGAGGCTCAGGTGGGAGGATTGCTTGAGCCCATGAGTTTGAGGCTGTAGTGTGCTATGATTGCATTCACCAATGGCTCTTGCAGTCCAGCCTGGGCAACATAAGAGACCCCATCTCTAAAAAAATTTAAGAAAGAAAAACAGTAACTTTATTTGCTACTCCCAGCCCCTGGCAACCACTTTCTGTCTTTATGACTTTGACTACTTTATACACCTCATATAAGTGAAATCATATAGTATTTGTCTTTTTGTAACTGGTTACTTCAGTTAGCATAACATCCTCAAGGTTCATCCAGATTGCAGCTTGCATAAGAGTTTCCTTCCCCCCTTTTTTTTTTTAAGACAGCATCTCACTCTGTCACCCAGGCTACAGTGCAATGCAGCAATCACTGCAGCCTCAAACTCCTAGACTCAATGATTCTCTTGCCTTAGCCTCCTTAGTAGCTGGGACTAGCAAGTGTACACCACCATGCCTAGCTAATTTTTTAATTTTTTGTAGAGAAGGGAGGCTCCCTATATTGCCCAGGCTGGTCCCAAACTCCTAGCTTCAAGCGATTCTACCACCTTGGCCTCCCAAAGTGCTCAGATTACAAGTGTGAATCACTACACCCTACACCCAGCCTGAAGAATTTTCTTCCTTTTTTTTTTTTTTTTTTTTTTTTGAGGCAGAGTCTCGCTCTGTCGCCCAGGCTGGAGTGCAGTGGTGGCCGGATCTCAGCTCACTGCAAGCTCCGCCTCCCGGGTTTACGCCATTCTCCTGCCTCAGCCTCCCGAGTAGCTGGGACTACAGGCGCCCGCCACCTCGCCCGGCTAGTTTTTTGTATTTTTTAGTAGAGACGGGGTTTCACCGTGTTAGCCAGGATGGTCTCGATCTCCTGACCTCGTGATCTGCCCGTCTCGGCCTCCCAAAGTGCTGGGATTACAGGCTTGAGCCACCACGCCCTGCCAATTTTCTTCCTTTTTAAGGCAGAATAAGATTCTATTGTATACCACATTTCCTGTATCCATTCATCTGCCAATGGACACTTGGACAGCTTCCACTTTTTAGCTATTGTGGATAATGCAGCTATGAACATGGATACAAATGTCTCTTTGAGAACCTGCCCTCACTCAATTCAGTTGTTTTTGGTATAGATCTAGAAGTAAAATTGCCAGATCCTATGGTAATTCTGTTTTTATTTTTATTTTATTTATTTATTTATTTTTGAAACGGAGTCTTGCTCTGTCGCCCAGGCTGGAGGGCAAGGCGCGATCTCAGCTCACTGCAACCTCCACCTCCCTGGTTCAGGCAATTCCCCTGCCTCAGCCTCCCGAGTAGCTGGGATTGTAGGCACACACCACCACGCCTAGCTAATTCTTTTGTATTTTTAGTAGAAACGGGGTTTCACATGTTGGTCAGACTGGTCTCGAACTCCTGACCTCAAGCGATCCACCCGCCTCAGCCTCCCAAAATGCTGGGATTACAGGCATGAGCCACCGTGCCCGGCCTCTGCTTTTATTTTTTTGAGGAACTGCTGTACTGTTTCCCATAGCAGCTGCATCATTTTACATTTCTACCAGAAGTGCACACGGGTTCCAATTTCTCCACATCCTCGTCAACACTTGTTGTTTTCTTTTCTTTTCTTTTTAAATAGTAGTCATCCTAATGGGTGTGGTATTGCATTGTGGTTTTGATTTGTTATTCCTGCTTTCTGTCCATATAATTTTTTCTTTTCTTTTTTTTTTTTTTTAGCAACAGAGTCTTGCTCTGTTGTCCTGGCTGGAGCTCTATGGCACCATCACAGTTCACTGCAGCCTTGACCTCCCGAGTTCAAGTAATCCTCCCACCTCAGCCTCCCAAGTAGCTAGGACTACAGGCGCACATCACTGTGCCCAGCTAAATTAAGAAAAAAACATTTTTTTTGGCCGGGTGTGGTGGCTTATGCCTATAATCTCAGCACTTTGGGAGGCCACGGTGGGCAGATCACCTGAGGTCGGGATTTCGAGACCCGGGAGGTGGAGGTTGTGGTGAGCCAAGATCGTGCCACTGCACTCCAGCCTGGGCAACAAGAGCAAAACTCCCTCTCAAAATTTAAAAAAAAAAAAATTTTCTGCCTCCCAGGTTCAAGTGATTCTCCTGCCTCAGCCTTCCGAGTAGCTGGGATTACAGGAATGAGCCACCAAGCCTGGCTAATTTTGTATTTTTAGTAGAGATGAGGTTTCTCCATGTTGGTCAGGCTGGTCTCAAACTCCTGACCTCAGGTGATCCCACCTCAGCCTCCCAAATTGCTAGTATTACAGGCGTGAGCCACTACACCTGTCCTAAATTTAAAAAATTTAGAGATGTGGTCTTGCTATGTTGCCCAGGGTGGTCTTGAACTCCTGGGCTCAAGCGATCCTCCTTCCTTGGCCTCCCAAAGTGCTGAGATTACAGGCATGAACCACTGTGCCCAACCTGTCCATATTTTTTTATTATGTTTTTTTCCCTTTTATTTTTAACATTTTTGTATCATTTTCTTTAGAATAAAGAGCATAGGCCAGGCGCAGTGGCTCATGCCTGCAATTCCAGCACTTTGGGAGGGTGAGGTGGGCAGATCACTTGAGGCTAGGAGTTCAAGACCAGCCTGGTCAACATGGCAAAACCCCGTCTCTTCTAAAAATACAAAAAATTAGCCAGCCGTGGTGGCCTCTACCTGTAATCCCAGCACTCAGGAGGCTGAGGCAGGAGAATTGTTTGAACCCAGGAGGCAGAGGTTGCAGTGAGCTGAGATTGCACCACTGCACTCCAACCTGGGCAACAGAGCGAGACCCTGTCTCAAAAAAAAAAAAAAAAAAAGATGGCAGCTTTCTCTGTCTTCCTCTTCACTTCCTTCTGTGCTTTCACCAGCATAATCTTTCATGTCTAAATTTCTACTAACAGTCTCTTTAAGACAGTCTAGCTTTTTATCATGTACCACAAAATTCTTCCAGCCTCTACCCACTATCCAATTTCATAACCACTTCCACATTTTTAGTTCTTTATTACAGCAGCCAGCAGCACTTCACTTCCTGGTACCAAAATATGTGTTAGTATTCAAGTGTGGTGGTGCACGCCTGTAGTCCCAGCTACTTGGGAGGCTGAGGTGGGAGGATCACCTGAGCCTGGGAAGTTTGAGGCTGCAGTGAGCCAAGGTCACACCACTGGACTCCAGTCTGGGTGACAGAGTAAGACTGTCTCAAAAAACAAAACAAAATAAAAAAACCACTAAATATAAAAAAATATATATGTATTGGTTTACTAGAGCTGCCGTAACAAAGCACTACAGATGAATGGCTTAAAATGACATGAATTGGGCCGGGCGCGGTGGCTCAAGCCTGTAATCCCAGCACTTTGGGAGGCCGAGACGGGCGGATCACGAGGTCAGGAGATCGAGACCATCCTGGCTAACACGGTGAAACCCCGTCTCTACTAAAAAATACAAAAAACTAGCCGGGCGAGGTGGCGG
>NW_016804422.1:2467387-2506551 GCF_001698545.2 Rhinopithecus bieti
AAAAAAAAAAAAAAAAAAAGAACCTTCCTCACCTCTTCCTAGTTTCCAGTTGTTGCCAGCAATCCTTGGTATTTCTTGGCTCATAGCCTCATCATTCCAATCCCACCTCTGTCCGCTGGCTGTTGTCACATGGCTTTCTTCCCTATGTGTGGTCCTCCGCCCCTCCTCACTGCCTTCTTTTTTTTTTTTTTTTTTTTGAGATAGAGTCTCACTCTGTCACCCAGGCTGGAGTGCAGTGGCACGATCTCAGCTCACTGCAACCTCTGCCTCCCAGGTTCAAGAGATTCTTCTGCCTCAGCCTCCCAACTAGCTGGGACTATAGGCGTGTGCCACCACACCCAGCTAATTTTTGTATTTTTTTAGTAGAGACGGGGTTTCACCTTATTGGCCAGGCTGGTCTCAGACTCCTGACCTCATGATCCACCCGCCTCAGCCTCCCAGAGTTCTGGGGTTGCAGGCATGAGCCACCGCACCTGGCCTACATGGCGTTCTTAAAAGGACACCAATGATTGGATTTAGGACCCACTCTAATACAATATGTCCCCATCTTTTTTTTTTTTTGAGACAGAGTCTCACTCTCTTCCCCAGGCTGGAGTGCAGTGCTGCGATCTTGGCTCACTGCAATCTCCACCTCCTGGGTACGTGCGATTCTCCTGCCTATAGGCGTGCGCCACCACACCTGACTAATTTTTGTATTTTCAGTAGAGATGGGGATTCATCATGTTGACCATGCTGGCCTTGAACTCCTGATCTCAGGTGATCCACCTGTTTCGGCCTCCCAAAGTGCTGGGATTACATGCCCAACCAACTCTTCTTTTTTTTTTTTTTGAGAGGGAGTCTCTCTCTGTTGCCCAGGCTGGAGTGCAGTGGCACAATCTCAACTCACTGCAACCACCGCCTCCTCTACCATGTCGGCCAGGCTGATCTTGAACTCCTGACCTCCTCAGCCTCCCAAAGTGCTGGGATTACAGGCATGAGCCATCACGCCCAGTCAGCATTTTTTTTTTTTTTTTTTTTTTTTTTTTTTCAAATGGCATTTGTAGAAGATGATCTATTCTGTGTGTGTGTGTGTGTCCCAAATAACACAAGTGAAGTTTTCCTTCATAGTTTGCATAACAACCTATACTCACAAGTAGTATTTTCACAGCACAGAAAAGAAAAAACACATAGCATCTCTGTATGTATTGGATGGGTGATGGATAGGTGGACAAGGCTGTCCTGGTAGCTTTTTACAAACAAGGAACCTTGATCAGTGTTCCTAGAGGGCCTCCCCTCCCTGGACAGGTTTCTGTTCCCTTTGCCAAGGAAATGCCCATGAATTTGGTCTCCTCTGCTTGATGCTGCCTCACCCCAAACACTCCCAAGGCTTGTCTTCTAGGCATTGTAGGAGGTGTGATGACTGTGGTATCTCCCTAGGGCGTCTGTGAGGAAATGACCTATGAGGAAATTCAGGATAATTATCCACTGGAGTTCGCCCTGCGGGACCAGGACAAGTACCGGTACCGGTACCCTAAAGGGGAGGTAGGTGGGATTTGGGGCCGCCTGGGAGTACCACCTGTGGCTGAGGGCCTGTGGGGCTCTACAGGGGCTGCGGGGGTAGCAGAAGGGGCCTGGTCTCAGAGGCAGGCCAGCCTGGGTGTGTGGTTCATTTCCACCCCTTCCCAGCTGTGCGGCCCAGGCCTTAGTCCCTTCCTCAGGTGTGGGGTGGGCAGTACCGTGTAGGGCAGACCTTCAACCCGGAGACCTTTGGCTCCCTGCTCTCCATTCTTGTCTTTCCCCTTCCCAGGGTTGGAGAATTCGGAAGGGCAGGGCCTGAGGTGGGGGGTCTGTGGGGTTAGGGTTTCCTGGGACCCCTATAGACAGTGCGCTGTCCCCTGGAATTCCCAGGCCAGCTCCTTTCCCAGGGAGTTGTCGGCCCTTTCCAGGGTGCTCAAATGGCTGGGGAGTTGGGGAGACCATGGCAGACCTGGGACTCGGGTCTCAGCTCATTCGCGTCCCTGTCTCGGGCCTCACCCTTTGGATGCTTCCTTTTGTCACAGGCTGAGCCCATCCTCCCTGTGGCTCCAGGCACCACCCCCAGCCCTGGCACCAGACCCGGGGAGACCTTCCACACATGAGTTGGCTACCACAAGCCACTGCACTTGTCACCTTCTCTGACAGAGGTCAGCCCCGGCCCCAGGTCAGAAACTGAGGGTCACCTTGACTGAGGCATCTCCTTTGAATTCCAGGAGGTGGCCTGGGGCAGGGGCCAAATAAAAATATCCCCCATCAACACACATATGTACATGTATATATACACATGTAGAAGCACCTCCACCCAGAAACTAGGCTCACAGGCCCCCACACTGTACCATCCTCGGGATAGTATAGCTCTTAGAAACATTAATTATTCCCCACATCATGTTGTGAGGCCAAGTTCAG
The DNA here is from genome assembly GCF_001698545.2 of Rhinopithecus bieti. Classification (NCBI taxonomy): domain Eukaryota; kingdom Metazoa; phylum Chordata; class Mammalia; order Primates; family Cercopithecidae; genus Rhinopithecus; species Rhinopithecus bieti. Next base: position 2,469,809 of record NW_016804422.1, read on the forward strand.
ATTTAGAACCAACCCAGATAACGGTCAGGAGAAACAAAGCAGCTGGCTGCTCAAACTTGAGAATACAGGGAGGAGAATTGGTTGAGAAATTCATGTTACCAAAAAAAACTGATCTAGGATTTTCTCAGAACTACCAGGAGCTGGCACAAATCAGCGTGTCATTCTTGCTTCCTAATCAAAGCTGGGGTACATTCAATTCCGACTGCTGGAGGCCATTTTTGAAGGACCACTCATTGTGTGCAAAAGGATGAAACTGATGAAAATCTCTAAACCTGCCGGGTCGAGAGGCCCAGCAGGGGCCCAAACCGTACATTGCGGCAGGCATAGGGGGAAGATACTGGGCAGATAAACTGAGGATAGTTCCGGGGGACCCCAACTGTTTCTGATGAGTCACACTCCAGAAAGTTCCAGGTCTTTGCTCTCTTCCCCTGCACTCTTGTTGGTGCACTCTGTTTGCTGTGGGCTGGAAGCAGGCAGTGTCTTCTCCAGTCACATAAATTCCATAGCTGAGGATTCAGTGCAGAGCCCCATGGATGGGCACTGAGGTGGACCCTGGGATGGAGCCTGAGGCCCAGCTCTGCACTCTCAATCCTACCCGAACCTGGCCCTGAGATGGGAGAGGTGGCTCCTTTCCTCAGCTGCCCACCCCCATGCCCTCAGAAGGCTAGGCTGGAGGAGGCCCAGTCACAGCTTCCCAGAATGGTGAGCAGCTGCAGGAGTACAAGGTGGCCCAGTGTCCGGGATGTGTCTGTCCCTCCCCTGGAGCCAGGCCTGAGGGACACCTCTCTGCTTGCCCTTGCAGTCCTACGAGGACCTGGTCCAGAGACTGGAGCCTGTCATCATGGAGCTGGAGAGGCAAGAGAATGTGCTGGTCATCTGCCACCAGGCTGTGATGCGCTGCCTGCTGGCCTACTTCCTCGACAAGGCAGCAGGTGCGGGCCATGCCCCGGGGGAGGTGGGAGGGTTGTGTGAGAAGGTAGGCACTGTCACCAGGCATTTCTCGTGTGCTAGCCATTCCCCTCTGTGTCTACAGAACAGCTGCCCTACCTCAAGTGTCCACTGCACACAGTCCTGAAGCTGACCCCTGTGGCATACGGTAAGGAAGCTTCCTGAACATTGACCATGGGTAGCCATGACCTTGGATCTCTGCACAATTCCATGATTTTCTCCAAATTCCTTGAAAATTGTGTTAGGAATTTTCATTCCTTCACCCACTACCCCACTACCTTTCCCAATATGCTTTTCTTCTTTCAGATGGAGTCTTGCTGTGTCACACGGGCTGCAGTGCAATGGCGTGATCTCGGCCCACTGCAACCTCCACCTCCTGGGTTCAAGTGATTCTCTTGCCTCAGCCTCCCAAGTAGCTGGGATTACAGGCACCTGCCACCATGCCCAGCTAATTTTTGTATTATTAGTAGAGACAGGGTTTCACCATGTTGTCAGGCTGGTCTTGAACTCCTGACCTTAGGTAATCTACCTGCCTTGGCCTCCCAAAGTGCTGGGATTACAGGCATGAGCTACCGTCATGAGCTACCATCCCCGGCCCTAATTTGCCTTTAAAAAGTTTGTTGTGGGGCCGGGCGCAGTGGCTCACGCCTGTAATCCTAGCACTTTGGGAGGCCAAGGCGGGCGGATCACGAGGTCAGGAGATGGAGACCATTCTGGCTAACACGGTGAAACCCCGTCTCTACTAAAAATACAAAAAAAATTAGCCGGGCATGGTGGCGGGCGCCTGTAGTCACAGCTACTCAGGAGGCTGAGACAGGAGAATGGCGTGAACCCGGGAGGCGGAGCTTGCAGTGAGCCGATATCGCACCACTACACTCTAGCCTGGTCGACAGAGCGAGACTCCGTCTCAAAAAAAAAAAAAAAGTTTGTCGTGAAAAAGTTTATGTGGCCACAGAAGTCCTCCCCAGTGACTTTGCTTACCCATTGCCTACCTGCATGAGGGGCTTTTCTACTGATTTTTCCAAACCCCTACAAGGCCCCATGGTCCCCAGGGCCTGGACTTTATTCTGGGTGCAGGGCAGTGTGAGTCCCACCCCTGCCTCTTGCTATACCGGCAGAGACCTCAGGCAACTTCTTCATCTCTCAGGTCTTAGCTCCTCACCTTTAACACAGGTGCTCTTGGGGGAATGGCTGTGAAGCCCAGTGGCAGCTGATGTCACTCCAGTGTGATAATGGCCTCATCACCCATTGCACTGTGCACCTGGCATGTGGTTGACTGGGCCTTGCATGGTAGAGTTGGGATGTGGGTGGTTTGGGGGCCCTGAAGACTTTGAGAGTCAGTGACCTCAGCTTAGGCCTGCTGCTCCCCCGATCCCTCTCGGTCCTGGGGTTGGGGAGCCTGGGGCCTCTGCGTGGCCCTGTCTGGGCCGTCACATACGAATAAGTATGGGTCTGGCAGGGTGTCTCGTCCTTCCTCCCGGGGCTCCCCAGAGCTGCCTAAAGTGGAAGAACTAGAGTGAGGCTGAGATGGCTGCTCCATTCCACACACCCAGAGCCCCCTCCAAGAGAAGTTTCTAGCTTCTGCGGCTCAGCTGCCTTTCAGGAGTGGGGATGGATTTGCATCTTCTCTTTGGCAGGTTGTAAAGTGGAGTCCATATTCCTGAATGTGGCCGCTGTGAACACACACCGGGACAGGCCTCAGGTAGCAATGGGGTCACTGCTGGGGTAGTGGGGTGTTCCTGATGTGGGGGTATCCAGACTGCACATCCTCCAGGGCCAGGCCCAGCTGGGGCACCTGCCAGAGGGAGCTTGAATCTTCTGCCAAGACTGTTGTCCTATCAGCAGGGCGGGGCCCTGGCTCTGGGTGGGGCCTGCATCTGCCCTTCCCAAGGTACCTGCCCTGGGGATGGGGAAATCCCTGATGCTGAGCCACCAGGCTCAGGAGTGCCTGAGCTTGGGTGTGGTTGGACCCCCAGGACTTGAGGAGCCACAGGGCTCTCCAGCAGCTCCTTGGAGGTCTAAGTCAAGGGGGCCCTTGGGCTCAGTGAGAAAGAGGCTGGAGGCTAAGAATGAGGCTTACTCTTCCCACTCCCCATCCCTGCAGCCGAGGCCTCATGAGCCCCTTTTCTAACCACAGCACCTTTAAAAATTAAAATGGGATCATGCACTTTTGGGGAAAGGGCCATGCAGATGCTGAAGGGGCCTCCGCAGGGGGTGGAGACCTTGGTCCAGAAGAGCAGTCACCACCTGTGCTCCCCAAGTGCCTTGTGGAAAGTAGAAGCTCCTCAGAGTGTAGCTCAGAACCACTCTTGGTCCTATGTGGGGTCCCTCCACAATGGTGGCTCCCTCTCCCATTGGGGCCAAGGGTAGGACCTACACTTCTGGGAGCCCTGGTCCCAGTTCCTGGAGTCCATTGCACGGAGAAGGCTCCTGGGCCTCAGTGATGCCTGTTGCCATCCATGATGGGGCCTGCTTCGGCTCTGGGTCCCTGCTGAGGGTGCAGGCCTTGGACTGGACCAGGACATCTGGCCTTGGACCTCATAGCATAGCTGTGTAGATGTGTCCTGTCCCTTCCCAACACCACTGCCCCCAAGCAGGACCAGTTACCCTGCAGGCCTCTCTTCCCATTGCTCTGAGAGTCCGTGCATGTCTTGGCCAAGTTCAGCCCAGGCCCAATTTAGTACCCACAAGTCACAGGGGAAGACACCTCCCAACTGGCATCCTTTGGGCCAAGGAAGGCCCAGATGGCACTGGGCCCCCAGTGCTGACAGAGTGATGGTAAGAGAGGCCCCTGGGCCTGGCAGGGTGATGGTAAGAGAGGCCCCTGGGCCTGGCAGCCCTTGGGAGCTGACCCTGCCAGTCCATCACCATAGTGTGACTGACGGTCACTTTGCCCACTATGGGTGGGTGCTTCTCAGAGGCAAACTGCTACTAACCCCAGGTTCCTGGATGGCTCCCTTCCGGCCCATCCGTTGGGGCAGGCTGTGGTGGAAAAGGGGTGCCTCAGGAAGGCTGCCCAGCAATAAGAATTATACCTGCCCCTACAATTCCAGGGGCCGGTCCTATGAGCCCAGGCTGTGGGCCATGGGAGTCATGTCTGTCTCCCTGCAGATCTGGGCATGTCATGTTGCATAAGACAGTAGCTCAGGTCATCAGTGACCAGCTCCTGCAGGTGATGGTTCCAGGGCCCACAGCTGGGAGGAGGGCCACCAGGCTCGGGGGCACGTAAGACAGCCTCAGAGAGCTAAGGGAAGTTTCAGATTCCCTATTCCTCAGGCCTGAGACACCCTGAGCCCAACAGGCCAAGGATGGGACTGAGCTCTGCAATTTGGTGGGGGCTGTCGATAGCTGAGGGCTTCAGGAGGCCCTGTGCCCCAGTTCTGAGGGGACAGACCAGGCTGCAGACCAGGAAATGCCCTTAGGCTTCTGGGGCACCTCTGACACCTGTGTGCCCACACTTTAAACCAGGAAGGAGGCACCCCTGGGAGCTGAACCCCATCCCTGCCCCAAAAATGAGGATAAAATCCCCAAGCCAGGGGTTCCTCCTCAATTGACCCAGCCCTAAGATAGGAGGAGGTAGTGGCCTTGCTTTGGGTATTGCCTGACCTGGCTGCAGTGGAGCAGGAAACGTGGTGGCTCCTCCACCGCACCTTTGTTCTATTGTCCATCCACCCACCGTGTGGCACGAAGCTCTTGGCTATGCATTCTTAGGGAAGCCTACGTTCTAGAATCTTGCGGCCAGGGCTGCTACAGTGAGAATGTGAAGCCTGATGAGCCACAGTGATAAGGAAGGTAGACAGCAGGCATCTCATCTATTCCTGCCATGGAGTGAACGCTCTGTGTTTTTATTGTACAGAACGTGGACATCTCAAGACCTCCAGAGGAAGCCCTTGTCACGGTGCCTGCTCACCAGTGACCATGTTCATCCCCTGTGACCATTAGGCAGGCACTGGTCTCTGCAGAGGGGGTCATTCCAGGCCCTCCAGTGTGTGTGATAGTCACCATGCCATGCAGGGATATTCTTGAAGCCACACATGGCTGGCGGAACCCAGAACCCCCGCTCCAGCGCACCTGGCTCTTTGATGACAGTCGGCAACAAGGTTGTGCATGGCTCCTGACCTGCTGCTAAGAGTCACTTGACCAGACTGCATCTGCATGGGCTGTGCGGTGGTTGCCCAGCCCCAGATTCTTCCAGCGCAGCTCTTAGGTGTTCACTCTCGCCAGCTCAGTTGGCTTTGTGAAGTGTGAAACCCTACAATGTGAAAGGAAAGTGCTTGCAGTGATGTTCCTACTGTGGCCCAGCTGCCCAGCGTGGACCTGGTGACTCCGCAGGGCCTCTACCATCCTCTCTGTGGTCACTGCCTGAGCCAGAGGCCAGGTGTTCATGGGGCCCTGAGCTTCTGCTGCCTCTGGTGAGAGGGAGAGCCCTTCCCATCCTTACCCACCAGGAACTAGAGCCCCAACCACAGCAGATGCTTCCCAGGCAGCCACTGGCCAGGCCCTTGTATCCATGTCACCCTTATTTGCGGGCATTCATGGAAGCAATGCGCTTGCTTCGGCACATTGCAATGCACAGAAATGTGCGGGCAGGGGGGCAGTTGTGGTCGCCCCTCCCCTGTTGTGCATGTACCCGGCTACTTAGGTATGCTTAGGGGAGCTGGTGGCCAGGGATGCCACTTCAGGCCTGCTCTCACAGTAAAACCACCTCAAGACAGGGCAGCATACGAGTTACCTTCCTGGTGCACACACCGAAGTGCTCGAGGGAGAGGCTGCCGCCCCCTCTCCCCTTCCCTGGCTGTGAACACTGGCAGCCGAAGGGGAGGTGGCCTCTCGCCTGTTGCTGCCTGTGTCCACACAGGAATGTACACTGGTGGCAGAGACATGCATTTGCCATAAATGATTCAGAAACACGTGTATGGTCCTGTAAAACTTTTCTGGTGTTTGTTGACTTCTGCCTGTGGGCCTGAGGAAGGGAGAAGGCAGAACCCATAGGCAGTCCCTGGGCAAGGGAGGATTTTCCCAGCTGCAGCACAGCTTTCCATTCATGTGCATGTGAGTCTGGTGAAAATGGCCTTGTGAAGTCCAGTGTCTGTCATGCCCCTGAGTTCTTTTGGTCCCAGAGAGGCGCCTGGGCAGTCTGTTTACAGCTGGCAAACACTGGCTGGCAAGTTGTGGTGCTGGGTCAGAAAGTGTCTGGACTGGTAATCGGGTACCCTGCTGTCCACAGGTGGACTCTGGGAAAGCCAGGCCCCTGGATCCCAAGTCCTTTGTGTCCGGAGCCTTCCCTGGCCTGTGCCTGGAGCACAGCACATCCTTCCAGCCTCCCAGGGCTTTGCAGCCTCAGGTGCCACCTGCCCCTGAGAGAAGTTAGCATCCCTGGCCCTGGCTGGTGGTCTCATCCTTGTGTGCTGCTCTCCTAAGAGATGTCCAAGGCGGAGCAGGGGCAGGATCCTCCTTCCACACTCATCTGTCAGAGCCCCAAACCCTTTAGACCCAGAGCCCAAGGACCATGCCACTCCCTTTGGGGCAGGGGGACTGCAGCCTTTGCTTCTGGGTCTTTTGGAGTTTCGGTGACTTTTGTCACCTGGACACACTTGTTAGCCATAGTGGGGCCCCTTGGTCAGCAACAGTGCATGTACCTCTGGATGTCACCTGAGGTGAGACCACTGAGGCCTTTTCTCTCTGTGTACAGAGGGGAGTTAGGAGCTGCTGGACTGGATGCATTACAAGGACTGGGGACAGGGCAGAGGGACGTCCAGGGATCAGGGCATGAGTGGGGGCAGCCCCCCGGCCTCTGCCCTGGCATGGTCTCCGCATGGGCTGTGGCATGGCTGATTGGCTGCCACATTTCGGCCATGCGGGCTGGCGTGCCCATGTTCCAGATATTTTCCCGAGTTCTCCAGAATGGATGGTATCGAATCTCAGCCACATGCAACACTGTGTCCAGCATTCTTTGCAATAAATACTCTTTAAAAAATAATCTCAGGTTGTATTTGATAGCCAGTTCTCCATTTGTGAAGTGTTTTTTTTTTCTGGCCTGCTTTGTCGATGCCTGGTGCTGTGGTCTTCCTCGAAGGTCTGTGTCGGGATCCTTGGTTCAGCTTCCACCCCCATGTTCACTCTCACTGAAGAGGAATGGTGCTGCCCTGGAGTGAGCCCTGGCCTGGCACACGTGGGCAGGGGCCTGAGTCTTCCCTGGGCTGACCTGGGGTGTGGGGCCCTTGGCCCTGAACAAGAGGCAGATGTGGAGGGGGTGGTGAAGCTGGAGTGGAGCATTGTTAAGGGAAGGATTCTGAGGTCCCTAGGAATGTGGGCTCCAAATGTGGCATTCTTGGGGAGGGGGCCCTGGGGGCTGGGTCGAGGATGTAGTGGCTACATGAGGCTGTGGGTGAGGGCATGCTGACCACTGTTTTGGTATTTTCTTTTTCTTTTTTATTTTTGGAGACGGAGTTTCTCTCTTGTTTCCCAGGCTGGAGTGCAATGGCACAATCTCGCCTCACTGCAACCTCCGCCCCGGGTTCAAGCAATTCTCCTGCCTCGGCCTCCCTGAGCAGCTGGGATTATAGGCATGCGCCATCACACCCAGCTAATTTTTACATTTTTAGTGGAGACAGGGTTTTTCCATGTTGGTCAGGCTTGTCTCGAACTCCCGAATTTAACTGATCCACCCTCCTCCGCCTCCCAAAGTGCTGGGATTACAGGCATGAACCACTGTGCCCAGCCTGTTCTGGTATTTTCTTTGTCATCTGCATCTGGGGTGGGGAAGGTGGAGACAAGGGACAGGGTGTTCTTTTTCCCATACCTCAGAACATCATGGGGCTGTCCATACTTCCTGCCCTGCAGCTGGCTTTCCGGGAAGTGGGTTGTAGGGTGCCTCCTCTGTGGACAAGATGGGGCGGGGCATCGCCGGGTGCCCACCTGTGCTCCTCCCAGTGTGTCAGGGCAGAGGATGGCTATGGCTGGCCTGCTTCTGGGTGGTTTGGGTGGCCAGCAGCTATGTTTCTGCCTTCTCCAACTATGCCAAGGGGTCTGAGGGAGAGGCAGCTTTGCAGGATTCAGGTGGTGACTAACCTCCGCCTGGTGAGAGCTTGGAGGACAGCTTCGGGGTCCTCACCTGTGTCTTGGCACTGAGTTCCTAGGGTGGACACCTGACTCTCTTTGAGGCTTCTCAGCACTTTTGGAAGAAGGTTTTGAAGATATTAGTAGAAAACAACAAAAGGAATGAAATATAACAATATCGGAGATTTTCTTCAGGTCCAATGTTGTACCATAACCTAGAAAGGGCAATTATATTATTGTGTTGAGTAGCATTTTGGGTTACTGGGAAATAATAGCCATCATATAAGGTCACAGGATATTTGTTTTGTATTTTATTTTTTTTGAGACAGAGTTTCACTCTTGTTGCCGAGGCTGGAGTGCAATGGCGTCATCTCCGCTCACTGCAACCTCCCCATCCCGGGTTCAAGCAATTCTCCTGCCTCAGCCTCCCAAGTAGCTGGGATTACAGGTGTGCGCCACCACACCTGGCTAATTTTGTATTTTTAGTAGAGATGGGGATTCTGCATGTTGGTCAGGCTTGACTCAAACTCCCGACCTCAGGTGATCTGCCCGCCTCGGCCTCCCAAAATGCTGTGATTACAGGTGTGAGCCACTGTGCCTGACTGTTTTCATTTTTTCTTACACCAACAAGAATGAACTTGAAAGGATCAGATAATATTTGGATAGAATCAAATATTGTTGCCGGGTGCGGTGGCTCAAGCCTGTAATCCCAGCACTTTGGGAGGCCGAGACGGGTGGATCACGAGGTCAGGAGATCGAGACCATCCGGGCTAACACGGTGAAACCCCGTCTCTACTGAAAAATACAAAAAACTAGTCGGGCGAGGTGGTGGGCGCCTGTGGTCCCAGCTGCTCGGGAGGCTGAGGCAGGAGAATGGCGTAAACCCGGGAGGCGGAGCTTGTAGTGAGCTGAGATCTGGCCACTGCACTCCAGCCTGGGAGACAGAGCGAGACTCCGTCTCAAAACAAACAAACAAACAAACAAAAAAACAAATATTGTTGCAAAGACATAGGTACGTTTCAGCAATATTGGATTTATATCTATAAATATATATAATATTTTTTACTTGCAGAGAAGAGTGTTGCCATATTTGGTTTAGACTGATCATTTCTGGGTACGCTATTGTTTAAACAAAACTATTATTTTTATTTTACTTTTGTAAAAACAGAGTCTTGCACTGAACACAGTAGTTCACACCTGTAATCCCAGTGCTTTAAGAGGCCGAGGTGGGAGAGTTGAGTGAGCCCAGGAGTTTGAGACCAGCCTGGGGAACATAATGAGATCCTATCTCTACAAAAAAAAATTTCAAATGACTAAGTGTGGTGGCACATATCTACAGTCCTAGCTACTTGGGAGGCTGAGACGAGAGAACTGCTTGAGCCCAGAAGTTAGAGGTTGCAGTGAGCCGGGGTCAGGCCATTGCAACCTGGGCGACAAAATAAGACCCTCTCTCAAAAGCAAAAATAAAAACAGGATTTTGCTCTGTAGCCCTGGCTGGTTATGAACTCATGGCTTCAAGCGATCCTCTTGCCTCAGCCTCCTGAGTAGCTGGGATTACAAGCACGCACCACTGTATCGGCAAAACTATTTTATTAAAAGTGAAAAATGAGGTGGGGTGTAGTGGCCCATAGCTGCAATCATTTGAGATTAGCCTGGGCAGCGTAATGAGACCTTGTCTGTACACAAAATAAAAAACTTAGCTGGGCATGGTGGTGCATGCCTGTAATCCCAGCTACTCGGGAGTCTGAGGTGGGAGGACTGCTTGAGCCCAGTAAGTTGAGGCTGCAGTGAGCTGAGTGTGCCACTGCACTCCAGCGTGAGTGACAGAGCGAGATTCTGTCTCAAAAACCAGAAAAGTGAAAAATGGCTTTGTCGTAGACCACAAGTAGTATCTGCCACACCTGGCTTGTGGCCACAGGTCTCTTTGGAGAGATTGTGAGGAAAATGCCAGGATGAATCTGTGCTGTTTTTATAGGGCCCTCCTTAAGAGTGCATGCCCCACCTCCTTCAGGACCCCCTGGGTTTGTAAACTGACTTTTATCTAGAAAATTGGTGAGGGTTTCCTCTCTGTTGCAGTCGAGTCTCTGTCAGTTGGACCTCACACTCTCTTGTTATATAAGTGGGACTCTACTGGCCTCTCCCTCTATTTTGGTGCTGGGGGTCTGGTGATCAGGCCCCTATTGCTAAAGATTCCTGCAGGTTGCTAAAGATCCCTCCAGGTCTGACCTTTCCGATAACCTGTAAATCCTGCATTCCCAGTCACTGCTCCTCTCTCTCCTCCGGCAGCTCAACACTGCTGCTTGACCCTTGTCACCCTAGACTCCTCATATCTGCATTGAAATCAAGGAGCCGGCTTGGTGTGGTGGCTCACTCCTGTAATCCCAGCACTTCGGGAGGCCGAGGTGGGTGGATCATTTGAGGTCAGGAGTTTGAGACCAGCCTGGCCAACATGGTGAAACCCTGTCTCTACTAAAAATACAAAAAAATTTGCTGGGCCTGGTGGCACATGCCTATAATCCCAGCTACTGGTGGAGGCTGAGGCAGGAGAATTGCTTGAACCCGGGAGCTGGAGGTTGCAGTGAGCCAAGATTGCGCCACACTGCAGCCTGGGCGACAGAGCGAGACTCAAAAAAAAAAAAAAAAAGCAATCAAGGAGCAATCAAGGAGCCATTTCAATTCTAGTGTCTCCCACTAGAATCCCTAACCTATGGAGAAGAGTGACTATGGTGCTTATTATGCACCCCCCACCAATTTATATGTTGAAGTTCTAACCCCTAGTACTTCAGAATGTGATCTTAGGTGGAAATAAGGTCATTGCAGATGTAGTAAGTTAAGACAAAGTTAGACTGCAGTAGGATGGCCCCTAATCTAATATAACCTAGTGTCTTCGGAGAGAACATGGCCCTGCGAACACCCTGATCTGACTTCTAGCCCCTGGAACTGTGAGACAATACATTTTCTGTTGTTTTAGACACTCAATTTGTGGGACTTTGTCATGGTAGCCATAGCAAACTAAAACTAAAGCTTTTCTTTCTTTCTTTTTTTTTTTTTTGGAGACGGAGTCTTGCTCTGTCGCCCGGGCTGGAGTGCAGTGGCCGGATCTCCGCTCACTGCAAGCTCCGCCTCCCGGGTTCACGCCATTCTCCTGCCTCAGCCTCCGGAGTAGCTGGGACTACAGGCGCCGCCACCTCGCCTGGCTAGTTTTTTGTATTTTAGTAGAGACGGGGTTTCACTGTGTTAGCCAGGATGGTCTCGATCTCCTGACCTCGTGATCCGCCCGTCTCGGCCTCCCAAAGTGCTGGGATTACAGGCTTGAGCCACCGCGCCCGGCTAAAACTAAAGCTTTTCAAAGATGTACCCCTCAGCAATGAATTTCCCAAGGCCTTGGGGAAAGGAATATCTTCTGAATCTTCAATCCAATCCCTTCAATCCAGGGGATTGGTTAGGGAGAAGATGAGTTGTCCATGATAAATTCAGTCCAATATTTATTCATTTATATCTTTATGTATGTATTTTTTATTATTATTTTTTTGTTTTGAGACGGAGTTTCACTCTTGTTTCCCCTCGGCTTACCACAACCTCTGCATCCCAGATTCAAGCCATTCTCCTGTCTCAGGCTTCTGAGTAGCTGGGATTACAGGCACGTGCCACCATGCCTGGCTAATTTTTGTATTTTTAGTAGAGACGGGGTTTCATCATATTGGTCAGGCTGGTCTCGAACTCCTGACCTCAGGTGATCCACCCGCTTCAGCCTCCCGAAGTGCTGAGATTACAGGCATGAGCCACTGCACCCGGCCTGTATGTATGTACTTTTTGAGATGGAGTCTTGCTCCCCTGAGTAGCTGGGATTACAGGCACCCGTCATCATGTCCAGCTACTTTTTGTATTTTTGTAGGGGTGGGGTTTCACCATTTGGCCAGTCTGATCTTGAACTCCTGACCTCAAGTGATCCGCCTGCCTTGGCCTCCCAAAATGCTGGGATTACAGGTGTGGGCCACCGCACCCAGCCTCAACATTTATTTTGAATGAATAAAAATAAATACATCTTCTTTTTTTTTTTTTTTTTTTGAGACGGAGTCTCACTGTGTCGCCCAGGCTGAAGTGCAGTGGCCGGATCTCAGCTCACTGCAAGCTCCGCCTCCCGGACTTATGCCATTCTCCTGCCTCAGCCTCCCGAGTAGCTGGGACTACAGGTGTCTGCCACCTCGCCTGGCTAGTTTTTTGTATTTTTTAGTAGAGACGGGGTTTCACCGTGTTAGCCAGGATGGTCTCTATCTCCTGACCTCGTGATCCACCATCTCGGCCTCCCAAAGTGCTGGGATTACAGGCTTGAGCCACTGCGCCCGGCCTGAATACATCTTCTTAAGACAAGACTTTGGATTCTTTCCTCTGTGTTATACCAGGGAGCTTTTGGCACCTTAACTGCATTGAGTGGGATCCAGTTTTTATTCAGCCAACCAAATAGATGTGTGGAACAACCCCCGACAGCTTGAGCTGGTGCATGGAATCCAAATCCTTGCTAAGTGCACCCATATTGATAAATTCAGCCCAGTATACACTTATGTTCTTATCTTCTTGGTCTAGGACTTCAGTCTGTTCCCACACATATTCTCCATATTTTGGCAACATAAAATAACAGTCTTGCAATTCTTTTGATATGTGAGCCTCCCACTCTGGGCTTGACTTTGTGAAAGGGCCTCCAGACATGCTGAGATCTGTCTCTAGTTAAAAGCTCTGGAAATCATAAGGAATTGGGGGGAGGGGCCATGAGAAGAGTTGGCTTCCTCTTGCAAGGTAACTCCTTCATGATGTCCATGGTGTCTTTCAGTGGAGGACACCTGGCTTCAGCAAGCAAGGGAGGTGCAGAAGAGGCTGAGGGTTGGTGGGGATCTTATTCCTCTGAATTCTTTCATGTATCTTCATTCCACTTCATTCATTAATTTCATACTTGTGGGTTTTTTGTGTGTTTTTTGTTTCTGTTTTTGTGTTTGTTTTTGAAAGAGTTTCACTCTGCCCCCCAGGCCAGAGTACAGTGATGTGATCTCAGCTTACTGCAGCCTCAACCTCCTGGGTTCAGGTGATCCTCCCACCTCAGCCTCCCTGGTAGCTGAACTACAGGTGCACACCACCACAACCGGCTAATTTTTTTTTCTTTTTGCAGAGGTGGGGTTTTGCCATGTTGCCCAGGCTGGTCTCAAACTCCTGGATGGAAGCAATCTGCCCACCTCAGCCTCCCAAAGTGTTGGGATTACAGTTGCAAACCACTGCACCCTGTCTGTTTTTGGTTTTTTTATTATTTAAAAATTTTTTTGGCCGGGCGCGGTGGCTCAAGCCTGTAATCCCAACACTTTGGGAGGCCAAGACGGGCGGATCACGAGGTCAGGAGATCGAGACCATCCTGGCCAACACGGTGAAACCCTGTCTCTACTAAAAAATACAAAAAAAACTAGCCGGGCGAGGTGGCGGGCGCCTGTAGTCCCAGCTACTCAGGAGGCTGAGGCAGGAGAATGGAGTAAACCCGGGAGACGGAGCTTGCAGTGAGCTGAGATCCGGCCACTGCACTCCAGCCTGGGCGACAGAGCGAGACTCCGTCAAAAAAAAAAAAAAATTTTTTTGTTGCGATGGGGGTCTCGCTCTGTTGCCCAGGCTGGCCTCAAACCCATGGCCTCAAGAGATCCTCCCACCTTGGCCTCACAAAGTACTCAGAATATAGGCATAAGCCACAATGCCTAGCCAATTCAGCACATTTATCAAGTGTCAACCATGTGCCAGGCAGTGGGGATACAGGAGTAAGCACTACCCTGCTGTCACAGAGATGATATTCTAGTGGTAGAGATACAGTAGGCAAATAAGTAAAACACAGAGTATATGAGGGTGCTGGAATGGAGGGAACGGGCATGGGAGGGGGTTGCAAGCAGGCCTCACTGAGAAGGTGACCAAAGGCTGCAGGAGGCCATGGAGCATTCCATAGCCAATGCAGAGGCTCTGAGGGTGGCTATGCCCAGTCAAAAAACACAGAAGAGGCTGGTGGAGCTGGAGAAGAGAGAGGAGGAGGAGGAAGACCAGGTCAGAGAGGTCATGGGGTACAGAATATGTGGGGCCTTGGAAATGGGGAGCCCGGGAAAGGGTTTTAAGCAGAGTGACTTGATCTGATAAGCATTTAAAAAGAACTCCTCTGGCTGCTACAGAATCAAGACTCAATCTGAAATGGGGCTAAGTGGAAGCCAGGTCACTTATCTGGAGGCTGCTGCTATGTGAGACAATGAGCTCCTGATGGAGCTACTGAGAAGTGGTTGGATTCTACATACACTTTTCAGGTACAGCCAAGTTTGGCTGACGATTTGGATGAAGGCATGTGAGATAATCCCAAGGTCTAGAGCTGCCACTTATGGACATGTGGAAGCCCGTGGGGGAAGCAAGCTGAGGACTGGGGTTGGCAGCTGAAGGTGGGTTCAAGAGGTAATGCCCAGCCCGGCACAGTGGTTCAGGTCTGTAATCCCAGCATTTTGGGAGGCCGAGGCGGGTGGATCACCTGAGGTCAGGAGTTTGAGACCAGCCTGACCAACATGGTGAAACCCCATCACTACTAAAAATACAAAAATTAATTGAGCATGATGGCCTGTGCCTGTAGTCCCAGCTACTTGAGAGGCTGAGGCAGGAGAATCAGTTGAACCCAGGAGGCAGAGGCTGCAGTGAGCCCAGATCACGCCACTGCACTCCAGCCTGGGCGGCAGAGTGAGACTCTGTCTTAAAAAAAAAAAAAAGTGTGGCTTGAGAAGCAGCAGTGTGAGGAGTGTGTGATGGAAGAGGGAGTGTCCCGCCCTGTCACTGAAGCTGGAGGATCAGGGAAGGTAGTCAGAGAACTGACCACTGGATGTAGACATGCGTGTGGACTCCAGTTTCCCAGGGGCATGCTTTGTCTTGATCAGTGCCTAACTTTCACAGGAAAGACTGAGTGAGCCTGGTCAACAATGAAAAGAAAATAACGACCGGGTGTGGTGGCTCACGCCTATACTCCCAGCACTTTGGGAGGCCGAGGCAGGCGGATCGCAAGGTCAGGAGTTCGAGACCAGCCTGACCAACATGGTGAAACCCCGTCTCTACTAAAAATACAAAAATTAGCCTGGCGTGGTGGTGCGCACCTGTAATCCCAGCTACTCAGGAGGCTGAGGCAGAAGAATTGCTTTAACCCAGGAGGCGGAGGTTGCAGTGAGCAGAGATCGTGCCACTGCACTCCAACCTGGTGACAGAGCGAGACTCCATCTCAAAAAAAAAAAAAAAAAGAAAGAAAAAGACTGAGTGAGGCTGTGATTCAACCAGTATTTTAATCTGGAACACACAGAATCAGCCCTTGGGTTTGATATTGGGCCATCTCAGCCCCATGGCTGCAAGAGGCTCATTTTAGCAGAGTTGAAAAAGTTTTCAGTTTGTGCCTTGACACAGGCAGCTAACAACTTGACCTCATCCTGCCGTTCTCTTTCTTTAAGCTGTTTGGTGCCATTAGAAGCAACCACCTGACACCTTAGTGAATTTCTCAGGCCATTCACACTATTCGAAAAGGCCTTGTCTTCTGTGAGCTCATCATCTGACTGGACTCCTTCGGTGTCTTTTTTTCTGATACCAAACTGTGTGGGGTTTTCCACACCAACAGTCATTCGCTCATTCTGACACTAGCTGATGTCCAGCAATTCAATTCACATACCAATTCCTGGAGTTAGCACGGACCCCATGGGGTCTTTGAGACTGCATCTCAAAAGAAAAAAAAAAAAAGAGAGAGAAAACTAGGCTGGGCGTTGTGGCTCACCCTTGTAATCCCAGCACTTTGGGAGGCTGAGACGGACAGATCACTTGAGGTCAGGAGCTCCAGACCATCCTGACCAACATGGCGAAACCCCGTCTCTACTAAAAACACAAAAATTAGCTGGGTGTGGTGGTGCATGCCTGTAATCCCAGCAACTGGGGAGGCTGAGTCATGAGAATTGCCTGAACCTGGGAGGTGGAGGTTGCAGTGAGCCAAGATCATGCCACTGCACACCAGCCTGTGTAACAGGGCAAGACTGTCAAAAAAAAAAAGGAGAGAGAGAAATAAAAAATTAATAATTTTTTAAAAAATTAGTCCTCACCAGGAATGGTAGCAGATGCCCAGGAAAATGGGGGTGTCCGACTGGTCATCTGCCTGGTTGGAGCTAAAAGCAGTGGAAGTCCAGCCCCGAGAAAGGAAAGGGCTCTGGCAACTTGTGGCAGGCTGAGGAGACCCAGGTGGTAAAGTCACTGCTGGTGGCGTTGCATGATAAAAAAACTAAACGTTTAGTCTTAGTTCTCCATTCCTCACACAGAGCGCTTTAACCCCTTAGAATTTACCGTCCTTCTGATGCAAATGAGATGACTCCTAGCAGAGGGCCACTAGATAGCTTCAGGATATAGGCCTGAAAGACCAAGTAAGTTTCCAGGCATGGTGGCTCACGCCTGTAATCTCAGTACTTTGGGAGGCAGAGGCGGGTGGGTCACCCGAGGTTGGGAGTTCGAGACAAGCCTGACCAACATGGAGAAATCCCGTCTCTACAAAAAATACAAAAAGTTAGCTGGGTGTGGAGGTGCATGCCTATAATCCCAGCTACTCAGGAGGCTGAGGCAAGAGAATCGCCTGAACCCGGGAGACGGAGGTTGTAGTGAGCCGAGATCGCGCCACTGCACTCCAGCCTGGGCAACAAGAGTGAAACTCTGTCTCAAAAAAAAAAAAAAAAAAAGACCAAATAAGGATAAGAGTTTTGGAACTTTCAGTCACATCTCCCAAACTCTGGGGAAGGGAGGGAGGCTAGAGATTGAGTTCAATCACCAATAGCCAATGATTTAATCAATCATGCCTTTGTAATGAAACCTCCATAAAAACCATTAAATAGTGGGGTTTCGGGAGGCGGAGCTTGCAGTGAGCTGAGATCTGGCCACTGCACTCCAGCCTGGGCGACAAAGCGAGACTCCGTCTCAAAAAAAAAAAAATAGTGGGGTTTGGCAGCTTCTGTGCTGGCGAACACATTGAGGTGCAGGGAAGATTGGTGTGCTCGGAGATGACATGGAAGCTCTGTGCCCCCTCCCCTCATACCTTACTCTGTGCATACCTTCATTTGGCTTGTTGAAAGAGAAAATTACAATGAATTTAGTTATAGAAATAATTGGCTTTTATTCACAAGTCATGAATAGGGCAGTCTCCATTCTACATGAGACTTCCCACTGGGCAGTAGCAGAATGGTGGGTTTTGTAAGGTGGGAACAAGGAAACAATACGGGAAAAGGTGGTTGATTAACATCAGTTTACTTCAGGTTACTTTCTCGTAAGGATTAAAATAGAGGGGACTCCTGACCCAGGATTTTCTTCCTGGTCACTTTGCAAGCCAGGGACCTCTGCCAGTAACATCCCGTTCAGGCCTGGCTCAGCCACACAACCTGCTGCAGGAGACAGCCCACCCACTCAGCACCCCCAGACCGAGTCTGGCTTACACACGGGTTCCCTGTGCACTGGTTCCCTGTGCACATGTTCCTGAGTTCTTGTCCTGCACCCAAGAAGAATGAGGATGCACTGGCATTCGAAGAGTGAGCAAGGCGGGGAGTTTTATCAAGTGAGGAAACTGCTTTCAGCAGAGAGCGGACATGGGGGTGGTTCCCCTACCCAAAGGCAGGAAAGTCTCCCGTGTGGCTGGGTCTAGGGCCTTTTACGGACTCAGAATGGGGAGTGCATGACGATTGGTTTGTGAGTCTGCAAAAAAGGTTAAAGTGAAGACACCACTCAAAGGTGGGCACGACAGTGTAGAAAACCAATTGCGAAAGGGTAGGTCTATGTAAAATAGGTGAAGGATAGGAATCAATCAGAGGAAAGCACGACAAATGGGAAGACACATTCTCAATCTGGTGTGAGGATTTAATCTGTAGCTTGGCTTTCAGGCTTTAAACTGTCTTCAGCTTGGAGGTGGGGTTTCACTGGGGATTCACTCCTCTTTGACTAGGCATTTGGCTGCCTCCTGCTGCTATCACTTCCTTATTACACTGGCTCAGGTAAACTGGTTTTCAGGAAAAAACTGGTCTATTTTGAGATCTGTTTGCTTGCTTTCTTTCTTTCTTTCTTTCTTTCTTTTTTTTTTTTTTTTTTTTTTTGAGATGGAGTTTAGCTCTTATTGCCCAGGCTGGAGTGCAATGGCATGATCTTGGCTCACTGCAACTTCCGCCTCACGGGTTCACACCATTCTTCTTCCTCAGCCTCCCAGGTAGCTGGGACTACAGGCACTCACCACCACACCTGGCTAATTTTTTTGCATTTTTAGTAGAGACAGGTTTTCACTGTATTAGCCAGGATGGTCTCGATCTCCTGGCCTTGTGATCGGCCTGCCTCAGCCTCCCAAAGTGCTGGGATTACAGGCATGAGCCACTGTGCCCGGCCTGTGCCCGGCTAATTTTTGTATTTTTAGTAGAGGCAGGGTTTCACCGTGTTGGCCAGGCTAGTCTCAAACTCTTGACCTCAGGTGATCCGCCCGCCTCGGCCTCCCAAAGTGCTGGGATTATAGGCATTAGCCACTGTGCCTGGCCCAAACTGAAACTTTAAGAAAGCAGGCCAGGCACAGTGGCTCAGGCCTGTAATCCCAGCATTTTGGGAGGCCGAGGCGGGCGGATCACCTGAGGTCAAGAGTTTGAGACCAGCCTGGCCAACACGGTAAAACCCTGCCTCTACTAAAAATACAAAAATTAGACGGGTGTGGTGGCAGGTGCCTGTAATCCCAGCTTCTGAAGAGGCTGGGGCAGGAGATTCGCTTGAACCCGGGAGGCAGAGGTTGTGGTGAGCTGAGATTGTGCCACTGCCACTACACTCCAGCCTGGGTGACAGAGGGAGACTCAGTCTAAAAAAAAAAAAAAACAAAAAAAAAACAAAAAACCTTCAGTTTGGCTAGGTACAGTGGCTCAAGTCTGTACTCCCAGCACTTTGGGAGGCCAGGACAGGCAGATTGCTTGACTCCGGGAGTTAACTTGAATCCAGGAGGTCGAGACCAGCCTTGGCGACATGGCAAAACTCCACCTCTACAAAAAATACAAAAAAATAGATGGGCATGGTGGTGTGTACCTGGAGTCCTAGCTACTCAGGAGGCTGGGGCAGGAGAATCACCTGAGCAAGGGGAGGTCAAGGCTACAGTGAGCTCTGGTCATGCCACTAGACTCCAGCCTGGGTGATGGAGCAAGACCTTGTCTCAGATAAAAGATAAAGTTTCAGTTTGATCATGTGGCATTTAGCATGAGTGACTCCATTTTGATTTGGTCTGGTTTGCTGGGGGCTACTGCAGGAGTTTAGTCCAAACAATGGCTCCCATAATTTTTATTTAACAGTTGCTCCTTCTGTGGTTAGGGGAGTGCTGAGAAAAACAGCAACAGGCTACTCCTCAGTTACATCCTTTTCTTCCTTTATAATAAACCAGTAAATATAAGTAAAGTGTTTTCATGAACTCTGTGAGCTACTCTGGTGAATCACAGAACCTGAGGAGGGGGTTGTAAGAACCCCTAATTTATAGTCAGCCCAGTCAGAAATACAGTTGGCCCCACCGGACTTGTTTTTTCATCTGTTTGTTTTGTTTTATTTTGTTTTTTCTTTTTTTTTTTTTCTTTTTTTTTTTTGAGACAGAGTCTCGCTCTGTCGCCCAGGCTGGAGTGCAGTGGCCGGATCTCAGCTCACTGCAAGCTCCGCCTCCCGGGTTTACGCCATTCTCCTGCCTCAGCCTCCCGAGTAGCTGGGATTACAGGCGCCCGCCACCTCGCCCGGCTAGTTTTTGTATTTTTTAGTAGAGACGGGGTTTCACCGTGTTCTCCAGGATGGTCTCTAACTCCTGACCTCGCGATCCGCCCGTCTCGGCCTCCCAAAGTGCTGGGATTACAGGCTTGAGCCACCGCGCCCGGCCTTATTTTGTTTTTTCAAGAGACAGAGTCTTGCTTTGTCACCTAGGCTGGAGTGCAGTGGTGCAATCACAGCTCATTGCAGCCTTGACCTCCTCGGCTCAAGAGATACTCCCACCTCAGCCTCCTGAGTAGCTGGGACTACAGGTGCACCCCCCCCCACTTGGCTATTTTTTTTTTTTTTTGGTAGAGACAGAGTTTTACCATGTTGCCCAAGCTGGAATCGAACTCCTGGGCTCAAGAGATCCACCTGCCTAGGCCTCCCAAAGTGCTGGGATTACAGGCATGAGTCACTGCACCCAGCCTGACCAGGTTGGTCTTGGACTCCTAGGCTCAAATGATCCTTCTACCTGGGGCTCCCAAAGTGCTGGGATTACAGGTGTGAGTCACAGCATCTGGGCCCCCCTGGGACTTTTGACTGGCCTCTGGGTCTCTGTCGCCCAGGCTGGAGTGCAGTGTGCGATCTCGGCTCACTGAAACCTCCACCTCCTGGGTTCAAGTGATTCTCCCACCTCAGCCTCCTGAGTAGTTGGGATTATAGGTGCATGCCACTATGCCTGGCTAATTTTTTTTTGTATGTTTAGTAGTGATGGGGTTTCGCTATGTTGGCCAGGCTAGTCTTGAACTCCTGACCTCAGGTTATCCACTCGCCTCGGCCTCCCAGAGTGCTGGGATTACAGGCTTGAGCCACCTCGTCCAGACGTTTTCTCTCTTTTTTCTAAGGTTTTTTTTTTCCTTTTTGAGACAGAGTCTTGCTGTGTTGCCCAAGCTGGAGTACAGTGGTGCAATCTTAGCTCACTGCAACCTCTGCCTCCTGGGCTCAAGCAATCCTCCCTTGTAGCTGGCACTACAGGTGTGCATCACCACGCCCAGCTAATTTTTGTATTTTTTGTAGAGACAAGGTTTCGTCATGTTGCCCAGGCTGGTCTTGAACTCCTGCGCTCAAGAGGTATCTGCCGGCCGGGCGCGGTGGCTCAAGCCTGTAATCCCAGCACTTTGGGAGGTCAAGATGGGTGGATCACGAGGTCAGGAGATCGAGACCATCCTGGCTAACCCAGTGAAACCCCGTCTCTACTAAAAAATACACACACAAAAAAACTAGCCAGGCGAGGTGGCGGGCGCCTGTAGTCCCAGCTACTCGGGAGGCTGAGGCAGAAGAATGGTGTGAACCCAGGAGGCGGAGCTTGCAGTGAGCCGAGATCGTGCCACTGCACTCCAGCCTGGGTGACACAGCGAGACTCCATCCCAAACAACAACAACAACAACAACAACAACAACAACAACAACAACAACAAAAGAGGTATCTACCTACCTCTGCCTCCCAAAGTGTTGGGATTACAGGCATGAGTCATCACTGTGCCCGGCCCTGGTGAGAATTTCTCTATCAGTTGGAGGAAACTGACTCTCCTGCCACAAGGGGGAAGCAGGGGCCTTTGTAACTCACACAGCCCTCCCCACAGGTGCAGACTCATGTTGCTGCCAGGACTGCTGCAGCCCTCCATCAAAGCCGGTCACCAGTGCCCCGACTGACTCCCTAGGGCAAAAGCACTTGCCCTGGGGCAAAGGAGTCTGAAAAAGATAATATCTAGAATGTTCCTCCTCTGATGTGGAGGAAAGGGGACCAGGTGCTGAATGAAGAAGAATGGCAAGTGTTCTACTGTAGAACTCACCCATCCTGGCCCTGTGGTCAGTCCTGGGGCTGGGCTGATGGCCTCATCCTCACTGGTCACTCTCATCCTGGGCTTTACAAGCATCAATGGCTGTTGCTTTGCTCCAACAGCCTGATGCAGAGTTCTCACCTACAAACTGTAACCAAGGTCCCAGCAGAAAACAGTCATTCTTATCAAACTGGGTATTTGAGGAGAGTTTAATAAAAGTGCTGTTGCATTTTGGGAGGCTGAGGTGGGCAGATTGCTTGAGCCCAGGAGTTTGAGACCAGCCTGGGAAACATGGCAAAACCCCATTTCGACAAAAAATACAAAAATCATCTGGGTGTGGTGGTGTGCATCTGTGGTCCCAGTTACTCTGAAGGGTGAGGTGGGAGGATCACCCTAGTTTCCTGGGAAAACTAAGGCTACAGTGAGCCATGACTGCACTCCAGCCAGGGTGACGGAGTGAGACCCTGTCTCCAGGGAAAAAAAAAAAAAAAAAAAGTGCTGTTTACAGAGCTACCTAGCCTTGGTACAGCATCTGGGCCAAGTTTGGTTTCTGCCTTGGAGGGGTCACTTTCCCCAGGCAACTTGTATTTCCAGGCTTTGTAAGCCTGACCCACAGAAAATGCCTGCACACATGGGCATATGCCTGTGAGATGCATGGTTGCAATTTCCGAGCCACTGGGGTGATCCTAGCCTCCACTCTCTTGCCCATGCACAGCCCTGGGTGGGGCCCAAAACACCCACCAAGCTCAACCATGAGCTGTGGGCAGATAAGAGGGTGTGTGAGAGCCAAAGACTAAAAAGGCAGGGAGGAAGCCAGGTGATAGGCCCCTAAAGGATCTGAGGGTGGGGGCAGCAAAGTAGAGAAGCCAAAGGCAGGCATGAGAGGTGGGAAAGGACAATTCTTTTTTTTTTTCCTTTTTTTGTTTTTGAGATGGAGTCTCGCTCTGTCACCCAGGCTGGAGTGCAATGGTGCGATCTCGGCTCACCACAACCTCTGCCTCTGCCTCTTGAGTTCAAGCAGTTCTTCTGCCTCAGTCTCCTGAGTGGCTGGGATTACAGGCATGCACCACCATGCCCGGCTAATTTTGTATTTTTAGCAGAGATGGGGCTTCTCCATATTGGTCAGGCTGGTCTCGAACTCCCAACCTCAGGTATCTGCCCGCCTCTGCCTCCCAAAGTGCTGGGATTACAGGCGTGAGCCACCGCGCCCAGCCTTGTTTTTCTTTTTCTGAGACAGGGTCTTGCTCTGTTGCCCAGACTGGAGTGCAGTGGCGCAATCATAACTCACTGCAACCTTCATCTCCTGGGCTCAAATGATCCTCCACCTCAGCCTCCCAAGTAGCTGAGACCAGAGGTGCGTGCCACCATACCCAGCTAATTTAAAAATTTTCTGTAGATACGGGGTCTCCTTATGCTGCCCAGGCTTAGGACAACTCTTAGGAGCTTGGCTAGAGAGCAGCGACTGGAAAACCAAGGGAAAAGAAACCAAGCTTGTGGATGGTGCAGAGTGGAATGAGCAACCTTTAGGGAGGCAGAGGGTTGGGCACCCAGGGTGTGGAACACAGGATGGCTCTAGAGCTGGACATGAGGGGCATGCAGTGGCCGTTCTGCATAAGGGGACCTGGGCTGCACCCAGCTTTGGAGAGTGGAGCTCAGGAGGCAGAGGTGGGATAACAGGGCTGTCAGGGAGGATGTGACTCCAGTCCCATACTAAGACTCTCCCAGAGGGCACCTGCCTGGGGACAGTCATATCCCTGCGCCCCACATGTATGCTGAGCACCGTGAGTCTTAAGCCCTTCTTGGCCAGGAGGTGATGGGGGCTTATTGGAGACCTAGGCCTTCCTCTCCTGGTTCTAACACCCTAGCCTGGGAAACTGCTGGGAACATCCCAGATTGTCCCCTTCGGTTTCTCTTTGTCTACAGCGATGCCCCCACCTTTAGGTGAGAAATATATGGTGACACACAGGGTGCACAACCCAGCCTGGGTACCCCATTAGGGTGACATTTCTTTTCTTTTTTCTTTCTTTTTGAGACGGAGTCTCGCTCTGTCACCCAGGCTGGAGTGCTGTGGCCGGATCTCAGCTCACTGCAAGCTCCGCCTCCCGGGTTCACGCCATTCTCCTGCTTCAGCCTCCCAGGTAGCTGGGACTACAGGCGCCGCCACCTCGCCCGGCAAGTTTTTTTGTAGTTTTAGTAGAGACGGGGTTTCACCGTGTTAGCCAGGATGGTCTCGATCGCCTGACCTCGCGATCCGCCCGTCTCGGCCTCCCAAAGTGCTAGGATTACAGGCTTGAGCCACCGCGCCCGGCCAGCGTGACATTTCATGTTTTCTGTCTTGAGTGAAATGTTCTGATTGTGCCAGCTGCAGAGTGGGGGTGGGTCAGGAACCCTGGGCATAAAAGGAAGAACGACTCAACATCCCTGATTCTGCCTGGACCCCTGCCCCGCAGTGAGGGGCAGAGCCCTGTGCGGGACGTTGACCTGGCTGTGCCCTGGGAGCTGCCAGTTTCTAGCTCAGTCCTGGCCCACTGCGCCAGCGCTGAGCCTGCCAGGGCTGAGGCTGGGGATCACCTTGGGATGAGGGTATCAGTCCCAGGGGGCAGGAGATCGAGTGTCCTCTGAGGTGGCGACTGGGCTTGCAGAGGGGAACCGGCATTTGTGGAGTGTCTACTGAGTGCCAAGGTCTGCGCTGGGCACTGTCCTCACACCGCCTCACTTAGTCCTCGGGCAAGTGAGGCTCCGCTGGGACCGCGGCTGGGAGGGATGGCTGTGGCTGCCCCCCACCGCCCACACAGTAGGCGCTCAGAGTTAGGGTGCATATTCCCGGGGACGCCCTCCCGGCCTGAGAGCTGTGGGCCGCCCCCCAAGCATCCCGTCCGGGAACGGTCCAAGTTTTCACGCAGACCCCGGGCGCGGAGCTGGCCCCGAGGCTAGGAAGGCATCCGCTTCCTTCCCTCCTCCTACCTCCTCCTGCCTCCTCCCCTCCCCTCCCCTCCTCCTCTCCCGGGCGGGGGTTCCGGGAACCGTCCGGGCCGGGGCTGGGCTGGGCGGGGCGAGGGAGGGGGCGGCCGCGCGGATCGCTGAGGCAGTGGCGGCTCTGCGCCCCGCGCTCGCGTCCATCCGTCCGTCCGCCCAGCCATGGCTGCGCCGGTCCCAGCGCCGCGGATCCTGTTGCTGTTGCTGCTGCTGCTACCGCCGCCTCCGGGTGGTGAGCCGGGGGTGGGGGCGGCCCGTCCTGCCCGGGGACCGGGCAGACACTTACCCGCGCTGCCGCTTCAACGAGCCGGGCAGCACCAGCCCCACCATGCCCCCCACCGACCCCTGATTGCCCCGAGGCCGTCAGCGTCCCCCCACGACTGCGGACCTCTCCTCCATCTGAGCACCCTCCTTGCCTGAACAACGCTGCGCAGACCCCAGGCAGCTGCCACGTTTGTCTGTCCTGGAACGGTGGGGAGGGGTCTGCCCTTCCGCTCATGTCCCTAGGGATGGGGTCCCCAGAGGCTAGGGTAGGGTTCCCCCACCTAGCTTTAGTCTGGCGGGTGGCAGCAGGGCGGCCTGGCCCCTCCATCAGAGGCCTTCCCTCTGCCTGTGTTTAATGTCTGGGATCACCCACCGCTGCCTCCATTGGCCCTTGTGTTGCTGGAGAGCCTGGCGCTGAGGCTGTCCTCTGGGGTGGAGACACCACTGTGTGTGTTGGTTGCAGACAGATGATTCACAGACTCTGGAAGGCTGGCGGGGGGCGGGCCCTTTAAAGGGTTAGGAATTGCCAAACCCTTCTCCCACCCAGGAGAAGCCAAAGACCCTTTTGGGGTGGGTGGCTTCCTGGGGGCTGGGATGAATCCAGAGGACCTGGGCCAGAAAAATGAGAAAGGGGAGACCTGTGCCCAAAATCCCCCACCCCTGGAGTGAACCTGTAGGAGGGTCACAGAATCAGTGAGGTCTGGGGGTCAGAGAGCATTTGTGCCAGGGACTCAGCCTAAACAGCCTCACCGGTGTGTCTTCAGCCGTAGCTCAGAGGCTCAGGTTGGGCTGTGAAGACCCTGCTCCATGTGGGTTCACCTGAGCCACCAGGCACGGGCCATGCTGATAATACCAGGTTTCAGGTGGGCAGCTGGCCAAGCTGGGGTCATCAATGGTCCAATCCTCTGCTCCATGGCTTTGCCCAGAGCAGGGTTCTGCCTGGAGCTGCCAAGAAGTACAGTTCCCCCCAATTCCCCACTAAAGTTCCCTCTTCCCAAGGAGGTCACTCAGTGTCTGTCTCTGGGCTTCACTCTACTGACAGCCTCAGGATGTGTGGTGCCCTGATCAGGCTCGGGCACCAGATGCTGCACATGGCCAGGTGCCTGGCCTGGCTGGGTCTCCAGAGGCCACGTGCTATGCCAGACTGTTTCCAGGCCAACCTAGTTATGCCTCAGGGCTATCATCAGGCCTGTCCCCTGCCTACTGTGGACTTGTGGGCCTTGCTGGACTAGGTGTTCTCTTTGGAGTCTGCCCTGGCAGAATCTGGTACTGTTCCTTCCTGCTAGTGGGCACAGGTCTCCGCTAATGTAGCCTGAGGATACATGGGAACATTTGACTGTAGCATCTTCTTGGAGGTTTGTAAACCTTGTGGTCATCCAAAACCCTGGGACATTTTCCACATTTGTTGTCAGCCAGATCCCCTCAGCATGACCTTGTATATTGAGACTTGTAAGGATGTCATTAGATCCCAACTCTGTGCTGAGAGGCTTGTGATGGCTCCAGGGCTACAGATGGTGCCACTGCCTTGGAGCCCTGTTGCCCAGGCTGGTCTCAAACTCCTGGAAGAAACAGACATTTCCTGGATAGCTGCTGCAGGCCCAGCACAGGGCTAAGTGCTTTGTGAACACTGGTATGGTGGTGTGACAATTTCTGACCAGGAGCTAGCCTACCATCACAGTCATGGGGTGGTTCGTGAGAGCCAGGCCCCTGCAGTTGTGGTGCCCAGCAGGGGCTGAGGCTGCTATGGCTGAGTGAGAGGGAGAGTGAATGAGGATTAAGAACCAGACAGTCGGGCGGGCGCGGTGGCTCAAGCCTGTAATCCCAGCACTTTGGGAGGCCGAGATGGGCGGATCACGAGGTCAGGAGACCGAGACCAGACAGTCCGGCTAACACGGATGAAACCCCGCTCTACTAAAAATAAAAAAAACCAGCCGGGGCCGAGGTTGGCGCGCCTGTAGTCCAAGCTACTCGGAGAGGCTGAGCAGGAGAATGCGGCGTGAACCGCGGAGGCGAGCTTGCAGTTGAGCTGAGATCCCAGTCACTGCACCAGCCCGGCGACGAGCGAGTACTGCCGTCCAAAAAAAAAAAAAAAAAAAAAAAAAAAAAGAACCAGACAGTCTGGCCGGGGCATGGTGGCTTGTCCCTGTAATTTTGGCACTTTGGAGGCCAAGGTGAGTGGATCACCTGAGGTCAGGAGTTCAAGACCAGCCTGGCCAACATGGTGAAACTCTCTCTACTAAAAAATACAAAAAATTAGCTGGGCCTCGTGGCAGGTGCCTGTAATCCCGTCTACTCGGGAGGCTGAGGCAGGAGAATTGCTTGAATCTGGGAGGCAGAGGTTGCAGTGAGCTGAGATCGTGCCACTGCACTCCAGCCTGGGCAACAGAGCGAGACTGTCTCAAAAAAAAAAAAAAAGAAAGAAAGAAACGGACAGTCCAGTGTCTGATCCCCTGCAGGTGTTGAGGTGTGTGACTTCTTGCCTGGGCAGCTTCTGGAGGAGGCCGCCTGGAGTAGGGCCTTGAAGGATGAGTAGAGTTGAAAGGCAAGGGATAGGAAGCAGGCAAGAACGTGAGCAGAGTGTGGACAGGTTGGAGAGCTGGAGTGATCTTCAGGACTCTTTGCAGTTTAGACCCTGCTTGGAAACTCGGGGCCTTGATCCTGAAGTAGTGGGAGTTAGGGGAGGTCTGAGAGCAGGGTGTGGCCCCATCAGACTCACACTGAGAAAGCTCACCCTCCTATCAGGAGGCCAGTACACTGGTGAGGGAGAGAGGGACCCCAGATAGGGCAGCTCTGTTGTGGCCTTTGGGATAGGGCAAGGCTGAGGGGGAGCAGTGGCCAGGGGTCGGAAGGTGGCCTGTGGCTAGGGTGGCTCAGAGATGGTGCAGCATGTGTGTGGTCTGGTGGCTGTGCCAGGGAGGGCACTGTGTCTGCTGGGGCCTGGCCCTGTGGGCACAGATGAACAGATGTGTTTCTCCTCTCCAGCGCATGGTGACGTGTGTACGGCTTCCCATGGACTCAGCCTCTTCCCCGAGTCCTGTCCAGATTTCTGCTGTGGTACCTGTTATGACCAATACTGCTGCTCTGACGTGCTCAAGAAATTTGTGTGGACCAAGGAAAGGTGTGCTGTGCCTGAGGCCAGGTGGGTGCAGCGGTGGGCCACAGGGTGGGTGGCTTGAGCCTGTCCCCGCAGGAAAGTATGTGGAAGAGAAATAGCTCTGCCCCTCTGGCCTCTCAGCCCTCTCGAGGTGGTGGCCAGAGCATTGGAGCAGAGGGTTTAGGGATCTCCTGTTCTGGGCTGGACCCCCTAGACCTGCTCAGTTAATCCCCTGTCCATCTCCTCCCTACCCTGAGGGCTCTGGCTCGCTGAGCCTTGGGCTGAGCAGGTTTCTTAGGGGTCCTTGGCCTCAGCTGGTCCTGTGGCTCACCCCAGGTGTGTACCTGTGCCAAGATACATCCTCAGGGTGGGTACCTGGGCTTGACTATACCCCACAGTATGCACATGCCCCCGAAGGGTATCCTTTGTTCAGGGACCCTCTTGTGGAGCCTGTAGGGCGCCGTGTGTAAGCATGTGACCCGGTGTGAGCTCTGTGTCCTCCCAGCGCAGCCTATGAATTTCCCTGCACATTGGGTGTAGACGGTTTCATGGCTGGGACCAAGGTTCCAGGCCCGTGTATGTGGCTGTTTGCTGTATTCTGTATTTCCTTTGTGTTTGGCCTCATGTGTAGAGGGTTGAGATGGTCATACTCCTCTGCTCATGGCAGGTGATTATCCTGTGTCTGGGCAAGACCAACCCCCGCTATCTTACATAATTATTTTTGTGAGATGGAGTCTCACCATGTTGCCCAGGCTGGTCTCATACTCCTGGGCTCAAGCCATCCTTCTCCCTCAGCCTCCTGAGTAGCTGGAACTATAGGTGTGCACTGCTGTGCCTAGCCTATATATTTACTTTAATATCTCAGGACCATTTCATTCCCTTCCCACCCCACGGGCAACCGTCTGCTATGTATAAGGTGCATCCTTTTTATTATTTGAGTTCTTGCAAAGTAAGAACTTGTAGGTCTTGTAGTGTAAGACCTAGCCACATTGCTGTGGCACATCTGGCTCTTGCCCACTAATGCTGTGTCCCTCAGAATGGTGTGAGTCCACAATGGTTGTCACGATAGATAGCTTCAGTGGGCATCTGGTATACCTCCTTTTATGGAGCTGTGTAATAATTTTCTTGGAAACACATCTAGGTGTGCAGTTGCCATGTCATAGATGCACACAGTTATCCACTAAGAACTTCCAGCTGCTCTTGGGAGTGGTGCACAGGGTTGCACACATGTCAGTTCTGCCTGAGGGTTCCTAACAGGTCAGCTTTTACCCTTTCACTTCACCTTTTGGCTCTTTTTTTTTTTTTTTTTTTGAGAGGGAGTCTCGTTTTTGTCGCCCAGATTGGAGTGCAATAATGCGATCTTGGCTCACCGCAATCTCCACCTCCTGGGTTCAAGTGATTCTCCTGCCTCAGCCTCCTGAGTAGCTGGGATTATAGGCATGTGCCATCATGCCCAGCTAATTTTGTATTTTTAGTAGAGATGGGGTTTCTCCATGTTGGCCAGGCTAGTCTCGAACTCCCGATCTCAGGTGATCTACCTGTCTCGACCTCACAAAGTGCCAGGATTACAGGCTTGAGCCATCGCACCCGGCCTGGCATTTTTATATTTTACAAATGTCTTTAAAAACATCTACTGTAGGCCGGGTGCGGTGGCTCACGCCTGTAATCCCAGCACTTTGGGAGGCCAAGGCAAGCGGATCACAAGGTCAGGAGATTGAGACCACGGTGAAACCCCGTCTCTACTTAAAATACAAAAAAAAATTAGCCGGGCACGGTGGCGGGCGCCTATAGACCTAGCTACTCCAGAGGCTGAGGCAGGAGAATGGCGTGAGCCTGGGTGGAGGTTGCAGTGAGCCGAGATCACGCCACTGCATTCCAGCCTGGGCGACAGAGGGAGACTCCATCTAAAAAAAAAAAAAACCAAAAAAAAACCTCTTTGTAGCCGGGCATGGTGGCCTCCTGCCTGTAATCCCAGCCCATTTTGGGGACCGAGTGGGAGTCACCTGAGGTCGGGGAGTTCAAGACCAGCCTGACCAACATGGAGAACCCCGTCTCTACTAAATGCAATTAGGCTGGTGCAGTGCTCGGCCTGTAATCGCCGCACTTTGCGGAGCTGAAGGCAGGCAGATCCCTGGAGATCAGGAGTTCAAGACCAGCCTGGCAACATGGTGAACCTGTCTTAGTAAAACCAAAAACAGGCCGGGTGTGTGGTCACTTGCTAATCCCAGCACTTTTGGGGAGGCCAAGGCAAGGTGGATCCAGGTCAGGATTGAGCCATCCTGGTACACAGTGAACCTGTCTCTTATAATACAAAAATTAGCGGGTGCAGGGTGGCGGGCACCTGTAGTCCCAGCCTACTCAGGGGCTGAGGCAGGGATGGGCCATGATCCTGGGAGGCCGGGAGTTGCCCAGTGAGCCGAGATCGCGCCACTGCCTCCGCCCAGGGGGACAGAGCGAGACTCCGTCTCGAAAAAAAACAAACAAACAACACAAAAATAGCCGACGTGGTGGTGGGTTCTGTACCCCGCTTTTCAGGAGGTGAGCAGGAGTCACTGCGAACCGGGAGCAGAGATTGCAGTGAGCCCGATTGCACCATTCCACTCCTGGCTGGGCTGACAGAGCAAGAGACTTGTCTTAAAAAAAACAAAAACAAAACAAAACAAAACAAAAACTATTGTGTATTTCTTTTTTATTTTTATTTTTGGACAGTCTTGCTTTGTACCCACGACTGGAGTGCAATGGCACAATCTTGGCTCACTGCAACCTTCCGCCTCCTGGGCTCCAGCAATTCTCCTGCTCAGCCCTAAGTAGCTGGGATACAGGTGTGTGCACCACGCCAGGCTTAATTTTTGTATTTTTACTAGAGACGGGGTTCACCCGTTGACAAAGTGTCTTGAACTCCTGACCTTAGGGATTTCCCATCTCGGGCCTCCCAAAAGTGGCCTGGGATAATAGGCATAAGCCCCCGGGCCTGGCAGTATTTCTTTTTAAAAGCAGGAGCTTTATTCCATTTAATTTAATGTGAGGGCCAGGTGGGTGCTGTGGCCTGCTGCTAATCCCGCACTTTTGGGAAGCTGAGGTAGGAGCGAATTGAACCCAGCAGGTTGAGGCTGCAGTAAGTATGATTGAGTGCCATGCTCCGGCCTGGGCCACATAGCAAGACCTTGTCTCAATAATTAATTAATTAATTATTATTATTATTATTATTATTTTTGAGACGGAGTCTTGCTCTGTCGCCGGGGCTGGAGTGCAGTGGCCGGATCTCAGCTCACTGCAAGCTCCGCCTCCCGGGTTTACGCCATTCCCCTGCCTCAGCCTCCGGAGTAACTGGGACTACAGGCGCCCGCCACCTCGCCCGGCTAGTTTTTTGTATTTTAGTAGAGACGGGGTTTCACCGTGTTAGCCAAGATGGTCTCGATCTCCTGACCTCGTGATCCGCCCGTCTCGGCCTCCCAAAGTGCTGGGATTACAGGCTTGAGCCACCGCACCCGGCTTAATTAATTAATTTAATGTAGTTATTGATATTCTGGGGTTATATTTGCATCTTTTGTGCTAATTGTCTCTCCTGCATTAACCTTTTTTTACTTCCTGTATTGTTTTGATTTGTTTTTACACCATGTTTTTCTTCGACTGTTACTTCTTTTCTATTCTGTTTTTTTTTTTTTTTTTTCTGGAGACAGAGTCTGTCTGCCTCCCAGGCTGGAGTGCAGTGGTGTGATCTTGGCTCACTGCAACCTCCACCTATCGGGTTCAAGCAATTATCCTGCCTCAGCTGCCCAAGTAGCTGGGACCACAAGCGCATGCCGCCATGCCTAGCTAATTTTTTTTTTTATTTTAGTACAGACAGGGTTTCACTGTGTTCCCAGGCTGGTCTCAAACTACTGAGCTCAGGCAGTCCGCCTGCCTCGGCCTCCCAAAGTGCTAGGATTACAGGCATGAGCCACCACCCCCAGGCTTCTTTCCTATTCTGAATGCCTTTTTTTTTCTTGCCTTATTGTGTTGGCTAGGCCCTCAGTTACAATGTTGAGTAGAAGTGGAGAAAGCAAACATCTATGTCTTGTTTCCAAGTTAAGGGGGAAGGCATTCAGTCTTCTAGTAGGAAGGATGTCAGCTGTGGCTTTTTCACAGGTGTCCTTTATCAGGTTGAGGCAGTTCTCTGCATTTCTAGTACACCTAGAGTTTTAATTATGGATGGATGTTGAATTTTGTCAAATGCTTTTTGTGCATTTGTAGAGATGACTGTATGATTTTAAAATTTTTATTCTCTTAATATGGTAAATTATATTACTCTCTAAAACAGTATTTTATGTGAGTATAGAGCTTAGGTTGATGGTTATTTATTCTTATCATACTGAAGCTTCCATTCTTCTGTCTCCCAGCTTCCATTATTTCTGTTGAGACATAGGCTCAACAGCCAGTGTCTCTCATTGAAAAGAAATCTCTCTCTTACTCTTTTTTTTTTTTTTTTTTGAGTCAAGATCTCACTCTGTTGCCTGGGCTGAAGTGCAGTGGTGCAGTCACTGCTCATGGCAGCCTCAGCCTCCTGGGCTGAAGCATATCCTCCTACCTCAGTTTTCCAAGTAGCTGGGATTACAGGTGCCTGCCACCATGCCTGGCTAATTTTTGTTTATTTTTTGTAGAGATGGGGTCTCCCTATGTTGCCCAGGCTGGTCTTGAACTCCTGGGCTCAAGTGATCCTCCCACCTCGGCCTCCCAAAATGCTGAGATTACAGGTGCACCTAGTTGAAATCTCTCTCTCTTTTTTTTTAAACCCTCTGATTGCTTTTTAAGATTGTTTTTTTCTTGTCTTTGGTGTTATTCGTTCGCTGTGCTGTATGTAGGTATGGATTTCTTTTTTTTATGCTGCTAAGGATTTGTTAAGCTTCTTACGCTTGTGTTTTTTGTGGTGGTGGTGGTTGTTGTTGTTTGCTTTTTGTGAAGAACGGGGTCTTGCTATATTGCCCAGACAGGTCTTGAACTCCTGGGCTTAAGCTATCTTCCTGCCTCTGCCTCCCTAAGAGCTGGGATTACAGCGTGAGCCACTGCACCTGGCTGGGATTTGTTAAGTTTCTTTTTTTTTTTTTTTTTGAGATGGAGTCTTGCTCTGTCACCCGGGCTGGAGTGCAGTGGTCGGATCTCAGTTCACTGCAAGCTCCGCCTCCCGGGTTTACGCCATTCTCCTGCCTCAGCCTCCGGAGTAGCTGGGACTACAGGCGCCCGCCACCTCGCCCGGCTAGTTTTTTGTATTTTAGTAGAGACGGGGTTTCACCGGGTTAGCCAGGATGGTCTTGATCTCCTGACCTCGTGATCCACCCATCTCGGCCTCCCAAAGTGCTGGGATTACAGGCTTGAGCCACCGCGCCCGGCCTTGTTAAGTTTCTTGAACTGTGGTTTCACATCTCATCAGTTCAGGAAAATTGTCTGCCATTACGTTTTTTTTTTTTTTTTTTTGAGTCCAGGTTTAGCTCTGTTGCCTAGACTGGAGTGCAGTGGCACAATCATGGCTCAAACAAACCTCCTGCCTCAACCTGCCAGGTAGCTAGGACTACAGGTGTGTGCCACCATGCCCTGCTATTTTTTTATGTTTTATTTTTTGTGCAGATGGGGTCTTGTTATGTTGCCTAAACTGGTCTTGAACTCCTGTCCTCAAGTGAGCCTCCAGCCTTGGCCTCCCACAGTGCTAGGATTACATCTGCCATTCCTTTTTTTATTGGTGGGGGACAGAGTATTGCTCTGTCACCCAGGCTGGAGTGCAGTGGTATGATCTCGGCTCACTGCAACCTCTGCCTCTCAGGTTCAAGCAATTCCCCTGCCTCAGCCTCCCGAGTAGCTGGAATTATAGGCGCATGCCACCATGCCTGGTTCATTTTTGTTATTTTTAATAGAGACGGGGTTTCACCATTTTGGCCAGGTTGGTCTTGAACTCCTGACCCTGTGATCTGCTCACCTTGGCTTCCCAAAGTGCTGGGATTACAGGCGTGAGCCACTGCACCTAGCCCCATTACTTCTTTTTTTTTTTTTTTTTTTTTTTTTTTTTTTTTTTTGAGACGGAATCTTGCTCTGTCGCCCAGGCTGGAGGGCAGTGGCCGGATCTCAGCGCACGGAAAGCTCCGCATCCCGGGTTCACGCCATTCTCCTGCCTCAGCCTCCGGAGTAGCTGGGACTACAGGCGCTCGCCACCTCGCCCGGCTAGTTTTTTGTATTTTAGTAGAGACGGGGTTTCACCGTGTTAGCCAGGATGGTCTCGATCTCCTGACCTCGTGATCCACCCGTCTCGGCCTCCCAAAGTGCTGGGATTACAGGCTTGAGCCACCGTGCCCGGCCGCCCCATTACTTCTTTAAATATTGCTTCTTTCCCCTTTTTCTTTCTGTCTGGGACTCTGAGTAGACACATGCTATACTTCACCCTTTCATGTGCATTTCTCCTAGCCTTTCTCTTTTTTTTTTTTTTTTGAGACGGAGTCTCGCTCTGTCGCCCAGGCTGGAGTGCAGTGGCCGGATCTCAGCTCACTGCAAGCTCAGCCTCCCGGGTTCACGCCATTCTCCTGCCTCAGCCTCCCGAGTAGCTGGGACTACAGGCGCCCGCCACCTCGCCCGGCTAGTTTTTTGTATTTTTTAGTAGAGACGGGGTTTCACCATGTTAGCCAGGATGGTCTCGATCTTCTGACCTCGTGATCCGCCCATCTCGGCCTCCCAAAGTGCTGGGATTACAGGCTTGAGCCACCGCGCCCGGCTCTCCTAGCCTTTCTCTTAATGTTCATCTCCATGTTGCTTTCTGGGTAATATCTTCTAACTTCTCAGGCCATGTAATTCTTTCTTCAGCTGTGCCTAATCTGCTGTTTTTCTTTTTTGTTTGTTTTGGTGTTTTTTTGCGATGGAGTTTCGCTCTTGTCGCTCAGGCTGAAGTGCAATGGCGTGATCTCAGCTCACTGCAAACTCACTTCCCAGGTTCAAGTGATTCTCCTGCCTCAGCCTCCTGAGTAGCTGGGATTACAGGTGCATGCCACCACGCCCGGCCAATTTTTATATTTTTAGTAGAGACGGGGTTTCTCCATGTTGGCCAGGCTGGTCTCAAACTCCTGACCTCAGGTGAGCCGCCCACCTCGGCCTCCCAAAGTGCTGGGATTACAGGCGTGAGCCACTGTGCCAGTCTTATCTGCTGTTAAGCCTATCCACTGAGGTTGTTTTGTATGCTGTTATATTGTGAAATATAAGTCACAGAAAAGTGAACAAAATAAACATACAATTCAATGATTTATCATGAAGCTACTGCTTTACTACTAGTAGTTGTAGTGAACTACAGACACACGCCACCACTCACAACTATATGCATTTATTTTAAATATGTTCGTAGTAGAAGATGTGAGAATCAAGTTTCATTTTTTAATTTGGATATCCAATTGACCCAGCACCATTTATTGAGAAATCCTTTTCTTCTATCGCTCTGAAGTTACAACTTTGTTATAAATCAAGTGTTCACATGCGCATGGATAGATATGTCTGTAGGCTCTGTTCTGTTGCATTGGTCTATTTTTCTATCTTTGAGCTAACAGTAGCCTCATAATTACTGTAGCTTTGTAATAAAGCTTGATATTCTTCAATATTGTCTTGGCTATTTTTGTCTCTGGTATTTCCATATAAATTTTAGAATCAGCTTGTCAATAAAACTACTTTGGACTTCACTGACTCTATAGAACATTTCTGTGGAATTTTTTTTTTTT
The DNA here is from genome assembly GCF_001698545.2 of Rhinopithecus bieti. Lineage (NCBI taxonomy): Eukaryota > Metazoa > Chordata > Mammalia > Primates > Cercopithecidae > Rhinopithecus > Rhinopithecus bieti. The sequence goes on from NW_016804422.1 coordinate 2,505,453, forward strand.
TTTTTTTCCGAGACAGAGTCTCACTGTCACCCAGGTTGGAGTGCAATGGTGTAATCCCGGCTCACTGCAACCTCCACCTCCCAGGTTCAAGTGATTGTCCTGCCTCAGCCTCCCCAGTAGCTGGGATTACAGGTACCTGCCACCACACCCAGCTAAGTATTTTGTATTTTTAATAGAGACAGAGTTTCACCAGGTTACCCAGGCTGGTCTCGAACTCCTGACCTCAGGTGATCCACCCGCCTCAGCCTCCTAAAGTGCTGGGATCACAGGTGTTAGCCACCACACGCGGCCATTTCTGTGGAATTGACATTTTACTATATTGAGTTTTCCAATCCATTAACATGGTATTTCTGCTTGTGTATTTAGTTTTCTTTCCTTCTGTCTCAATTTTGTATTATATATTTTTTCTATTTCAAAGTCTTATATATATTTTATTTTTTCCTTTGTTTTTTTTTTTTTTGAGACGGAGTTTCGCTCTGTCGCCCAGGCTGGAGTGCAGTGGCCAGATCTCAGCTCACTGCAAGCTCCGCCTCCCGGGTTCACGCCATTCTCCTGCCTCAGCCTCCCAAGTAGCTGGGACTACAGGCGCCTGCCACCTCGCCCGGCTAGTTTTTTGTATTTTTTAGTAGAGACGGGGTTTCACCGTGTTAGCTAGGTTGGTCTCGATCTCCTGACCTCACGATCCACCTGTCTCGGCCTCCCAAAGTGCTGGGATTACAGGCTTGAGCCACCGCGCCCGGCCTGTATTTTTTTTGATGGTATTATATTATAAATAGTATAGTCTAAATTTCTTTTCTTTTTTTTTTTTTTGAAATGAAGTCTGGCTCTTGTCCCCCAGGTTAGAGTGCAGTGGTGCGATCTCGGCACACTGCAACCTCTGCCTCCGGGGTTCAAGCGATTCTACTGCCTCAGCCTCTCAAGTAGCTGGGATTACAGGTGCCTGTAACCACGCCCAGCTAATTTTTTTTGTATTTTTAGTAGAGACGGGGTTTCATCATGTTGGCCAGGCTGGTCTCGAGCTCCTGACCTCAGGTGATCCACCCGCCTTGGCCTCCCAAAGTGCTGGGATTACAGGCGTGAGCCACTGTGCCCGGCTTTT
>NW_016804422.1:2506881-2512426 GCF_001698545.2 Rhinopithecus bieti
TTTTTTTTTGAGATGGAGTCTGGCTCTGTCACCCAGGCTGGAGTGCAGTGGCGCTATCTTTGCTCAGTGCAAGCTCCGCCTCCCAGGTTCACGCCATTCTCCTGCCTCAGCCTCCCAAGCAGCTGGTACTACAGGCGCCCACCATCAGAGCCGGCTAATTTTTGTGGTTTTTTTTTAGTAGAGACAGGGTTTCACCGTGTTAGCCAGGATGATCTGGATCTCCTGACCTCGTGATCCACCAGCCTCGGCCGCCCAAAGTGCTGGGATTACAGGCGTGAGCGACCGCACCCAGCCTAATTTTTGTATTTTTAGTTGAGACAGGGTTTTACCATGTTGGTTAGTCTGGTCTCGAACTCCTGACCTCAAGTGATCTGCCCTCCTTGGCCTCCCAATAGTGCTAGGATTACAGGTGTGAGCCACTGCCCCCGGCCACGATTTTTATTTTCCAATTGTTTATTTATACATAAATGTGGAAAACTGTCTGGTTGTGGTGGCTCATGCCTGTAATCCCAACACTTTGGGAGGCTGAGGTGGGCAGATCATGAGGTCTGGAGTTCGAGACCAGGCTGGCCAACACGGTGAAACCCTGTCTCTACTAAAAAATACAAAAATTAGCCAGGCATGGTTGTAGACTTAGCCACTTGGGAGGGTGACGCATGAGAATGGCTTGAACCCAGGAGGCGGAGGTTGCAGTGAGCTGACATCGAGTCACTGCGCTCCAGCCTGGGCAACAGAGAGAGACTGCATCCCTGCCCCCCCCAAAAAAGTGGAAAAACAAACTCAGAGTGCTCTTTCTATTCTCTCACACTACAACAATCAACATAAGATTTCTGTGACCAAATGTGTGGGAGTTTCTTCTCACCCACTGACCAAGCAATCAATTTTTTTTGTTTTTTGTTTTGAGCCACTTCACTCCAGCCTGGGTGACACAGCGAGACTCCCTCTTAATTTAAAAAAAAAAAAAAAAAAAAAAAAGGGCCGGGTGCGGTGGCTCAAGCCTGTAATCCCAGCACTTTGGGAGGCTGAGATGGCGGATCACGAGGTCAGGAGATCGAGACCATCCTGGCTAACACGGTGAAACCCCGTTTCTACTAAAAAATACAAATAACTGGCCAGGCGAGGTGGCGGGCACCTGTAGTCCCAGCTACTCGGGAGGCTAAGGCAGGAGAATGGCGTGAACCCGGGAGGCGGAGCTTGCAGTCAGTGGAGATTGCGCCACTGCACTCCTGCCTGGGCGACAGAGCAAGACTCCGTCTCAAAAAAAAATAAAAGTAAAAGGAACATATTTTTTCTGGGTATATATCTAGGAGTGGAATTACTAAGTTATTATGTGCATGTGTTCAGTTTAGGCAAATAACTTCCAAACAGCTTTCCAACATGTTATAAATGTGCCATTTATACTCCCACCAGCCATATATGAGGGTTCCAGTTTGCTCTATATCCTCTTCAAAACTTGGATTGTAAATCTTTTTCAAAATATTGAGATATAGGCTGGGTGGAGTGGCTCACACCTGTAATCCCAGCACTTTGGGAGGCTGAGGTAGGAGGATCACTTGAGCCCAGGAGTTGGAGGCTAGCCTAGGCAACATAGCAAGACTCAGTCTCTAAAAAGAAAAAAAAAATTGATACATAATTACATAGAGTAAAATGCACAGATCTTTCATGTTTCAGTTTGATGAGTTTTAACAGATGTATACATTTCATGTATACAACATGCTAGACCACATATAAATCATTGTCATGGTAAAAAGTAGGAAGTTCCCCCAAAAATTAAAAGTAGAGCTACCATGTGCATATGATCTAGCCATCACATCACTGGCTATATATCCAAAGGATATGAAATCCATACCTCAGAGATAATCTGCTCTCCCTTGTTCATTGTAGCATTATCACAATAGCCAAAGTATGCAATCAATCTACCTGTCATCAGTGGATAAATGGATAAAGAAAATGTGGTATATGTACACAGTGAAATACTATTCAGCCTTAAAAAGAAGGAAATTGGCCGGGTGCAGTAACTCACGCCTGTAATCGCAGCACTTTGGGAGGCTGACAGAGGTAGATCACGAGGTCAGGAGATCGAGACCATCCTGGCCGACATGGTGAAACCCTGTTTCTGCCAAAAATACAAAAATTAGCTGGGCGTGGTGGTGCGCACCTGTAATCCCAGCTACTTGGGAGGCTGAGGCAGGAGAATCCCTTGAACTTGGGAGGCAGAGGTTGCAGTGAGCTGAGATCACGCCACTGCACTCTAGCCTAGCAACAGAGTGAAACTCCGTCTCAAAAAAAAAAAAAAAAAAAGGAAATCTGGAAATCCTGTCATTTATGATGACATGGATGTACCTGGAGAACATTATGTTAAGTGAAATAATCCAGGCACAGAAAGACAAATACAGCACCATCTCACTTATATGTGGAGTGTCAAAGTCAGACTCATAGACTATAACAGAATAAAATGGCGGTTAACTGGAGACTAAGAGGTGGCAGGATTAGGGAGACGTTGGTCAAAGGACACAAAATTTCACTTAGGAAGAGTAAGTTCAAGAGATCTATTGTAGGCCAGGCGCGGTGGCTCAAGCCTGTAATCCCGGCACTTTGGGCGGCCGAGATGGGCAGATCACGAGGTCAGGAGATCGAGACCATCCTGGCTAACACGGTGAAACCCTGTCTCTACTAAAAAAATACAAAAAACTAGCCGGGCGAGGTGGCAGACACCTGTAGTCCCAGCTACTCGGGAGGCTGAGGCAGGAGAATGGCGTAAACTCGGGAGGCGGAGCTTGCAGTGAGCTGAGATCCGGCCACTGTACTCCAGCCTGGGTGACAGAGCGAGACTCCGTCTCAAAAAAAGAAGAAGTAGATCATGGCCATTTCAAAGGAAGGTATTTATTTATTTGTTTATTTCTGAGATAGGGTCTCACTGTCACCCAGGCTGTAGTGCAGTAGCACAGTCTCAGCTCACTGCAGCCTCCACCTCCTGGGCTCAGGTGATCCTCTGACCTCAGCCTCCCGAGCAGCTGGGACTACGGGCATGTGCCATGGTGCCTGGCAAATTTTTGTTTATTTTTTGTAGAGAAGGGGTCTTACTGTGTTGCCCAGGCTGGTCCTGACCTCCTGTGCTCAAGTGATGAGCCCACCTTGGCCTCCCAAAGTGCTAGGATTACAGGTGTAAACCACTGCACCCAGCCAAAAGTTTTAATTTTAGCAATTTTGGTGGTTGTGTTGTAATACCTCATTGTGCCGTTTTCAAGATTTCAGCACATTTTATGGCCTGGCATATCCTTAGTGAAACATGATGAAAGTTTTATGTGTGTTTTAGTGCGTTCAGACTGCTTTTAGGAAATACTATAGATTGTGTGGCTTAAACAACGTTTCTCACAGTCCTAGAGGCAGAAGGTTTAAGGTCAGGATGCTAGCGTGATCCTGGTGAGGGCCTGCTTCCTGGTTACGTCCTCACACGGCCTTTCCCTGCTTGTGGAGGCTAAAACAACTCCATCTTGGGTGCTAATCTGCCCATGTTGACTTCTGATTAACCCCAGTTCTGGGAATGCCTCTAATGCCTTTCACATACTTACCATAAATCCTGCCCTTAGACCAATTCCCCATGGTTTATAAGCCCAGGATCTGAGGTTAAGAAGTCCCTATTAAATGTTTCTGAGAAACTGGATTTGTCTGTAGTCCCAGCTACTCGGGAGGCTGAGGCAGGAGAATGGCTTGAACCTGGGAGATGGAGCTTGCAACGAGTGGATATCGCGCCACTGCACTCCAGCCTGGGCGACAGAGCGAGACTCTGTCTCAAAAAAAAAAAAAACAAAACAAAACAAAGAAACTGGATTTGTCAGCCTCTTTCTTCAGCTTCTCTGCTTCCTCGGGCCTCGGGCAAAGGTTTGTACAGACCTGCTCACCTCCAAACATTGGGGCATGCATGCAGAGATAAATCGAATTTCTCTTCCTCTTTTTATAAGGACACTAATCCCATCCTGGCAGCTTCGCCCTCATGATCTCATCTAAGCCTAATTACTGTTTCACGCATCCCTGTGAAGAGATCACCAAACAGGCTTTGTGTGAGCAACATGGCTGTTTATTTCACCTGGGTGCAGGCAAGCTGAGTCCGAAAAAGGAGTCAGCAAAGGGTGGTGGGATTATCATTAGTTCTTATAGGTTTTGGGATAGGCAGTGGAGTTAAGAGCAATGTTTTGGGGGCAGGGGGTGGATCTCACAAAGTATATTCTCAAGGGTGGGGAGAATTATAAAGAAACTTCGTAAGGGCGGGGGAGATTACAAAGTACATCGATCAGTTAGGGTGGGTCAGGAACAAATCACAATGGTGGAATGTCATCAGTTAAGGCTATTTTCACTTCTGTGGATCTTCAGTTGCTTCAGGCCATCTGGATGTACACGTGCAGGTCACTGGGGATATGACGGCTTAGCTCGGGCTCAGAGGCCTGACAATTACCTCTTTTTTTTTTTTTTGAGATGGAGTCTTGCTCTGTCCCCGGCTGGAGTGGAGTGGTGCGGTCTCAGCTCACTGCAACCTCCACCCCCTGAGCAGTCTTATCTCATTCCAGAATCAGCTCTTAACTCTAAAGTGCAAAGCCTTATTCAAATATTATCTAAATCAGATATGAATGAGACCATAGGTACATTTAATCCTGAGGCAGAATTTATCTCCAGCTGTGAAACTTGTGAAGCCAGAAATGCATTTGTGGGACAGGCAAAGGATAGCCACTCCTATTACAAAAGGGAGAAAAATCAGTAGGAAGTGTAGCCAGGCAAGATGGTGAGACCCCATCTCTACTAAAAAAATCACCAGGCATGATGGTGCGCCTATGTGGCCCCAGCTATTGGGAGGCTGAAGTGGGAGAATTGCTTGAGGTCGGTGGGGGCAGAGGTTGCAGTGAGCTGAGATTGTGCCACTCTATTGCAGCCTGGGACAGAGTGAGACCCTTGTCTCAAACAAAACAAAACAAAAACAAAAACAGTAGGAAGTGACAGGTGCTGTCAATGAAGAGCCAAACTCCGTAAAATATTTGAAGAGATTTATTCTGAGCCAAATATGAGTGACCATGGCCCGTGACACAGCCCTCAGGTCCTGAGAACATGTGCCCAAGGTGGTCCGGGCACAGCTTGGTTTTATACATTTTAGAGAGGCATAAGACATCAGTCAAATACATTTAAGAAATACATTGGTTAGGGCGGGCACGATGGCTCATGACTGTAATCCCAGCACTTTGGGAGGCCGAGGCGGGCGGATCATGAGGTCAGGAGATTGAGACCATCCTGGCTAACATGGTGAAACCCCGTCTCTACTTAAAATACAACAAATTATCCGGGCGTGGTGGCAGGTGCCTGTTGTCCCAGCTACTTGTGAGGCTCAGGCAGGAGAATGGCATGAATCTGGGAGGCGGAGCTTGCAGTGAGCCGAGAACATGCCACTGCACTCCAGCCTGGGTGACAGTGAGACTCTGTCTCAAAAAAAAAAAAAAAAGAAATACATTCATTTGGTCCAGAAAGGTGGGACAACTCAAAGGGCAGGGGGTGGGGGGTG